>NW_028270181.1:32264348-32583474 GCF_037043375.1 Chiloscyllium plagiosum
ACTCTGTATCTAACCCCGTGCTATATCTGGTCTGGGAGTGTTACTCTGTATCTAACCCCGTGCTATATCTGGTCTGGGAGTGTTTTACTCTGTATCTAACCCCATGCTATATCTGATATGCGAGTGTTTTACTCTGTATCTAACGCCGTGCTATATCTGTCTGGGAGTGTTACTCTGTATCTAACCCCGTGCTATATCTGGTCTGGGAGTGTTTTACTCTGTATCTAACCCCATGCTATATCTGATATGCGAGTGTTTTACTCTGTATCTAACCCCATGCTATATCTGATATGCGAGTGTTTTACTCTGTATTTAACCCCGTGCTATATCTGGTCTGGGAGTGTTTTACTCTGTTTCTAACCCCATGCTATATCTGATATGCGAGTGTTTTACTCTGTATCTAACCCCATGCTATATCTGGTCTGGGAGTGTTTGACACTGTATCTAACCCTGTGCTATATCTGGTCTGGGAGTGTTTTACTCTGTATCTAACCCCATGCTATATCTGGTCTGGGAGTGTTTTACTCTGTATCTAACCCCATGCTATATCTGGTCTGGGAGTTTTTGACACTGTATCTAACCCCATGCTATATCTGGTCTGGGAGTGTTTTACTCTGTATCTAACCCCATGCTATATCTGGTCTGGGAGTGTTTTACTCTGTATCTAACCCCATGGTATAATCGATATGCGAGTGTTTTACTCTGTATCTAACCCCGTGCTATATCTGTTCTGGGAGTGTTTTACTCTGTGTCTAACCCCGTGCTTTATTTGATCTGGGAGTGTTTTACTCTGTATCTAACCCCGTGCTATATCTCGTCTGGGAGTGTTTTACTCTGTATCTAACTCCGTGTTCTATCTCATCTGGGAGTGTTTTACTCTGTATCTAACCCCGTGCTATATCTGGTCTGGGAGTGGTTTACTCTGTATCTAACCCCATGCTATATCTGATCTGGGAGTGTTTTACTCTGTATCTAACCCCGTGCTATATCTGGTCTGGGAGTGGTTTACTCTGTATCTAACCCCATGCTATATCTGATCTGGGAGTGTTTTACTCTGTATCTAACCCCGTGCTATATCTGGTCTGCGAGTGTTACTCTGTATCTAACCCCGTGCTATATCTGATCTGGGAGTGTTTTACTCTGTATCTAACCCCATGCTATATCTGATATGCGAGTGTTTTACTCTGTATCTAACCCCGTGCTATATCTGGTCTGGGAGTGTTACTCTGTATCTAACCCCGTGCTATATCTGGTATGCGAGTGTTTTACTCTGTATCTAACCCCGTGCTATATCTGGTCTGGGAGTGTTTTACTCTGTATCTAACCCCATGCTCTATCTGATATGCAATTTTTTTACTCTGTATCTAACCCCGTGCTATATCTGGTCAGGGAGTGTTACTCTGTATCTAACCCTGTGCTATATCTGGTCTGGGAGTGTTTTACTCTGTATCTAAACCCATGCTATATCTGATATGCGAGTGTTTCACTCTGTATCTAACCCCATGTTATATCTGATATGCGAGTGTTTTACTCTGTATCTAACCCCATGCTATATCTGATATGCGAGTGTTTTACTCTGTATCTAACCCCGTGCTACATCTGGTCTGGGAGTGTTTTACTCTGTATCTAACCCCGTGCTATATCTGGTCTGGGAGTGGTTTACTCTGTATCTAACCCCGTGCTATATCTGGTCTGGGAGTGTTTTACTCTGTATCTAACCCCGTGCTATATCTGATATGCGAGTGTTTTACTCTGTATCTAACCCCGTGCTATATCTGATATGCGAGTGTTTTACTCTGTATCTAACCCCGTGCTATATCTGGTCAGGGAGTGTTACTCTGTATCTAACCCTGTGCTATATCTGGTCTGGGAGTGTTTTACTCTGTATCTAAACCCATGCTATATCTGATATGTGAGTGTTTCACTCTGTATCTAACCCCGTGCTATATCTGATATGCGAGTGCTTTACTCTGTATCTAACCCCATGCTATATCTGATATGCGAGTGTTTTACTCTGTATCTAACCCCGTGCTATATCTGGTCTGGGAGTGTTTTACTCTGTATCTAACCCCGTGCTATATCTGGTCTGGGAGTGTTTTACTCTGTATCTAACCCCATGCTATATCTGATATGCGAGTGTTTTACTCTGTATCTAACCCCGTGCTATATCTGGTCTGGGAGTGTTTTACTCTGTATCTAACCCCGTGCTATATCTGGTCTGGGAGTGTTACTCTGTATCTAACCCCGTGCTATATCTGGTCTGGGAGTGGTTTACTCTGTATCTAACCCCGTGCTATATCTGGTCTGGGAGTGTTTTACTCTGTATCTAACCCCATGCTATATCTGATATGCGAGTGTTTTACTCTGTATCTAACCCCGTGCTATATCTGGTCTGGGAGTGTTTTACTCTGTATCTAACCCCGTGCTATATCTGGTCTGGGAGTGTTACTCTGTATCTAACCCCGTGCTATATCTGATCTGGGAGTGTTTTACTCTGTATCTAACCCCAGGCTATATCTGATATGCGAGTGTTTTACTCTGTATCTAACCCGTGCTATATCTGGTCCTGGAGTGTTACTCTGTATCTAACCCCGTGCTATATCTGGTATGCGAGTGTTTTACTCTGTATCTTACCCCGTGCTATATCTGGTCTGGGAGTGTTTTACTCTGTATCTAACCCCATGCTATATCTGATCTGGGAGTGTTTTACTCTGTATCTAACCCCGTGCTATATCTCGTCTGGGAGTGTTACTCTGTATCTAACCCCGTGCTATATCTGGTCTGGGAGTGTTTTACTCTGTATCTAACCCCGTGCTATATCTGGTCTGGGAGTGTTTTACTCTGTATCTAACCCCGTGCTATATCTGGTCTGGGAGTGTTTTACTCTGTATCTAACCCCGTGCTATATCTGGTCTGGGAGTGTTTTACTCTGTATCTAACCCCATGCTATATCTGATATGCGAGTGTTTTACTCTGTATCTAACCCCGTGCTATATCTGGTCTGGGAGTGTTTTACTCTGTATCTAACCCCGTGCTATATCTGGTCTGGGAGTGTTTTACTCTGTATCTAACCCCATGCTATATCTGATATGCGAGTGTTTTACTCTGTATCTAACCCCGTGCTATATCTGGTCTGGGAGTGTTTTACTCTGTATCTAACCCCGTGCTATATCTGATCTGGGAGTGTTTTACTCTGTATCTAACCCCGTGCTATATCTGGTCTGGGAGTGTTTTCCTCTGTATCTAACCCCGTGGTATATGTGGTCTGGGAGTGGTTGCCTCAGTTCAATTTTGGTTGAAAAAGTAAGATAGATGAACACAGAAAAATATACACATTTTAAAGAAAAAAAATGGATTTATCTGATCAAATGTTAAAAATGTAAGAACAAAAGCTCCAGTTATTGTAAATGTATATCTTTACTACTTGCTATGGGGCGGCACGGTGGCTCAGTGGTTAACACTGCTGCCTCACAGCACAAGGGACCCGGGTTTGATTCCGGTGTTAGGTGACTCTGTGTGGAGTTTGCACATTCTCCCTGTGCCCGCATGGGTTTCCTCTGGGTTCTCCAGTTTCCTCCCATATTCCAAATGACATGCAGTCCAGGTGAATTGGCCATGCTAAATTGCCCATAGTGTTAGGTGCATTAGTCAGAGGGAAATGAGTCTGGGCGGGTTACTCTTTGGAGGGTCAGTGTGGACTTCTTGGGCTAAAGGGCCTGTTTCCACACTCTCTGTAACTCTGTGTGAACTGTCCCTGGAACAGGCACTCTCCATAACTCTGTGTAAAATGTCATTCTGCAGCCAGATTATCACGCGATGACCAGACTCAAATTGTCCGACAACACCGCCGCAGAGAACTCGAGGAGAGGCAGAAGATGTACAGGTAAATGATTGTGGCCCTAGAACGAGGGATGTTGTTTTTTTCCTGAAGGTGGTGAAGTAGAAGTGTCTGAGACCTATCTTTATCTTCCCGTAGTCACTTGGAGAGCGATTGGCATGGGGAATGCTGAGTGTTGCAGGTTCTTATGGTGTACTGGGCTATCACTGGGTCTGCAATGAATGTGAGGACATTGCCTTGTCTCCAAGAGTAACCTTGCCACCCATTGTGCCCACAGTGAACAGTCCCAGTATCACCAGTCTCTCTCCTCTCAGCCATAACTCAGCTTGGGGTGTCTGTCTGAAGTTGGTGCACTTTGTTTGATTGCTGGAAAAGCGCAGCAGGTCAGGCAGCATCCAAGGAGCAGGAGAATCGATGTTTCGGGCATGAGGCCTTCTTCAGGAATTTCTGAAGAAGGCTTCATGCCCGAAACGTCGATTCTCCTGCTCCTTGGATGCTGCCTGACCTGCTGCGCTTTTCCAGCAACACATTTTCAGCTCTGATCTCCAGCATCTGCAGTCCTCACTTTCTCCTTGAGCACTTTGTTTGATTGGCTTCCTGCAGCTGACTTGTCAAAGTAGGTGAGACTGGACTCTCCTACAGTGAGCTGGGGAGTGGGGGTGGGCTTTTAGCTGTGCACCTAAAGGCTGACCAACTCTTGACCCCACGCCCCCACAACAGCTTCCCACGTAACCGTTTGACAAAATCTGCAGGAATCACTCTGATGGAGCCTCACAGCCAACTGCTGCACAATGAGAATTCTCGGGAAGTTACTACTCTGCTTTTTACATTATGGATTCAGGATTTGGAGCTGCTGGTGTTGGATTGGGATGTACAAAGTTAAAAGTCACACAACACCAGGATATAGTCCAACAGGTTGAATTGGAAGCACTAGTTTTCGGAGCGCTGCTCCTTCATCAGGTGGTTGATGAAGGAGCGTCGCTCCGACAGCCAGTGCTTCCAAATAAACCTGTTGGACTATATCCTGGTGTTGTGTGACTTTTAACTTTGAGATTCAGGACTGCCCTTCCAGTCATTTATCAATGCAAACAGAAGTGTCCGTGCCTCACTGCCTGTCCCTTTGCCACAACTCTGGAGAAGTCAAATGAGCTTCCTTCAACTTTTGGTAGCTTTGTTTTCAAGATTCAATTTTTTCCACCTAGTTTATTGGCTGTGCATGGGATGCAGTGTTTCACTTTGTGAAATAAAACCGTGCATGTGTTTCATTATTAAACTCCAATTCTTTTTCCAAAGCTACTATTAAATCTGTTTCCATTCTCCGTTCAGACAGAGGAAATTGTTCACTTTGTTTGCTCGATCCAATCAGATATACCTGTAATTTGGGGCATTCCGGTTAAATCCCCCATTACCTCCGTGAGGAGATTATCTCCAGCCACTCATTGGAGCTGAATTCCTTCCTCCCTTGTACTGTTAGAATCCCTACAGTGTGGAATCAGGCCATTCGGCCCAACAAGTCCACACCAGCCCTCCAAAGAGTAGCCCACCCAGACCCATTCCCCTAACCCTATTACTCTATATTTTCCCCTGACTAATGCACCTAACCCACACCTGAACACTATGGGCAATTCACCTGACCTGCACATCTTTGGACTGTGGGAGGAAACCGGAGCACCCGGAGGAAACCCACGCAGACACGGGGAGAATGTGCAAACTCCACACAGACAGTCCCCTGAGGCTGGAATCGAACCTGGGTTCCTGGCGCTGTGAGGCAGCAGTGCTAACCACTGAGCCACCGTGCCTCCCCACCCTGTGCCGCCCATGTTCTAGTGAATCTCCTCTGCTTTCTCCCAAAGGGAAGTGCCTGACCCAGAATTGGGTACAGTTTTCCAGCTTCACTGCCAATTGTGTATAAAAATATGAGACATCACTTTCATGCTTGTGTATTTCACACTTCTATTTAAAAAGCAGACATTTTTTTTAAAAGACCTCCACGTAGCTGCTGAGTTCCCTGCCCTCCTGCAATCCCCTTTAAAATGGTCCCATTGATTTTCGATCCTGTGTCATTCCCCAGAGCAGATTTCCGATAACCCTGGTGAACATGGCTGCTTTGTGTGTTGCAGGTGGAAGGAATGGCACCCAGGCTTCCCACTCAGTATCGACGCCAACTATCACAGCGAGCTCCCCCGTGACATCCAGTTTGACAGCGAGAAAGGAGTAGACTTTGTCCTGAACTATTCCAAAGCGTGAGTAGAGTCTCTGTTCACTGACCTCAGCCCTGTTCACACAGCTCCCCCCGCCCCAACCACCCCCCCCAACAGATGATTCACTGGACACGAGGGCTCCCTGCCCAAAAACCACGATAGTCTAAGATTCGACTTCTGGGCCGAGTCCAGTGAGCTGGTCCCTGCTGGGACGCTGGGCAAGGAGCAAGGATCAGCCAAGATTCCAGTGCGGACAGATCCCACCTGACAAGGTGTAACAGACCAAGTTACGATGCCCCCGGGGTTGAATTCCTTTCAGCATTTAGCCTCAATCTATGAACAGTGGCAACTTGGGAGAGGCAACTGAACCACACAGCCTCCCACACACACCCTCCACACTCACACACACACCCTCCACACTCACACCCTCCACACTCACACACACATCCTCCACTCCCACACACACCCTCCACACTCACACACACACCCTCCACACCCACACACACCCTCCACACTCACACACACACCCTCCACACTTACACCCTCCACACTCACACACACATCCTCCACTCCCACACACACACTACACACTCACACACACACCCTCCACACCCACACACACCCTCCACGCCCACACACACCCTCCACACTCACACACACACCCTCCACACTCACACACACACCCTCCACACCCACACACACCCTCTACACTCACACACACCCTCCATTCCCACACACACACTCCACTCCCACACACACTCCACACTCACACACACACACTCCACACTCACACACACACCCTCCACACACACACACACCCTCCACACTCACACACACACCCTCCACACTCACACACACCCTCCACTCCCACACACACACTCCACACTCACACACACTCTCCACACTCACACACACTCCACACACTCCACACACACACAGATACACCTTCCGCACTCTCACACACACACAGACAGTCTACCCTCCACACTCACGCACTCCACACACAACCTCCACATTCACACACACTCCACACACACACCCTCCACATTCACACCCTCCACACGCATGCACCCTCCACACTCACACACACTCCACACACACACACACACACACATGCACACACACACACACCCTCCACACTAACACACACACCCTCCATATTCACACCCTTCAGACATACACACCCTCCACACGCAACACACACACACATACACACACACACACACCCTCCACACTCACACATACCGTCCACATTCACACCCTCCACACACACACACACACACCCTCCACACACTCCACACACATACACACACTCCACACTCACACACACACCCTCCACATTCACACCCTCCACTCCCACACACACCCACCACACACACACTCTCCCCCCACACACACTCCACACACACACACACACTCCACACACACACTCCACACACACACCTTCCACTTCCACACACACATTCCTCACTCACACACATCCTCAACACTCACACACACTCCACACACACGCACATACCTTCCGCACTCTCACACACACACTCCACCCTCCACTCACACACACATTACACACGCTCCACACTCATACTCCACACACACACACTCCAGACACACACACTACACACACACACTCCACACACACACACCTCCTCCACACTCACACTCCACACACACAGATACACACACACACACTCCACACACACTCACACACACACAGACACACACACCCTTGACTCCCACACACACCCTCCACTCCCACACACCCTTCACACTCACACACACCCTGCACACTCACTCCACACACACACACACACCCTCCATTCCCACACACACCGTCCACACTCACACGCACCCTCCACTCCCACACACACTCTCCACACTCACAAACACATCCTCCACGCACACACACACCCTCCACTCCCACACACACCCTCCACTCCCACACACCCTTCACACTCACACACACCCTGCACACTCACTCCACATACACACACACACACACACACCCTCCATTCCCACACACACCGTCCACACTCACTCGCACCCTCCACTTCCACACACCCTCCACACACACACACACTCTCCGCTCCCAAACACACCCTCCACATTCACACCCTCCACACACTCCACACACACACACACACTCCACACTCACACACACACCCTCCACATTCACACCCTCCACTCCCACACACACCCTCCACACACACACTCTCCCCCACACGCACTCCACACACGCACATACTCCACACACACGCCCTCCACTCCCACTCACACACTCCACACTCACACATACCCTCCACACTCACACACTCCACACACACACATACACCCTCCACACTCTCTTACACACACACACACACCCTCCACTCCCACACACACACTCACACACACTCTCCACACTCACACACACTCCACACACACTCCACACACACAGATACACCTTCCGCACTCTCACACACACACAGACACAGTCTACCCTCCACACTCACGCACTCCACACACAACCTCCACATTCACACACACACACACACACCCTCCACATTCACACCCTCCACACGCATGCACCCTCCACACTCGCACACACTCCACACACACACACACACACATGCACACACACACCCTCCACACTGACACACACACCCTCCATATTCACACCCTTCAGACATACACACCTTCCACACACAACACACACACACATACACACACACACCCTCCACACTCACACATACCGTCACATTCACACCCTCCACACACTCACACACACCCTCCACACACACACACTCCACACTCACACACACACCCTCCACATTCACACCCTCCACTCCCACACACACCCTCCACACACACACTCCACGCACACACCTTCCACTTCCACACACACACACACTCCTCACTCACACACACTCTCCCCCCACACACACTCCACACACTCCACACACACACTCCACACACACACACTCCACTTCCACACACACACACACTCCTCACTCACACACACTCTCCACACTCACACACACTCCACACACACGCACATACCTTCCGCACTCTCACACACACACACTCCACCCTCCACTCACACACACATTACACACACACACACACACGCTCCACACTCATACTCCACACACACACACACACGCTCCACACTCACACTCCACACACACACACCCCCTCCACACTCACACTCCACCCACACAGATACACACACACACACTCCACACACACACTCACACACACACAGACACACACATCCTCCACGCACACACACACCCTCCACTCCCACACACACCCTCCACTCCCACACACCCTGCACACTCACTCCACACACACACACCCTCCATTCCCACACACACCGTCCACACTCACACGCACCCTCCACTTCCACACACCCTCCACACTCACACACACACACTCTCCGCTCCCAAACTCACCCTCCACATTCACACCCTCCACTCCCACACACACCCTCCACACACACACACTCTCCCCCCACACGCACTCTACACACGCACATACTCCACACACACGCCCTCCACTCCCACTCACACACTCCACACTCACACATATCCTCCACACTCACACACTCCACACACACACATACACCCTCCACACTCACACACTCTCCACACACACACCCCTTCCACACTGACACACATTCCACACACACACCCTCCACATTCACACACTCCACACACACACCCTCCACACATTCACACCCTCCACACACATACACCCTCCACATTCACATCCTCCACACACACACCCTCCACATTCACACCCTCCACACACACCCTACACACACCCACACACACGCACTCACTCCACACACACACACACACACACACACACACCTTCCACACTGAAACACATTCCACACACACACCCTCCACATTCACACCCTCCACATGCATGCACCCTCCACACTCGCACACACTCTACACACACACACATACACACACACACCCTCCACACTGACACACACACCCTCCATATTCACACCCTTCAGACATACACACCCTCCACACACAACACACACACACACATACACACACACACCCTCCACACTCACACATACCGTCCACATTCACACCCTCCACACACACACACACACACCCTCCACACACTCCACACACACACACACTCCACACTCACACACACACCCTCCACATTCACACCCTCCACTCCCACACACCACCTCCACACACACACTCTCCCCCCACACACACACACACACACACACACACCTTCCACTTCCACACACACACTCCTCACTCACACACACCCTCCACACTCACACACACTCCACACACACGCACATACCTTCCGCACTCTCACACACACACACTCCATCTTCCACTCACACACACATTACACACACACACCCTCCACACACACCCTACACACACCCACACACATGCACTCACTCCACACACACACACACACACACTCACACACTTACACACACCTTCCACACTGACACACATTCCACACACACACCCTCCACATTCACACCCTCCACACACACCCTAAACACACCCACACACACGCACTCACTCCACATACACACACACACACACACACACCCCTTCCACACTGACACACATTCCACACACACACCCTCCACATTCACACACACACCCTCCACACTCACACTCTCCACACACACACTCTACACGCACACACCCTCTACTCCCACACACACACTCCACACTCACACACACTCTTCACACTCACACACACTCCACACACACTCCACACACACACAGATACACCTTCCGCACTCTCACACACACACAGACACAGTCTACCCTCCACACTCACGCACTCCACACACACAACCTCCACATTCACACACACTCCACACACACACCCTCCACATTCACACCCTCCACACTGACACACACACCCTCCATATTCACACCCTTCAGACATACACACCCACCACACACAACACACACACACACATACACACACACACACCCTCCACACTCACACACACCCTCCACACACTCCACACACACACACACTCCACACTCACACACACACACTCCACATTCACACCCCACACTCACACACACACCCTCCACACACACACTCTCCCCCCACACACACTCCACACACATACATACACTCCACACACACACTTCACACACACACCTTCCACTTCCACACACACACCTCACTCACACACACCCTCCACACTCACACACACTCCACACACACGCAAATACCTTCCGCACTCTCACACACACACACTCCACCCTCCACTCACACACACATTACACACACACACACACACAAACGCTCCACACTCATACTCCACACACACACACACACACTCCAGACACACACACACACTCCAGACACACACACTACACACTCACACTCCACACACACACACTCCACACACACACACACCCCCTCCACACTCACACTCCACACACACAGATACACACACACACACTCCACACACACACTCACACACACACAGACACACACACCCTCCACACTCACACACACCCTCCACTCCCACACACACTCTCCACACTCACAAACACATCCTCCACGTACACACACACCCTCCACTCCCACACACACCCTCCACTCCCACACACCCTTCACACTCACACACACCCTGCACACTCACTCCCCACACACACACACACTCCATTCCCACACACACCCTCCACACTCACACACACACACACTCTCCACTCCCAAACACACCCTCCACATTCACACCCTCCACACACTCCACACACACACACACTCCACACTCACACACACACCCTCCACATTCACACCCTCCACTCCCACACACACCCTCCACACACACACACACTCTCCCCCCACACGCACTCCACACACGCACATGCTCCACACACACACTCCACACACACGCCCTCCACTCCCACTCACACACTCTACACTCACACATACCCTCCACACACACACCCTCCACACTCTCTTATACACACACACACACACTCCACACACACACTACCTACACACACACCTTCCGCACTCTCTCTCACACACATACACAGACTCACTCCACACACACGCACACACACTCACTCCACACACACATACACCCTCCACACTCACACACTCTCCACACACACACCCCTTCCCCACTGACACACATTCCACACACACACCCTCCACATTCACACCCTCCACACACTCCACACACACACACACACTCCACACTCACACACACACCCTCCACATTCACACCCTCCACTCCCACACACACACTCCACACACGCACATACTCCACACACACGCCCTCCACTCCCACTCACACACTCCACACTCACACATACCCTCCACACTCACACACTCCAGACACACACACCCTCCACACTCTCTTATACACACACACACACTCCACACACACTACCTACACACACACCTTCCGCACTCTCTCTCACACACATACACAGACTCACTCCACACACACTCACACACACTCACTCCACACACACATACACCCTCCACACTCACACACTCTCCACACACACCCCTTCCACACTGACACACATTCCACATTCACACCCTCCACACTCACACACACACACTCCACATTCACACCCTCCACTCCCACACACACCCTCCACACACACTCCACACACACACACACACACACACTCCACACACACACCCTCCACTTCCACACACACCCTCCACACTCACACACACTCCTCACACACATACCTTCCGCACTCTCACACACACACACTCCACCCTCCACTCTCACACACACTCCACACTCACATTCCACACACACACAGACACCCTCCACACTCACACTCCACACACACATACACACTCCACTCACACACACTCCACTCCCACACACACCCTCCACTCCCACACACACCCTCCACACTCACACTCTCCACACACACACACACACTACACGCACACACCCTCCACTCCCACACACACACTCCACACTCACACACACTCTCCACACTCACACACACTCCACACACACTCCACACACACAGATACACCTTACGCACTCTCACACACACACAGACACAGTCTACCCTCCACACTCACGCACTCCACACACACAACCTCCACATTCACACACACTCCACACACACACCCTCCACATTCACACCCTCCACACGCATGCACCCTCCACACTCGTACACACTCCACACACACACACACATGCACACACACACACACCCTCCACACTGACACACACACCCTCCATATTCACACCCTTCAGACATACACACCCTCCACACACAACACACACACACACATACACACACACACCCTCCACACTCACACATACCGTCCACATTCACACCCTCCACACACACACACACCCTCCACACACTCCACATACACACACACTCCACACTCACACACACACCCTCCACATTCACACCCTCCACTCCCACACACACCCACCACACACACACTCTCGCCCCACACACACTCCACACACACACACACACACTCCACACACACACTCCACACACACACCTTCCACTTCCACACACACACACTCCTCACTCACACAAACCCTCCACACTCACACACACTCCACACACACACAAATACCTTCCGCACTCTCACACACACATTACACACACACCCTCCACACACACGCTCCACACTCATACTCCACACACACACACACTCCAGACACACACACTACACACTCACACTCCACACACACACACTCCACACACACACACACCCCCTCCACACTCACACTCCACACACACAGATACACACACACACTCCACACACACACACTCAGACACACACAGACACACACACCCTCCACACTCACACACACCCTCCACTCCCACACACTCTCCACACTCACAAACACATCCTCCACGCACACACACACCCTCCACTCCCACACACACCCTCCACTCCCACACACCCTTCACACTCACACACACCCTGCACACTCACTCCACACACACACACACCTTCCATTCCCACACACACCGTCCACACTCACACGCACCCTCCACTTCCACACACCCTCCACACTCACACACACACACACTCTCCGCTCCCAAACACACCCTCCACATTCACACCCTCCACACACTCCACACACACTCCACACTCACACACACACCCTCCACATTCACACCCTCCACATTCACACCCTCCACTCCCACACACACCCTCCACACACACACACTCTCCCCCCACACGCACTCCACACACGCACATACTCCACACACACGCCCTCCACTCCCACTCAGACACTCCACACTCACACATACCCTCCACACTCACACACTCCACACACACACACACACCCTCCACACTCTCTTACACACACACACACACTCCACACACACACTACCTACACACACACACCTTCCGCACTCTCTCTCACACACATACACAGACTCACTCCACACATACGCACACACACTCACTCCACACACACATATACCCTCCACACTCACATTCTCTCCACACACACACCCCTTCCACACTGACACACATTCCACACACACACCCTCCACATTCACACACTCCACACACACACACCCTCCACACATTCACACCCTCCACACTCACACACACACACTCAACATTCACACCCTCCACTCCCACACACACCCTCCACACACACTCTACACACACACTCCACACACACACCCTCCACTTCCACACACACATTCCTCACACACACACACCCTCCACACTCACACACACTCCACACACACGTACCTTCCGCACTCTCACACACACACACTCCACCCTCCACTCTCACACGCACTACACACACACACTCCTCACTCACATTCCACACACACACAGATACCCTCCACACTCACACTCCACACACACACATACACACTCCACACACACACCCTTCACTCCCACTCACACCCTCCACACTCCCACACAAGCACACCCACCCACACGTACACTTCACTCCCACACACACCCTCCACACTCACAAACACCCATGCACACCCTTCACTCCCACACACACACACCACACTCGCACACACCCACACACACCCTCCACTCCCACAAACACCCTCCACTCCCACACACACCCTCCACACTCACACACACCCTCCACTTCCACACACACCCTCCACACTCACACACACCCTCCACTCCCACACACGCCCTCCACTACAACACACACCCTCCATTCCCACACACACCCTCCACTCCCACACACACCCTCCACTCCCACACACACCCTCCACACTCACACACACCCTCCACACCACACACACGCCCTCCACACTCCCACAGAAACCCTCCACTCCCACACACACCCTCCACTCCCACATACACCCTCCACACTCACACACACCCTCCACTCCCACACACACACTCCACACTCACACACACCCTCCACTCCCACACACACCCTCCACACTCACACACACCCTCCACTCCCACACTCACCCTCCACACTCACACACACCCTCCACTCCCACACACACCCTCCACACTCACACACACCCTCCACTCCCACACACACCCTCCACACTCACACACACCCTCCACTCCCACACTCACCCTCCACACTCACACACACCCTCCACACTCACACACACCCTCCACACTCACACACACTCTCCACTCCCACACACACCCTCCACTCCCGCACTCACCCTCCACACACACACACACCCTCCACACTCACACACACCCTCCACACTCACACACACGCTCCACTCCCACACACACCCTCCACTCCCGCACTCACCCTCCACACACACCCTCCACACTCACACACACCCTCCACTCCCACACACACCCTCCACACTGAGACACACCCTCCACACCCACACACACCCTCCACACTCACACACACCCTCCACACTCACACACACACCCTCCACCATCACTCACACCCTCCACACCCACACACACCCTCCACACTCACACACACTCTCCACTCCCACACACACTCTCCACTCCCACACACACCCTCCACACTCACACACACCCTCCATTCCCACACACGCCCTCCACTCCCACACACAGCCTCCACACACACACACACACTACACACACACACACCCTCCACTCCCACACACACCCTCCACTCCCACACACACCCTCCACTCCCACACACACCCTCCACACTCACACTCTCCACACACACACACACACTACACGCACACCCTCCACTCCCACACACACACTCCACACTCACACACACTCTCCACACTCACACACACTCCACACACACACAGATACACCTTCCGCACTCTCATACACAAACAGACACAGTCTACCCTCCACACTCACGCACTCCACACACACCCTCCACATTCACACCCTCCACACGCATGCACTCTTCACACTCGCACACACTCCACACACACAAACACACACACATGCACACACACACACACACCCTCCACACTGACACACACACCCTCCATATTCACACCCTTCAGACATACACACCCTCCACACACAACACACACACACACACATACACACACACACCCTCCACACTCACACACACACCCTCCACATTCACACCCTCCACTCCCACACACACCCTCCACACACACACTCTCCCCCCACACACACTCCACACACACACACACTCCACACACACCTTCCACTTCCACACACACACACACTCCTCACTCACACACACCCTCCACACTCACACACACTCCACACACATGCACATATCTTCCGCACTCTCACATACACACACTCCACCCTCCACTCACACACACATTACACACACACACGCTCCACACTCATACTCCACACACACACACACACTCCAGACACACACCCTCCACACTCACACTCTCCACACACACACACACACTACACGCACACACCCTCCACTCCCACACACACACTCCACACTCACACACACTCTCCACACTCACACACACTCCACACACACACAGATACACCTTCCGCACTCTCATACACAAACAGACACAGTCTACCCTCCACACTCACGCACTCCACACACACCCTCCACACGCATGCACTCTTCACACTCGCACACACTCCACACACACAAACACACACACATACACACACACACCCTCCACACTCACACACACACCCTCCACACTCACACCCTCCACTCCCACACACACCCTCCACACACACACTCTCCCCCCACACACACTCCACACACACACACACTCCACACACACCTTCCACTTCCACACACACACACACTCCTCACTCACACACACCCTCCACACTCACACACACTCCACACACACGCACATACCTTCCGCACTCTCACACACACACACTCCACCCTCCACTCACACACACATTACACACACACACGCTCCACACTCATACTCCACACACACACACACACTCCAGACACACACACTACACACTCACACTCCACACACACACACTCCACACACACACACCCCCTCCACACTCACACTCCACACACACAGATACACACACACACACTCCACACACACACTCACACACACACAGACACACACACCCTCCACACTCAGACACACCCTCCACTCCCACACACACTCTCCACACTCACAAACACATCCTCCACGCACACACACACCCTCCACTCCCACACACACCCTCCACTCCCACACACCCTTCACACTCACACACACCCTGCACACTCACTCCAGACACACACACACACACCCTCCATTCCGACACACACCGTCCACACTCACACGCACCCTCCACTTTCACACACCCTCCACACTCACACACACACACATTCTCCGCTCCCAAACACACCCTCCACATTCATACCCTCCACACACTCCACACACACACACACACACACACACACACACCACACTCACACACACACCCTCCACATTCACACCCTCCACTCCCACACACACCCTCCACACACACACACTCTCCCCCCACACGCACTCCACACACGCGCATACTCCACACACACGCCCTCCACTCCTACTCACACACTCCACACTCACACACTCCTCACACACACACACCCTCCACACTCTCTTACACACACACACACTCCACACATACACTACCTACATACACACACCTACCGCACACTCTCTCACACACATACACAGACTCACTCCACACACACGCACACACACTCACTCCACACACACATACACCCTCCACACTCACACACTCTCCACACACACACCCCTTCCACACTGACACACATTCCACACACACACCCTCCACATTAACACACACACCCTCCACATTCACAGCCTCCATACACACACACATCCTCCACACACACACCCTCCACATTCACACCCTCTACACACACCCTACACACACCCACACACATGCACTCACTCCACACACACACACACACACACCTTCCACACTGACACACATTCCACACACACACCCTCCACATTCACACACACACCCTCCACACTCTCCACACAAACACACACACACTACACGCACACACCCTCCACTCCCACACACACACTCCACACTCACACACACTCTCCACACTCACACATACTGCACACACACTCCACACACACACAGATACACCTTCCGCACTCTCACACACACAGACAGTCTACCCTCCACACTCACGCACTCCACACACACAACCTCCACATTCACACACACTCCACACACACATACCTCCACATTCACACCCTCCACACGCATGCACCCTCCACACTCGCACACACTCCACACACGCACATGCACACACACACACCCTCCACACTGACACCCACCCACCATATTCACACCCTTCAGACATACACACCCTCCACACACAACACACACACACATACACACACACACACCCTCCACACTCACACATACCGTCCACATTCACACCCTCCACACACACACACACACTCCACACACACACTCCACACACACACACACCTTCCACTTCCACACACACACACTCCTCACTCACACACACCCTCCACACTCACACACACTCCACACACACGCAAATACCTTCCGCACTCTCACACACACACTCCACCCTCCACTCACACACACATTACACACACACACCCTCCACACACACGCTCCACACTCATACTCCACACACACACTCCAGACACACACACCCCCTCCACACTCACACTCCACACACACAGATACACACACACACACACTCCACACACACACTCACACACACACAGAGACACACACCCTCCACACTCACACACACCCTCCACTCCCACACACACTCTCCACACTCACAAACACATCCTCCACGCACACACACACCCTCCATTCCCACACACACCCTCCACTCCCACACACCCTTCACACTCACACACACCCTGCACACTCACTCCACACACACACACCCTCCATTCCGACACACACCGTCCACACTCACATGCACCCTCCACTTCCACACACCCTCCACACTCACACACACACACTCTCCGCTCCCAAACACACCCTCCACATTCACACCCACCACACACTACACACACACACACACACACACTCCACACTCACACACACACCCTCCACATTCACACCCTCCACTCCCACACACACTCTCCACACACACACACTCTCCCCCCACACGCACTCCACACACGCACATACTCCACACACACGCCCTCCACTCCCACTCACACACTCCACACTCACACATACCCTCCACACTCACACACTCCACACACACCCTCCACACTCTCTTACACACACACACACACACTCCACACACACACTACCTACACACACACACCTTCCGCACTCTCTCTCACACACATACACAGACTCACTCCACACACACGCACACACTCACTCCACACACACATACACCCTCCACACTCACACACTCTCCACACACACTTCCCTTCCACACTGACACACATTCCACACACACACCCTCCACATTCACACACTCCACACACACACACCCTCCACACATTCAAACCCTCCACACTCACAAACACATCCTCCACGCACACACACCCTCCACTCCCACACACACCCTCCACTCCCACACACCCTTCACACTCACACACACCCTGCACACTCACTCCACACACACACACACACCCTCCATTCCGACACACACCGTCCACACTCACACACACCCTCCACTTCCACACACCCTCCACACTCACACACACACATACTCCGCTCCCAAACTCACCCTCCACATTCACACCCTCCACTCCCACACACACCCTCCACACACACAATCTCCCCCCACACGCACTCCACACACGCACATACTCCACACACACGCCCTCCACTCCGACTCACACACTCCACGCTCCCACATACCCTCCACACTCACACACTCCACACACACCCTCCACACTCTCGTACACAAACTCTACACACACACTACCTACACATACACACCTTCCGCACTATCTCTCACACACATACACAGACTCACTCCACACACACGCACACACACTCTCCACACACACACCCCTTCCACACTGACACACATTCCACACACACACCCTCCACATTCACACACTCCACATTCACACCCTCCACTCCCACACACACCCTCCACACACACTCCACACACACACACACACTCCACACACACACCCTCCACTTCCACACACACATTCCTCACTCACACACACCCTCCACACTCACACACACTCCACACACACATACCTTCCGCACTCTCACACACACACAGTCCACCCTCCACTCTCACACACACACACTCCCCACTCACATTCCACACACACACAGACACCCTCCACACTCACACTCCACACACACATACACACTCCACACACACACCCTTCACTCCCACTCACACCATCCACACTCCCACACAAGCACACACACCCACACGTACACTTCACTCCCACACACACCCTCCACACTCACAAACACCCATGCACACCCTTCACTCCGACACACACACACCACACTCGCACACACCCACACACACCCTTCACTCCCACACACATCCTTCACACTCACATACACACTTCACACTCACACTCCACACACACACACACACCCTCCACACTCACACTCCACGCGCACACACTCCACACACACCCACACACACACTTCACTCCCACACACACACTTCACATTCACACACACCCACAAACCCTTCACTCCCACACACACCCTCCACACACACATACACCCTTCACTCCCACACACACCCGACACACACACCCTCCACACACACACTCTTCACACACATGCACCCTCCACACTCACACACCCTCCACACACTACACACACACAACCTCCACACTCACACACACCCTCCTCACTCACACACACCCTCCACACTCACACACACCCTCCACTCCCACACACACCCTCCACTCCCACACACACCCTCCACACACACACACACTCCACTCCCACACACACCCTCCACACTCACACACGCCCTCCACACTCACACACACCCTCCACACACACACACCCTCCACACTCACACACCCTCCACACATCACACACACTCTCCACTCCCACACACACGCTCCACTCCCACAAACACCCTCCACTCCCACAGACACCCTCCACACTCACACACACCCTCCACACTCACACACACCCTCCATTCCCACACACACCATCCACTCCCACACACACCCTCCACACTCACACACACCCTCCACTCCCACACACACCTTCCACTCCCACACACACCCTCCACACTCACACACCCTCCACTCCCACACACACCCTCCACACTCACACACACCCTCTAATCCCACACACACCCTCCACTCCCACACACCCTCCACTCCACACACACACCCTCCACTCCCACAAACACCCTCCACACCCACACACACCCTCCACACTCACACACACCCTCCACACTCACACACACCCTCCACTCCCACACACACCCTCCACACTCACACACACCCTCCACTCCCACACATGCCCGCCCTCCACTACAAGACACACCCTCCATTCCCACACACACCCTCCATTCCCACACACACCCTCCATTCCCACACACACCCTCCACTCCGACACACACCCTCCAATCCCAGATACACCCTCCACACTCACACACACTCTCCACTCCCACACACACCCTCCACTCCCACATACACCCTCCACTCCCACACACACCCTCCACTCCCACACACACCCTCCACACACACACACACCCTCCACACTTACACACACCCTCCACTCCCACACACACCTTCCACTCCCACACACACCCTCCACACTCACACATGCCCTCCACACTCACACACACCCTCCACTCCCACACACACCCTCCAATCCCAGATACACCCTCCACACTCACACACACCCTCCACTCCCACACACACCCTCCACACTCACACACACCCTCCACACTCACACATGCCCTCCACACTCACGCACACCCTCCACACACACACACCCTCCACACTCACACACACCCTCCACACTCACACACACCCTCCACTCCAACACACACCCTCCACTCCCACACACACCCTCCACACTCACGTACACCCTCCACACTCACACACACGCTCCACTCCCACACACACCCTCCACTCCCACACACACCCTCCACACTCACACACACGCTCCACTCCCGCACACACCCTCCACACTCACACACACCCTCCACACTCACACACACCCTCCACTCCCACACACACCCACCACACTCACACACACCCTCCACTCCCACACACACCCTCCACTCCCACACACCCTCCACTCCCACACACCCTCCACTCCACACACACACCCTCCACTCCCACAAACACCCTCCACTCCCACACACACCCTCCACACTCACACACACCCTCCACACTCACACACACCCTCCACTCTCAAACACACCCTCCACACTCACACACACCCTCCACTCCCACACATGCCCTCCACTATAACACACACCCTCCATTCCCACACACACCCTCCACTCCCACACACACCCTCCAAACTCACACACACCCTCCACTCCCACACACACCCTCCAAACTCACACACACCCTCCCCTCCCACACACACCCTCCACTCCCACACACACCCTCCACACTCACACACATCCTCCACTCCCACACTCACCCTCCACACTTACACACACCCTCCACACTCACACACACCCTCCACTCCCACACACACCCTCCACTCCCACACACACCCTCCACACTCACACACACCCTCCACACTCACACACACCCTCCACTCCCACACACACCCTCCACTCCCACACACACCCTCCACACTCACACACACCCTCCACACTCACACACACCCTCCACACTCACACACACCCTCCACACTCACACACACCCTCCACACTCACACACACCCTCCACTCCCACACACACCCTCCACTCCCACACACACCCTCCACACTCACACACACCCTCCACACTCACACACACCCTCCACTCCCACACACACCCTCCACACTCCCACACACTCTCCACTCCCACATGCACCCTCCACACTCACACACACCCTCCACTCCCACACACACCCTCCACACTCACACACACCCTCCACACTCACACACACCCTCCACGCTCACACGAACCCTCCACGCTCACACGCACCCTCCACTCCCACACACACCCTCCCTCCCGCACACACCCTCCACACTCACACACACCCTCCACACTCACACACACCCTCCACGCCCACACACACCCTCCACACTCACACACACCCTCCACACTCACACACACACCCTCCACACCCACACACACCCTCCACTCCCACACACACCCTCAACACTCAAACACACTCTCCACTCCCACACACACCCTCCACTCCCACACACACCCTCCACACTCACACACTCCCTCCACACTCACACACACCCTCCACTCCCACACACACCCTCCACGCCCACACACACCCTCCACACTCACACACACCCTCCACACTCACACACACACCCTCCACACCCACACACACCCTCCACTCCCACACACACCCTCAACACTCAAACACACTCTCCACTCCCACACACACCCTCCACTCCCACACACACCCTCAACACTCACACACACCCTCCACTCCCACACACACCCTCCACTCCCACACTCACCCTCCACACTCACACGCACCCTCCACACTCACACACACACCCTCCACTCCCACACACACCCTCCACTCCCACACACACCCTCCACTCCCACACACCCTCCACACTCCCACACACCCTCCACTCCCACACACACCCTCCACACTCACACACACCCTCCACTCCCACACACACCCTCCACACTCACACACACCATCCACACTCACACACACCCTCCACTCCCACACACTCCCTCCACACTCACACACACCCTCCACACTCACACACACCCTCCACTCCCACACACACCCTCCACACTCCCACGCACACCCTCCACACTCACACACACCCTCCACACTCACACACACCCTCCACTCCCACACACACCCTCCACACTCCCACACACCCTCCACTCCCACACGCACCCTCCACACTCACACGCACCCTCCACTCCCACACACACCCGCCACACTCACACACACCCTCCACACTCACACACACCCTCCACACTCACACACTCCCTCCACGCTCACACGCACCCTCCACTCCCACACACACCCTCCACACTCACACACACCCTCCACTCCCACACATATGCTCCCCTCCCACACACACCCTCCACTCCCACACACACCCTCCACACTCCCACACACCCTCCACTCCCACACACACCCTCCACACTCACACACACCCTCCACACTCACAAACACCCTCCACTCCCACACTCACCCTCCACACTCACACGCACCCTCCACACTCACACACACCCTCCACTCCCACACACACCCTCCACACTCACACACACCCTCCACTCCCACACATATGCTCCCCTCCCACACGAACCCTCCACTCCCACACACACCCTCCACACCCACACACACCCTCCACTCCCACACACACCCTCCACACTCACACACACCCTCCACTCCCACACACACCCTCCATACTCACACACACCCTCCGCACTCACACACACCCTCCACTCCCACACACACCCTCCACACTCACACACACCCTCCACACTCACACACACCCTCCACTCCCACACACACCCTCCACTCTCCCACACACACCCTCCACACTCACACACACCCTCCACACTCACACACACCCTCCACTCCCACACACACCCTCCACACTCCCACACAACCTCCACTCCCACACGCACCCTCCACACTCACACACACCCTCCACACTCACACACACCCTCCACACTCACACACACTCTCCACGCTCACACGCACCCTCCACTCCCACACACATCCTCCACTCCCGCACACACCCTCCACACACATACACCCTCCACACTCACACACACCCTCCACTCCAACACACACCCTCCACACACACACCCTCCACACTCAGACACAGCTCCACACCCACACACACCCTCCACACTCAAACACACCCTCCACTCCCACACTCACCCTCCACACTCACACACACACCCTCCACACCCACACACACCCTCCACTCCCACACACACCCTCAACACTCAAACACACTCTCCACTCCCACACACACCCTCCACTCCCACACACACCCTCCACTCCCACACACACCCTCCACACTCAAACACACCCTCCACACTCACACACACACCCTCCACACCCACACACACCCTCCACTCCCACACACACCCTCAACACTCAAACACACTCTCCACTCCCACACACACCCTCCACTCCCGCACACACCCTCCACACACATACACCCTCCACACTCACACACACCCTCCACTCCAACACACACCCTCCACACACACACCCTCCACACTCAGACACACCTCCACACCCACACACACCCTCCACACTCAAACACACCCTCCACACTCACACACACACCCTCCACACCCACACACACCCTCCACTCCCACACACACCCTCAACACTCAAACACACTCTCCACTCCCACACACACCCTCCACTCCCACACACACCCTCCACACTCACACACACCCTCCACTCCCACACACACCCTCCACTCCCACACTCACCCTCCACACTCACACACTCCCTCCACACTCACACACACCCTCCACTCCCACACTCACCCTCCACACTCACACACACCCTCCATACTCCCACACATCCTCCACTCCCACACACACCCTCCACACTCACACACACCCTCCATACTCCCACACATCCTCCACTCCCACACACACCCTCCACACTCACACACACCCTACACTCCCACACACACCCTCCACACTCACACACACCCTCCACACTCACACACACCCTCCACACTCACACACACCCTCCACTCCCACACTCACCCTCCACACTCCCACACACCGTCCACTCCCACACGCACCCTCCACACTCACACACACCCTCCACTCCCACACACACCCTCCACACTCACACACACCCTCCACACTCACACACACCCTCCACGCTCACACGCACCCTCCACTCCCACACACACCCTCCACGCCCGCACACACCCTCCACACACATACACCCTCCACATCACACACACTCTCCACTCCAACACACACCCTCCACACACAAACCCTCCACACTCAGACACACCTCCACACCCACACACACCCTCCACTCCCACACACACACCCTCAACACTCAAACACACTCTCCACTCCCACACACACCCTCCACTTTCACACACACCCTCCACACTCACACACACCCTCCACTCCCACACACACCCTCCACTCCCACACACAGCCTCCACACACACACTCTCCACACACACACACACACTACACACACACACACCCTCCATTTCCACACACACCCTCCACACTCACACACACCCTCCACTCCCACCCAGACCCTCAACACTCACACACACTCTCCACTTCCACACACACCCTCCACTCCCACACACACCCTCCACACACACACACTCCACTCCCACACACACTACACGCACACACCTTCCACTCCCACACACACACTCCACACTCGCACACACTCTCCACACTCACACACACTCCACACACTGTCCACACACACAGATACACCTTCCGCACTCTCACACACACACAGACACAGTCTACCCTCCACACTCACACACTCCACACACACAACCTCCACATTCACACACACTCCACACACACCCTCCATATTCACACCCTTCAGACATACACACCCTCCACACACAACACACACACACATACACACACACACACACCCTCCACACTCACACATACCATCCACATTCACACCCTCCTCACACACACACCCTCCACACACTCCACACACACACACACTCCACACTCACACACACACCCTCCACATTCACACTCTCCACTCCCACACACACCCTCCACACACACACACACTCTCCCCCCACACACACTCCACACACACACACACTCCACACACACACTCCACACACACACCTTCCACTTCCACACACACACACTCCTCACTCACACACACCCTCCACACTCACACACACTCCACACACACACACACATACCTTCCGCACTCTCACACACACACACTCCACCCTCCACTCAATCACACACTACACACACACACACACGCTCCACACTCATACTCCACACACACACACTCCAGACACACACACACTACACACTCACACTCCACACACACACTCCACACACACACTCCACACACACACACACCTCCTCCACACTCACACTCCTCACACACAGATACACACACACACACTCCACACACACACTCCACACACACACAGACACACACTCCCTCCACACTCACACACACCCTCCACACCCACACACACCCTCCACTCCCACACACACCCTCAACACTCAAACACACTCTCCACTCCCACACACACCCTCAACACTCACACACACCCTCCACTCCCACACACACCCTCCACTCCCACACTCACCCTCCACACTCACACGCACCCTCCACACTCACACACACACCCTCCACTCCCACACACACCCTCCACTCCCACACACACCCTCCACTCCCACACACACCCTCCACACTCCCACACACCCTCCACTCCCACACACACCCTCCACACTCACACACACCCTCCACTCCCACACACACCCTCCACACTCACACACACCATCCACACTCACACACACCCTCCACTCCCACACACTCCCTCCACACTCACACACACCCTCCACACTCACACACACCCTCCACTCCCACACACACCCTCCACACTCCCACGCACACCCTCCACACTCACACACACCCTCCACACTCACACACACCCTCCACTCCCACACACACCCTCCACACTCCCACACACCCTCCACTCCCACACGCACCCTCCACACTCACACGCACCCTCCACTCCCACACACACCCGCCACACTCACACACACCCTCCACACTCACACACACCCTCCACACTCACACACTCCCTCCACGCTCACACGCACCCTCCACTCCCACACACACCCTCCACACTCACACACACCCTCCACTCCCACACATATGCTCCCCTCCCACACACACCCTCCACTCCCACACACACCCTCCACACTCCCACACACCCTCCACTCCCACACACACCCTCCACACTCACACACACCCTCCACACTCACAAACACCCTCCACTCCCACACTCACCCTCCACACTCACACGCACCCTCCACACTCACACACACCCTCCACTCCCACACACACCCTCCACACTCACACACACCCTCCACTCCCACACATATGCTCCCCTCCCACACGAACCCTCCACTCCCACACACACCCTCCACACCCACACACACCCTCCACTCCCACACACACCCTCCACACTCACACACACCCTCCACTCCCACACACACCCTCCATACTCACACACACCCTCCGCACTCACACACACCCTCCACTCCCACACACACCCTCCACACTCACACACACCCTCCACACTCACACACACCCTCCACTCCCACACACACCCTCCACTCTCCCACACACACCCTCCACACTCACACACACCCTCCACACTCACACACACCCTCCACTCCCACACACACCCTCCACACTCCCACACAACCTCCACTCCCACACGCACCCTCCACACTCACACACACCCTCCACACTCACACACACCCTCCACACTCACACACACTCTCCACGCTCACACGCACCCTCCACTCCCACACACATCCTCCACTCCCGCACACACCCTCCACACACATACACCCTCCACACTCACACACACCCTCCACTCCAACACACACCCTCCACACACACACCCTCCACACTCAGACACACCTCCACACCCACACACACCCTCCACACTCAAACACACCCTCCACACTCACACACACACCCTCCACACCCACACACACCCTCCACTCCCACACACACCCTCAACACTCAAACACACTCTCCACTCCCACACACACCCTCCACTCCCACACACACCCTCCACTCCCACACACACCCTCCACACTCAAACACACCCTCCACACTCACACACACACCCTCCACACCCACACACACCCTCCACTCCCACACACACCCTCAACACTCAAACACACTCTCCACTCCCACACACACCCTCCACTCCCGCACACACCCTCCACACACATACACCCTCCACACTCACACACACCCTCCACTCCAACACACACCCTCCACACACACACCCTCCACACTCAGACACACCTCCACACCCACACACACCCTCCACACTCAAACACACCCTCCACACTCACACACACACCCTCCACACCCACACACACCCTCCACTCCCACACACACCCTCAACACTCAAACACACTCTCCACTCCCACACACACCCTCCACTCCCACACACACCCTCCACACTCACACACACCCTCCACTCCCACACACACCCTCCACTCCCACACTCACCCTCCACACTCACACACTCCCTCCACACTCACACACACCCTCCACTCCCACACTCACCCTCCACACTCACACACACCCTCCATACTCCCACACATCCTCCACTCCCACACACACCCTCCACACTCACACACACCCTCCATACTCCCACACATCCTCCACTCCCACACACACCCTCCACACTCACACACACCCTACACTCCCACACACACCCTCCACACTCACACACACCCTCCACACTCACACACACCCTCCACTCCCACACTCACCCTCCACACTCCCACACACCGTCCACTCCCACACGCACCCTCCACACTCACACACACCCTCCACTCCCACACACACCCTCCACACTCACACACACCCTCCACACTCACACACACCCTCCACGCTCACACGCACCCTCCACTCCCACACACACCCTCCACGCCCGCACACACCCTCCACACACATACACCCTCCACATCACACATACTCTCCACTCCAACACACACCCTCCACACACAAACCCTCCACACTCAGACACACCTCCACACCCACACACACCCTCCACTCCCACACACACACCCTCAACACTCAAACACACTCTCCACTCCCACACACACCCTCCACTTTCACACACACCCTCCACACTCACACACACCCTCCACTCCCACACACACCCTCCACTCCCACACACAGCCTCCACACACACACTCTCCACACACACACACACACTACACACACACACACCCTCCATTTCCACACACACCCTCCACACTCACACACACCCTCCACTCCCACCCAGACCCTCAACACTCACACACACTCTCCACTTCCACACACACCCTCCACTCCCACACACACCCTCCACACACACACACTCCACTCCCACACACACTACACGCACACACCTTCCACTCCCACACACACACTCCACACTCGCACACACTCTCCACACTCACACACACTCCACACACTGTCCACACACACAGATACACCTTCCGCACTCTCACACACACAGACACAGTCTACCCTCCACACTCACACACTCCACACACACAACCTCCACATTCACACACACTCCACACACACCCTCCATATTCACACCCTTCAGACATATACACCCTCCACACACAACACACACACACATACACACACACACACACCCTCCACACTCACACATACCATCCACATTCACACCCTCCTCACACACACACCCTCCACACACTCCACACACACACACACTCCACACTCACACACACACCCTCCACATTCACACTCTCCACTCCCACACACACCCTCCACACACACACACACTCTCCCCCCACACACACTCCACACACACACACACTCCACACACACACTCCACACACACACCTTCCACTTCCACACACACACACTCCTCACTCACACACACCCTCCACACTCACACACACTCCACACACACACACACATACCTTCCGCACTCTCACACACACACACTCCACCCTCCACTCAATCACACACTACACACACACACACACGCTCCACACTCATACTCCACACACACACACTCCAGACACACACACACTACACACTCACACTCCACACACACACTCCACACACACACACACCTCCTCCACACTCACACTCCTCACACACAGATACACACACACACACTCCACACACACACTCCACACACACACAGACACACACTCCCTCCACACTCACACACACCCTCCACTCCCACACACACCCTCCACACTCCCACACAACCTCCACTCCCACACGCACCCTCCACACTCACACACACCCTCCACACTCACACACACCCTCCACACTCACACACACTCTCCACGCTCACACGCACCCTCCACTCCCACACACATCCTCCACTCCCGCACACACCCTCCACACACATACACCCTCCACACTCACACACACCCTCCACTCCAACACACACCCTCCACACACACACCCTCCACACTCAGACACACCTCCACACCCACACACACCCTCCACACTCAAACACACCCTCCACACTCACACACACACCCTCCACACCCACACACACCCTCCACTCCCACACACACCCTCAACACTCAAACACACTCTCCACTCCCACACACACCCTCCACTCCCACACACACCCTCCACACTCACACACACCCTCCACTCCCACACACACCCTCCACTCCCACACTCACCCTCCACACTCACACACTCCCTCCACACTCACACACACCCTCCACTCCCACACTCACCCTCCACACTCACACACACCCTCCATACTCCCACACATCCTCCACTCCCACACACACCCTCCACACTCACACACACCCTCCATACTCCCACACATCCTCCACTCCCACACACACCCTCCACACTCACACACACCCTACACTCCCACACACACCCTCCACACTCACACACACCCTCCACACTCACACACACCCTCCACTCCCACACTCACCCTCCACACTCCCACACACCGTCCACTCCCACACGCACCCTCCACACTCACACACACCCTCCACTCCCACACACACCCTCCACACTCACACACACCCTCCACACTCACACACACCCTCCACGCTCACACGCACCCTCCACTCCCACACACACCCTCCACGCCCGCACACACCCTCCACACACATACACCCTCCACATCACACACACTCTCCACTCCAACACACTCCCTCCACACACAAACCCTCCACACTCAGACACACCTCCACACCCACACACACCCTCCACTCCCACACACACACCCTCAACACTCAAACACACTCTCCACTCCCACACACACCCTCCACTTTCACACACACCCTCCACACTCACACACACCCTCCACTCCCACACACACCCTCCACTCCCACACACAGCCTCCACACACACACTCTCCACACACACACACACACTACACACACACACCCTCCATTTCCACACACACCCTCCACACTCACACACACCCTCCACTCCCACCCAGACCCTCAACACTCACACACACTCTCCACTTCCACACACACCCTCCACTCCCACACACACCCTCCACACACACACACTCCACTCCCACACACACTACACGCACACACCTTCCACTCCCACACACACACTCCACACTCGCACACACTCTCCACACTCACACACACTCCACACACTGTCCACACACACAGATACACCTTCCGCACTCTCACACACACACAGACACAGTCTACCCTCCACACTCACACACTCCACACACACAACCTCCACATTCACACACACTCCACACACACCCTCCATATTCACACCCTTCAGACATACACACCCTCCACACACAACACACACACACATACACACACACACACACCCTCCACACTCACACATACCATCCACATTCACACCCTCCTCACACACACACCCTCCACACACTCCACACACACACACACTCCACACTCACACACACAACCTCCACATTCACACTCTCCACTCCCACACACACCCTCCACACACACACACACTCTCCCCCCACACACACTCCACACACACACACACTCCACACACACACTCCACACACACACCTTCCACTTCCACACACACACACTCCTCACTCACACACACCCTCCACACTCACACACACTCCACACACACACACACATACCTTCCGCACTCTCACACACACACACTCCACCCTCCACTCAATCACACACTACACACACACACACACGCTCCACACTCATACTCCACACACACACACTCCAGACACACACACACTACACACTCACACTCCACACACACACTCCACACACACACACACCTCCTCCACACTCACACTCCTCACACACAGATACACACACACACACTCCACACACACACTCCACACACACACAGACACACACTCCCTCCACACTCACACACACCCTCCACTCCCACACACACTCTCCACACTCACAAACACATCCTCCACGCACACACACACTCTCCACTCCCACACACACCCTCCACTCCCACACACCCTTCACACTCACACACACCCTGCACACTCACTCCACACACACTCAAACGCACCCTCCACTTCCACACACACCGTCCACACTCACACGCACCCTCCACTTCCACACACCCTCCACACTCACACACACACACACTCTCCGCTCCCAAACACACCTCCACATTCACACCCTCCACACACTCCACACACAGACACACTCCACACTCACACACACACCCTCCATATTCACACCCTCTACTCACACACACACACTCTCTCCCCCCACACACACTCCACACACGCACACACTCCACACACACGCCCTCCACTCCCACTCACACACTCCACAGTCACACATACCCTCCACACTCACACACACTCCACACACACACACACACTCCACACACACACATACCTACACACACACACCTTCCGCACTCTCTCTCACACACATACACAGACTCACTCCACACACACACACTCACTCCACACACACATACACCCTCCACACTCACACACTCTCCACACACACACCCCTTCCACACATTCACATCCTCCACACACATACACCCTCCACATTCACCCTCTCCATTCCCACACACACTCTCCACACACGTCCACACACATACCTTCCACACTGACACACATTCCACACACACCCCCTCCACATTCACACACACACCCTCCACATTCACAGCCTCCATACACACACACACCCTCCACACACTCCACACACATACCCTCCACACACTCCACACACACACACCCCATCCACACTCGCACACACCCTCCACATTCACACCCTCCACACACACACACCTTCCACACACACACACACACACCCTCAATATTCACACACCCCCCACACACACACCCTCCACACACTCCACACACACACACCCTCCACATTCACACCCTCCACACACACACAATCTCCACACACTCCACACACACACACCCTCCACACTCACACACACACACTCCACATTCACACCCTCCACTCCCACACACACCCTCCACACACCCTCCACACTCACACACACTCCACACACACATACCTTCCGCACTCTCACACACTCACACTCCACCCTCCACTCTCACACACACTACACACACACACTCCACACTCACATTCCACACGCACACACAGACACCCTCCACACTCACACACACTACACACACACACACTCCACACTCTCATTCCACACACACACAGACACCCTCCACACTCACACTCCACACTCACACATACACACTCCACACACACACCCTTCACTCCCACTCACACCCTCCACAGTCCCACACATGCACACACACCCACACGTACACTTCACTCCCACACACACCCTCCACACTCACAAACACCCATGCACACCCTTCACTCCAACACACACCCTTCACACTCACACTTCACACTCACACTCCACACACACACACACACCCTCCACACTCACACTCCACGCACACACACTCCACACACACACCCACACACACACTTCACTCCCACACACACCCTTCACTCCCACACACACCCTCCACACTCACATATACACCCTTCAATCCCACACACACCCGACACACACACCCGACACACACACACTCCCTCCACACTCACACAACCTCCACACACTACACACACACACACCCTCCACACTCACACACACACCCTCCACATTCACACCCTCCACACACACACACCCTCCACACTCACACACCCTCCACACACTACACACACACACACCCTCCACACTCACACACACTCCCTCCACATTCACACCCTCCACTCCCACACACACCCTCCACACACTCCACACACACACCCTCCACATTCACACCCTCCACACACACACACACACACCCTCCACATTCACACCTTCCACTCCCACACACATCCTCCACACACTCCACACACACACCCTCCACACACACACACACACACACCCACCACACTCACACACACACCCTCCACATTCACACCCTCCACTTCCACACACACCCTCCACACATACACACTCTCCCCCACACACACTCCACACACACACTCCACACACACACTCCACACACACACCTTCCACTTCCACACACACACTCCTCACTCACACACCCTCCACACTCACACACACTCCAGACATACCTTACGCACTCTCACACACACACACTCAACCCTCCACTCTCACACACACTACACACACACACACTACACACTCATACTCCACACACACACACACACATTCCAGACACACACACTACACACTCACACTCAACACACACACACCCCACACACACCCGCCCTCCACACTCACACTCCACGCACACAGACACAAACACACACACACATTCTACACACATACACACACACACATACACACGCACACACACCCTTCACTCCCACACACACCCTCCACACTCACAAACACCCATGCACACCCTTCACTCCCACATACACACACCACACTCTCACACATCCACACACACCCTTCACTCCCACACACACCCTCCACACTCACACACACACTTCACACTCACACTCCACACACACACACTCCACACACACACACCCACACACCCTTCACTCCCACACACCCTCCACACACACATATACACCCTTCACTCCCACACACACCCTACACACACACACTCCACACACACACCCTCTACTCCCACACACACACTCCACACACACTCCACACACACACACATATACACCCTTCACTCCCACACACACTCCACACACACACCCTCTACTCCCACACACACACTCCACACACACTCCACACACACACACATGTACACCTTCCGCACTCTCACAGACACACAGACACAGTCCACCCTCCACACTCACACACTCACCACACACACACACACCTGCCACACTGACACACATTCCCCACACACATCTTCCACATTCACACACTCCACACACACACCCTCCACACATTCACACCCTCAACACACATACACCCTCCACATTCACATCCTCCACACACACACACACACACCCTCCATACTCACACACACACCCTCCACACATACACCCTCCACATTCACATCCTCCACACACACGCACACACACCCTCCATACTCACACACACACCCTCCACACACACACCCTTCACATTCACACCATCCACACACACACCCTCCACACACACACCCCCTCCACACTCACACAAACCCTCCACACACACACCCTCCACACACACACACATCCTCCACATTCACACCCTCCACACACCCACACACGCACGCACACACACGCCCACACACACTCCACACACACATACCTTCCGCACTCTCACACACACACACTCCACCCTCCACTCTCACACACACTCCACACACACACACTCCACACTCACACTCCACACACACACACGCACACACACATTCCACACACACACATCCTTCACTCCCACACACACCCTCCACACTCACAAACACCCATGCACACCCTTCACTCCCACACACACACACACACACCACACTCTCACACATCCACACACACCCTTCACTCCCACACACACCCTCCACACTCACACACACACTTCACACTCACACTCCACACACACACACTCCACACACACACCCACACACACACTTCACTCCCACACACCCTTCACATTCACACACACCCACACACCCTTCACTCCCACACACCCTCCACACACACATACACCCTTCACTACCACACACACACCCTTCACTCCCACACACACCCGACATGCACACACATACACACACACACCCGACACTCCCACACACACACTCCACACACACTCCACACACACATATACACCTTCCACGCTCTCACACACACACAGACACAGTCCACCCTCCAAACTCACACATTCCACACACACACACACTCCACATTCACACACTCGCCACACACACACACACCTTCCACACTGACACACATTCCCCACACACATCTTCCACATTCACACACTCCACACACTCCACACATTCACACCCTCCACACACATATACCCTCCACATTCACATCCTCCACACACACACCCCCTCCACATTCACACCCTCCACACACACGCACACACACCCTCCATACTCACACACACACCCTCCACACTCACACACACACCCTCCACATTCACACCGTCCACACACACACCCTCCACACACACACCCCTCCACACTCACACAAACCCTCCACACACACACCCTCCACACACACACACATCCTCCACATTCACACCCTCCATACACCCACACACGCACGCACACACATGCCCTCCACACTCACACACTCTCCACACACACATACCTTCCGCACTCTCACACACACACACTCCACCCTCCACTCTCACACACACTCCACACACACACTCCACACTCACACTCCACACACACACACACATTCCACACACACACATCCTTCACTCCCACACACACCCTCCACACTCACAAACACCCATGCACACCCTTCACTCCCACACTCACACATACCACACTCTCACACATCCACACACACCCTTCACTCCCACACACACCCTCCACACTCACACACACACTTCACACTCACACTCCACACACACACACTCCACACACACACCCACACACACACTTCACTCCCACATACCCTTCACATTCACACACACCCACACACCCTTCACTCCCACACACCCTCCACACACACATACACCCTTCACTACCACACACACACCCTTCACTCCCACACACACCCTACACACACACACATACACACACACACCCTCCACTCCCACACACACTCCACACACACACATATACACCTTTCACACTCTCACACACACACAGACACAGTCCACCCACCAAACTCACACATTCCACACACACACACACACTCCACATTCAGACACTCGCCACACACACACACACACCTTCCACACTGACACACATTCCCCACACACATCTTCCACATTCACACACTCCACACACACACACCCTCCACACATTCACACCCTCCACACACATACACCCTCCACATTCACATCCTCCACACACACACCCTCCACATTCACACCCTCCACACACACGCACACACCCTCCACACTCACACACACACCCTCCACACTCACACACACACCCTCCACATTCATACCGTCCACACACACACCCTCCACACACACCCCTCCACACTCACACAAACCCTCCACATTTACACCCTCCACACACACACATCCTCCACACACACATCCTCCACATTCACACCCTCCACACATCCACACACGCACGCACACACACCCTCCAACTCACACACACCCTCAACATTCACACCTCCCACACACACACACACCCTCCACACACTCCACACACACACACCCTCCACACTCCCACACACCCTCCACACTCACACACACCCTCCACACACACACACACACACACACTCCGCACCCTCCAACACACACACCCTCCACATTCCCACACACCCTCCACACTCTCACACACACCCTCCACACACACACACACCGTCCACACACACACACACCCTCCACACAGTGCACACACACATCCTCCACACTCCCACACACCCTCCACACACACTCCACACACACCCACACACTCCACACACACACCCTCCACTTCCACACACACACTCCTCACTTACACACACCCTCCACACTCACACACACTCCACACACACATACCGTCTGCACTCTCACACACACACACTCCACCCTCCACTCTCTCACACACTACACACACACACAGACTCCACACTCACACTTCACACACACACACCCTCCACACTCACACTCCACACACACACACACTCCACACACACACCCTTCACTCCCACACACACCCTCCACACTCCCACACATGCACACACACCCACACACACACACTTCACTCCCACACACACCCTCCACACTCACAAACACCCATGCACACCCTTCACTCCCACACACACACACCACACTCTCACACACCCACACACACCCTTCACTCCCACACACACCCTCCACACTCACATACACACTTCACACTCACACTCCACACACACACACACACACACCCTCCACACTCACACTCCACGCACACACACTCCACACACACACCCACACACACACTTCACTCCCACACACACCCTTCACATTCACACGCACCCACACACCCTTCACTCCCACACACACCCTCCACACACACATACACCCTTCACTCCCACGCACACACACACCCTTCACTCCCACACACACACACACATACACATACACACCCTCCACTCCCACACACACCCTCCGCACACACTCTCCACACACACACGCACACTACACACACACACACCCTCCACTCCCATACACACTCCACAAACACACCCTCCACATTCACACCCTCCACACACACACACCCTCCACACTCACACACACACCCTCCACATTCACACCCTCCACTCCCACACACACCCGCCACACACTCCACACACATACACCCTCCACATTCACACCCTCCACACACACACTCCACACACACACACCCTCCACACTCACACACACATACCCTCCACATTAACACCCTCCACTCCCACACACACCCTCCACACACTCCACACATACACCCTCCACATTCACACCCTCCACACACACACACACACACACCCTCCACACACTCCACACACACACACACCCTCCACACTCACACACACACCCTCCACATTCACACCCTCCACTCCCACACACACCCTCCAGACACGCAGTCTCCCCCCACACACACTCCACACACACACACTCCACACACACACCTTCCACTTCCACTTCCACACACACACTCCTCACTCACACACACCCTCCATACTCACACACACCCTCCACACTCACACACACCCTCCACACACACACACACACACACATACCTTCCGCACTCTCACACACACACACTCCACCCTCCACTCTCACACACACTACACACACACACACTCCACACTCATACTCCACACACACACACACACACACACTCCAGACACACTCATTCTCCACACACACACGCACACACACACACATACCCTTCACTCCCACACACACCCTCCACACTCCCTCACACACCCACACACACCCTCCACACTCACACACACCCTCCACACACACACACACTCTCCACACACACACCCTCCACTCCCACACACACTCTCCGCACTCACAAACACATCCTCCACACACACACACCCTCCACTCCCACACACACTCCACTCCCACATACCCTTCACACTCACACACACCCTCCACACTCACACACTTTCTACACACACTCCACACACAAACAACCTCCATTCCCACACACACCGTCCACACTCACACGCACCCTCCACTTCCACACACACCCTCCACACTCACACACCTTCCACACTCACACACACACACTCTCTACTCCCAAACACACCCTCCACACTGACATACTCTCCACACACACACTCCACACACGCACACACTCCACACACACGCCCTCCACTCCCACTCACACACTCCACACTCACACATACCGTCCACACTCACACACTCCACACACACACTACATACACACACACACCTTCCGCACTCTCTCTCACACACATACAAACGCTCACTCCACACACACGCACACGCACTGACTCCACACACTCTCCACACACACACACACACCTTCCACACTGACACACGTTCCACACACACACCCTCCACATTCACACACTCCACACACACACACACCCTCCACACATTCACACCCTCCACACACATACACCCTCCACATTCACATCCTCCACACACACACCCTCCACATTCACACCCTCCACACACACGCACACCCTCCACACACTCCACACACACACCCTCCACATTCACACCCTCCACACACACACACCCTCCACACACACACCCCCTCCACACTCACACACCCTCCACATTCACATCCTCCACACACACATCCTCCACATTCACACCCTCCACACTCCCACCCACACACACACACACACGCACAACCTTCCACACTCACACACACACCTTCAACATTCACACCCTCCACACACACACACTCCACACACACACACACCCTCCACATTCACACCCTCCACACTCACACACCCTCCACACACTCCACACACACACCCTCCACACTCACACACACACCCTCCACATTCACACCCTCCACTCCCACACACACCCTCCACACACACTCTACACACACACTCCACATACACACCCTCCACTTCCAAACACACTCCTCACTCACACACACCCTCCACACTCACACACACTCCACACTCACATACCTTCCGCACTCTCACACACACTACACACTCACACTCCACACACACACACCCTCCACACTCACACTCCACACACACACTCCACACATACACACCCTTCACTCCCACACACACCCTCCACACTCCCACACATGCATACACACACCCACACACACACTTCACTCCCACACACACCCACACACACACTTCACTCCCACACACACCCACACACACACTTCACTCCCACACACACCCACACACACACTTCACTCCCACACACACCCTCCACACTCACAAACACCCATGCACACTCTTCACTCCCACACACACACACCACACTCTCACACACCCACACACACCCTTCACTCCCACACACACCCTCCACACTCACACACACACACTTCACACTCACACTCCACACATACACACACACACCCTCCACACTCACACTCCACGCACACACTCCACACGCACACCCACACACACCCTTCACTCCCAAACACACCCTCCACACACACACACACACCCTTCACTCCCACACACACCCTACACACACATACATCCTCCACACTCACACTCCACACACACACACAAACACACACCTTCCACACTTACACACACTCCACGCACACACACCTTCCACACTCACACATATTCCACATACACACCCTCCACATTCACACCCTCCACACACACACACACACACCCTCCACATTCTCACACCCTCCACACACACACACCCCCTCCACATTCACACCCTCCACACACGCACATTCCCTCCACACTGACACACTCTCCACGCACACACACCCTTCACTCCCACACACACCTTCTGCGCACACACACACCCTCCACACACTCACCCTCCACATTCACACCCTCCACACACACGCACACCCTCCACACACTCCACACACACACGCCCTACACATTCACACCCTCCACACACACACACCCTCCACACACTCCACACACACACCCTCCACACTCTCACCCACACCCTCCACATTCACACCCTCCACTCCCACACACACCCTCCACACACTTCACACACACACCCTCCACACACACATCTTCCACACTCACACACACCCTCCACATTCATATCCTCCACACACACATCCTCCACATTCACACCCTCCACACTCCCACCCACACACACACACACACACACAACCTTCCACACTCACACACACACCCTCAACATTCACACCCTCCACACACACACTCCACACACACACACCCTCCACATTCACACCCTCCACACTCACACACCTTCCACACACTCCACACACACACCCTCCACACTCACACACACACCCTCCACACACACTCCACACACACACTCCACATACACACCCTCCACTTCCACACACACTCCTCACTCACACACACCCACCACACTCACACACACTCCACACTCACATACCTTCTGCATTCTCACACACCCTCCACACTCACACTCCACACACACACTCCACACATACACACCCTTCACTCCCACACACACCCTCCACACTCCCACACACACCCACACACACACATCACTCCCACACACACCCTCCACACTCACAAACACCCATGCACACTCTTCACTTCCACACACACACACCACACTCTCACACACCCACACACACACTTCACTCCCACACACACACTTCACACTCACACTCCACACATACACACACACACCCTCCACACTCACACTCCACACGCACACCCACACACACACTTCACTCCCACACACACTCTTCACATTCACACACACCCACACACCCTTCACTCCCAAACACACCCTACACACACATACATCCTCCACACTCACACTCCACACACACACACAAACACATACCCTCCACATTCACACACTCCACATACACCCCCTCCACATTCACACCCTCCACACACGCACACTCCCTCCACACTGACACACTCTCCACGCACACACACCCTTCACTCCCACACACACCTTCTGCGCACACACACACCCTCCACATTCACACACTCCACACACACACGCACACACACACTCTTCACTCCCACATGCACCCTCCATACTCCCACACACGCACACACCCACACACACCCTTCACTCCCACACACACCCTCCTCACTCTCACACACGCTTCACTCCCACACGCCTTCCGTGTGCACACACACACCCTCCATACACACACACCCCGTCCATATTCACACCCTCCACACACACACACTCCACACACACACACCCTTCACTCCCATACACATTCTCCACACTCACACACACACACACTTCACTCCCACACACACCTTCCGTGCACACACACACCCTTCACACACACCCTCCACATTCACACCCTCCACACTCACACACACTCCATACACAAACACACACACACACACTCCACACACACACATCCTCCACACCTGCACATACTACACACACACTCCACACACACACACAAACACACACGCTCCACACACACACCTCCACACTCGCACACACTACATACACCCTCCACACAAACACACCCTCCACACACACACTCCACACACACACCCTCCACACACACACACACACACCCTCCACACTCACTCACACTCCACACACACGCACACACACACACCCTCCACACTCACTCACTCACACACACACACACACACATACACATACACACACTCTCTGTCACCACACACACCCATCCACACGCAACCATCCACATTCACAGATACATCCTCCACCCCTTCACACGCGCACGTGCACATGCACGTCCACCCTTAAATGCAAACATACGTACCCTCCAACCCCCCACACGCACACTTACTTCACACCCACACACGTACCCGCCACCCCTACGCACACACACGCACACACTCAACTCCATCACCCATGTACACACCCTCTAACCCCCCTCACACATACACAGACTTCATCCACCCCTGCACACATATCCCCTTCAACCCTACACAACTCTCCAACCCCCACCCACACATAAACCCTCCATGCCCACACACACAAGCACCCACCCACCGTCGATCCACCCCCACACACACAAACACCCATCCTCCACCCCCATGCACACAGACAAATGCACACACACAAATTCGCCATCTCCACAAATCCGCACACAGACACCTCCACACACACACACACACACACACACACACACACACACACACACACACACACACACACACACACACACACACACACACACACACACACACACACACACACACACACGTAGCTGATGGAGAGTTGGCAGCTTGAACCCATCTCTTCCCAATGAAGTCAGTGCAAGTAAAAAGTGAATGTAAACATGAGGCTAAGCCATACTCTCACAATGGCCCTGTGCTATTCACCAACTCGACAGACCAATCAAAGGAACTGAGGTGACTGAGTCTAAGACCTTGAAGACCAAAGTTTTAAGGGAATTTTCAAGCAGCATTGGAAAATCTTGTAGAGTTTCAGTATGGGTGGGGTGGGCGGGGGTCAGTTGCATGGCGAGGGGTCAATCTGTGAACTCACAGCAGGATTACAAAAGGTATGCAAACCTCACTGGTTGGGGAAAAACAACATGTTCTGTTTAACACCCAATCACTACAATAGGCCAGGCCAAACATTTATTGGAATGATTTTTTTATTGGAGGTGAAGAGGCATTATGTGGGCTTGGAGAGGGAGGGTGAGGCTGACAGGATCAATGCTGGAAATTGTACAGCTGCGAGCTGGTGGAATGAATATGGTAGGACAGTGCACAGTAGACACCCGCTCTCCCTGACCCACACACAGTGCTGGAAAAGCACATTCCCGCTCTCCCTGACCCACACACAGTGCTGGAAAGGCACGTTCCCACTCTCCCTGACCCACACACAGTGCTGGAAAGGCACATTCCCGCTCTCCCTGACCCACACACAGTGCTGGAAAGACACATTCCCACTCTCCCTGACCCACACACAGCGCTGGAAAAGCACATTCCAACTCTTCCTGACCCAGACACAGTGCTGGAGAGACACATTCCCACTCTCCCTGACCCACACACAGTGCTGGAATGACACATTCCCACTCTCCCTGACCCACACACAGTGCTGGAATGACACATTCCCACTCTCCCTGACCCACACAGTGCTGGAAAGACACATTCCCACTCTCCCTGACCCACACACAGTGCTGGAAAGGCACATTCCCACTCTCCCTGACCGACACACAGTGCAGGACACATTCCCGCTCTCCCTGACCCAGACACAGTGCTGGAGAGGCACATTCCCACTCTCCCTGACCCAGACACAGTGCTGGAAAGGCACATTCCCACTCTCCCTGACCCAGACACAGTACTGGAGTGGCACATTCCCACTCTCCCTGACCCACACACAGTCCTGGAAAGGCATATTCCCACTCTCCCTGACCCACACACAATGCTGGAAAGGCACATTCCCACTCTCCCTGACCCAGACACAGTGCTGGAAAGACACATTCCCACTCTCCCTGACCCACACACAGTGCTGGAAAGGCATATTCCCACTCTCCCTGACCCACACACAATGCTGGAAAGGCACATTCCCACTCTCCCTGACCCAGACACAGTGCTGGAAAGACACATTCCCGCTCTCCCTGACCGACACACAGTGCTGGAAAAGCACATTCCCACTCTCGCTGACCCACACACAGTGCTGGAAAAGCACATTCCAACTCTCCCTGACCCACACACAGTGCTGGAAAGACACATTCCCACTCTCCCTGACCTAGACACAGTTCTGCAAACGCACATTCCCACTCTCCCTGACCCACACACAGTGCTGGAAAGACACATTCCCACTCCCTGACCCACTCACAGTGCTGGAAAGGTACATTCCCACTCTCCCTGACCCACACACGGTGCTGGAATGGCACATTCCCACTCTCCCTGACCCAGACAAAGTGCTGGAGTGGCACATTCCCACTCTCCCTGACCCACACACCGTGCTGGAAAGGCACATTCCCACTCTCCCTGACCCAGACACAGTGCTGGAAAGGCACGTTCCACCCTCCCTGACCCAGACACAGTGCTGGAAAGACACATTCCCACTCTCCCTGACCCAGACACAGTGCTGGAGTGGCACATTCCCATTCTCCCTGACCCACACACAGCGCTGGAAAGACACATTCCCACTCTCCCTGACCCACACACAGTGCTGGAAAGGCACATTCCCACTCTCCCTGACCCACACACAGTGCTGGAAAGAAACATTCCCACTCTCCCTGACCCACACACAGTGCTGGAAAGGCACATTCCCACTCTCCCTGACCCACACACAGTGCTGGAAAGGCACATTCCCACTCTCCCTGACCCACACACAGCACTGGAAAGGCAAATTCCCGCTCTCCCTGACCCACACACAGTGCTGGAAAGGCACGTTCCCACTCTCCCTGACCCACACACAGTGCTGGAAAGGCACATTCCCACTCTCCCTGACCCACACACAGTGCTGGAAAGACACATTCCCACTCTCCCTGACCCACATACAGCGCTGGAAAAGCACATTCCAACTCTTCCTGACCCAGACACAGTGCTGGAGAGACACATTCCCACTCTCCCTGACCCACACACAGTGCTGGAAAGACACATTCCCACTCTCCCTGACCCGCACACAATGCTGGAAAAGCACATTCCAACTCTCCCTGACCCAGACACAGTGCTGGAAAGACACATTCCCACTCTCCCTGACCCACACACAGTGCTGGAAAGACACATTCCCACTCTCCCTGACCCACACACAGTGCTGGAAAAGCACATTCCAACTCTCCCTGACCCAGACACAGTGCTGGAAAGGCACATTCCCACTCTCCCTGACCCAGACACAGTGCTGGAAAGGCAAATTCCCACTCTCCCTGACCCACACACAGTGCTGGAATGACACATTCCCACTCTCCCTGACCCACACACCGTGCTGGAAAGGCACATTCCCACTCTCCCTGACCCAGACACAGTGCTGGAAAGGCACGTTCCACCCTCCCTGACCCACACACAGTGCTGGAAAGACACATTCCCACTCTCCCTGACCTAGACACAGTTCTGCAAACGCACATTCCCACTCTCCCTGACCCACACACAGTGCTGGAAAGACACATTCCCACTCCCTGACCCACTCACAGTGCTGGAAAGGTACATTCCCACTCTCCCTGACCCACACACGGTGCTGGAAAGGCACATTCCCACTCTCCCTGACCCAGACAAAGTGCTGGAGTGGCACATTCCCACTCTCCCTGACCCACACACTGTGCTGGAAAGGCACATTCCCACTCTCCCTGACCCAGACACAGTGCTGGAAAGGCACGTTCCACCCTCCCTGACCCAGACACAGTGCTGGAAAGACACATTCCCACTCTCCCTGACCCAGACACAGTGCTGGAGTGGCACATTCCCATTCTCCCTGACCCACACACAGCGCTGGAAAGACACATTCCCACTCTCCCTGACCCACACACAGTGCTGGAAAGGCACATTCCCACTCTCCCTGACCCACACACAGTGCTGGAAAGAAACATTCCCACTCTCCCTGACCCACACACAGTGCTGGAAAGGCACATTCCCACTCTCCCTGACCCACACACAGTGCTGGAAAGGCACATTCCCACTCTCCCTGACCCACACACAGCGCTGGAAAGGCAAATTCCCGCTCTCCCTGACCCACACACAGTGCTGGAAAGGCACGTTCCCACTCTCCCTGACCCACACACAGTGCTGGAAAGGCACATTCCCACTCTCCCTGACCCACACACAGTGCTGGAAAGACACATTCCCACTCTCCCTGACCCACATACAGCGCTGGAAAAGCACATTCCAACTCTTCCTGACCCAGACACAGTGCTGGAGAGACACATTCCCACTCTCCCTGACCCACACACAGTGCTGGAAAGACACATTCCCACTCTCCCTGACCCGCACACAATGCTGGAAAAGCACATTCCAACTCTCCCTGACCCAGACACAGTGCTGGAAAGACACATTCCCACTCTCCCTGACCCACACACAGTGCTGGAAAGACACATTCCCACTCTCCCTGACCCACACACAGTGCTGGAAAAGCACATTCCAACTCTCCCTGACCCAGACACAGTGCTGGAAAGGCAAATTCCCACTCTCCCTGACCCACACACAGTGCTGGAATGACACATTCCCACTCTCCCTGACCCACACAGTGCTGGAAAGACACATTCCCACTCTCCCTGACCCACACACAGTGCTGGAAAGGCACATTCCCACTCTCCCTGACCGACACACAGTGCAGGACACATTCCCGCTCTCCCTGACCCAGACACAGCGCTGGAAAGGCATATTCCCACTCTCCCTGACCCACACACAATGCTGGAAAGGCACATTCCCACTCTCCCTGACCCAGACACAGTGCTGGAAAGACACATTCCCACTCTCCCTGACCCAGACACAGTGCTGGAGAGGCACATTCCCACTCTCCCTGACCCAGACACAGTGCTGGAAAGGCACATTCCCACTCTTCCTGACCCAGACGCAGTACTGGAGTGGCACATTCCCACTCTCCCTGACCCAGACACAGTGCTGGAAAGGCACATTCCCACTCTCCCTGACCCACACACAGTGTTGGAGTGGCACATTCCCACTCTCCCTGACCCACACACAGTGCTGGAATGACACATTCCCACTCTCCCTGACCCACACACAGTGTTGGAGTGGCACATTCCCACTCTCCCTGACCCACACACAGTGCTGGAAAGGCACATTCCCGCTCTCCCTGACCCAGACACAGTGCTGGAAAGACACATTCCCACTCTCCCTGACCCACACACAGTGCTGGAAAGGCACATTCCCGCTCTCCCTGACCCACACACAGTGCTGGAAAGGCACATTCCCACTCTCCCTGACCCACACACAGTGTTGGAGTGGCACATTCCCACTCTCCCTGACCCACACACAGTGTTGGAGTGGCACATTCCCACTCTCCCTGACCCACACACAGTGTTGGAGTGGCACATTCCCACTCTCCCTGACCCACACACAGTGTTGAAGTGGCACATTCCCACTCTCCCGGACCCACACACAGTGTTGGAGTGGCACATTCCCACTCTCCCTGACCCACACACAGTGCTGGAAAGACACATTCCCGCTCTCCCTGACCCAGACACAGTGCTGGAAAGACACATTCCCACTCTCCCTGACCCACACACAGTGCTGGAAAGGCACATTCCCGCTCTCCCTGACCCACACACAGCGCTGGAAAAGCACATTCCCACTCTCCCTGACCCACACACAGTGCTGGAAAGGCACATTCCCACTCTTTCTGACCCACACACAGTGTTGGAAAGGCACATTCCCACTCTCCCTGACCCAGACACAGTGCTGGAAAGGCACATTCCCACTCTCCCTGACCCAGACACAGTGCTGGAAAGACACATTCCACTCTCCCTGACCCACACACAGCACTGGAAAGACACATTCCCACTCTCCCTGACCCACACACGGTGCTGGAAAAGCACATTCCAACTCTCCCTGACCCAGACACAGTGCTGGAAAGACACATTCCCACTCTCCCTGACCCACACACAGTGCTGGAATGGCACATTCCCACTCTTTCTGACCCACACACAGTGTTGGAAAGGCACATTCCCACTCTCCCTGACCCAGACACAGTGCTGGAAAGGCACATTCCCACTCTCCCTGACCCAGACACAGTGCTGGAAAGACACATTCCACTCTCCCTGACCCACACACAGCACTGGAAAGTCACATCCCCACTCTCCCTGACCCACACACGGTGCTGGAAAAGCACATTCCAACTCTCCCTGACCCAGACACAGTGCTGGAAAGACACATTCCCACTCTCCCTGACCCACACACAGTGCTGGAATGGCACATTCCCACTCTTTCTGAACCACACACAGTGTTGGAAAGGCACATTCCCACTCTCCCTGACCCACACACAGCACTGGAAAGGCACATTCCCACTCTTTCTGACCCACACACAGTGCTGGAAAGACACATTCCCACTCTCCCTGACCCACACACAGTGCTGGAAAGACACATTCCCACTCTCCCTGACCCACACACAGTGCTGGAAAGGCACATTCCCACTCTCCCTGACCCACACACAGTGCTGGAAAGACAAATTCCCACTCTCCCTGACTCACACACAATGCTGGAAAGACACAATCCTACTCTCCCTGACCCACACACAGTGCTGGAAAGGCACATTCCCACTCTCCCTGACCCAGACACAGTTTTGGAGTGGCACATTCCCACTCTCCCTGACCCACACACAGTGCTGGAAAGGCACATTCCCACTCTCCCTGACCCAGACACAGTGTTGGAGTGGCACATTCCCACTCTCCCTGACCCACACACAGTGCTGGAAAGGCACATTCCCACTCTCCCTGACCCAGACACAATGCTGGCAAGGCACATTCCCGCTCTCCCTGACCCACACACAGTGCTGGAAAGGCACATTCCCGCTCTCCCTGACCCACACACACTGCTGGAAAGACACATTCCCACTCTCCCTGACCCACACAGTGCTGGAAAGGCACATTCCCGCTCTCCCTGACCCACACACCGTGCTGGAAAGGCACATTCCCACTCTCCCTGACCCAGACACAGTGCTGGAAAGGCACATTCCCACTCTCCCTGACCCACACACAGCGCTGGAAAGGCACATTCCCGCTCTCCCTGACCCACTCACAGTGCTGGAAAGGCACATTCACGCTCTCCCTGACCCACACACAGCACTGGAAAGACACATTCCCGCTCTCCCTGACCGACACACAGTGCTGGAAAGGCACATTCCCGCTCTCCCTGACCCACACACAGCGCTGGAAAGGCACATTCCCACTCTCCCTGACCCACACACACTGCTGGAAAGACACATTCCCACTCTCCCTGACCCACACAGTGCTGGAAAGGCACATTCCCGCTCTCCCTGACCCACACACAGTGCTGGAAAGGCTCATTCCCACTCTTTCTGACCCACACACAGTGCTGGAAAGGCACATTCCCGCTCTCCCTGACCCACACACAGTGCTGGAAAGACACATTCCCACTCTTTCTGACCCAGACACAGTGCTGGAATGGCACATTCCCACTCTCCCTGACCCACACACAGTGCTGGAAAGGCACATTCCCGCTCTCCCTGACCCACACACAGTGCTGGAAAGACATATTCCCACTCTTTCTGATCCACACACAGTGCTGGAAAGGCACATTCCCACTCTTTCTGACCCACACCCAGTGCTGGAAAGGCACATTCCCACTCTTTCTGACCCAGACACAGTGCTGGAAAGGCACATTCCCACTCTCCCTGACCCACACACAGTGCTGGAAAGACACATTCCCACTCTCCCTGACACACACAGTGCTGGAAAGACACATTCCCGCTCTCCCTGACCCACACACAGCGCTGGAAAGGCACATTCCCGCTCTCCCTGACCCACACACAGCGCTGGAAAGGTACATTCCCACTCTTTCTGACCCAGACACAATGCTGGAAAGGTACATTCCCACTCTTTCTGACCCAGACACAGTGCTGGAAAGGCAAACAGCCCCTTTCTTTCTCGTTTTTTAGCTTGAACTGTAACTGAGTTTATTCATGTTGAATATTGTCCGTCTGCCATCCACCTTGTATGCCACCCTGTGTGGCTTCTGAGCACCTACTGGTTGGCTTTCAAAGCATGATTGGTCTGGGTGTGCGGAGGAGACTGAGCATGCCCATTATTACTCAAATCCCGTGGCAAGTTGTCATGTTTACCCAGACCAGAATCCACTTCCCGGTCAATTGTCAACCCACCTTTCATAACACTTTGCCATCCAAGAGAATCGTAGAACCCCTACAGTGTGGAAGCAGACCACTTGGTCTGTCGAGTCCACACCAACTCTCTAAAGAGCACCCCCCCCGTCCTTTTCTTATAATCATGCTTCTGATGAGGTGCCACATCAGAAGTTACTCTGCAAAATTATCCGCATAACATTCTGTGGAACATGGCCTCTTGTATAATATTTATTTTAGAATTGTGGTAAACATAGCTTCTGTTAGCACCAGTGTTTCGACAGCTATGGTACTTTAAACAATCCCTCCTAGTTTTATGGTTCCCCAGATCAAATACAGTATACAGTGATCCTGAGTGACTTATTTGACTTTAGATTTATATCTCACCTCAGGGAGCACTTTTACTGTACACAGCATTCTGTATAATATGATAAAATAATATGTTCTTTCTAAAATCTTCTTTCCAACTCTCCAACTCTTTTTATTTGACATCGTGTATCAACTTCCCTTCTAATTTGTTTGTATTAAATAAAACGTCCCTATTGCAAGGGCTTCCCACTTCTCGTGGTATTCCCAGCCTGTTCCCTTATCTTTGTTATTCCTCCTGTCTCATTCTGGATGATTACTGATCTTCTAATTCCTTTTGCAAGCTCATAAAAGCTCAGCAAAAGAAAGAAGAGTTGATATAGCTTTATCTCTAATGTAACAGAATAATATAATTCGGTTTAACATCATTTAACTATGAAACAGCAACTGTTTCAATATAGTAACATACCATAAATACACTCTTGGCCAAAGTAACGTCAGTAAACAGATTGTTTCACATGTAATTCTGGCAGCAGGGAGAGAAGCCCAGCTTTTATCTGTAGCAGAGAGAGAGAGATGTAACAGGTTCCACACCCAGCTTCAAGATCCCAACAACTACTGAAAACTAAACTAAAACTCTGGATCCATGGGAGCCCCACCCCACCCATTCAGGCTGCTTCTATTGTTCCAAATTATTTTTACAAACCTCAAAACCTCACAGCTGTTGATTGGCTTAGGCCAGACAGCACAGTACCAATGGCTCAAAACCTCTCTTAGAAAAAACCTGGACAAAGTACACCTTTTAAAGCCCATCACACAATCTATAGGTTTAAACTCCTGTCTCTTTTCTCACCCTTTTAATGTTTGCATTTCCCAGTGTCTTTCCCTGTTCTCCCTATGATGGTTACTGTCTTCCTGGCCACTTCTGGCATATGTGGATCTTTGATACCAATGTTCGGTTGTTGTTCTCTGAAGCAAGAAGCCTTATCCTTTGTTTCTATATCACCTCGTCCATGTTTAGCTAGCCCATCCAGTCCTCTCCAACATGAGTGTATAGGAGAGAGGGAGAGAGAGAGAGAAAGAGTGTGTGTGTGTGTGTGTGTGTCTGTGTATATGTGTAGTATGTGTGAGTGGGAGCTAGTGCATGTTCACGTGTGTGCATGTGTGTGTGAGCTATTATATACATATGTTCGTGTGAGCAAAAGTATGTGACAGTGTATGTGTGAGTGAGAGCGAGTGCATGTATTTGTGTGTGTGAGTGTGAGCAAGTGTGTCTGTGTGTGTGTGAGAGAGGGAAAGAATGTGTGTGAGAGAGCAAGTGTGTATGTGTTTGTGTAAGCGAGTTTGTAAGTGAGAGAACGTGTGAGAGCACACGCGTGTGTGAGAGAGTGAGTGTATGTTTTTGTGTTAGCGTGTATGCGAGAGAGCGTGAGTGGTAGAGCAACACGTGTGTGTGAGAGAGTTGTGTGTGTGCATGTATGTGTGTGTGTCTGTCTGTCTGTGTCTATGTCTGTCTGTGTCTGTGTTTGCGTTTTGTCTATGTCTGATGGAGTTCAATCCAGGCAAATGTGAGGTGATGCATTGTGGGAAGTCTAATTCTCGAACAAACTATATTGTAAATGGAAGAGCCTTGGGAAAATTTGATGAGCAGAGGTGTCTGGGAGTTCAGGTCCATTGTACCCTGAAGGTGGCTGCACAGGTGGTTAGATTGGTCAAAAGGCATATGGTATGCTTGCCTTCATCGGACGGGGTATTCAGTATAAGAGCTGGCAGGTCATGTTAAAATTGTACAAGACATCATCACATTTAGAATACTGTGTAACAGTTCTGGTCACCACATTACCAAAAGGATGTGGACACTTTGGAGAGGATACAGAGAAGATTTACGAGGATGTTGCCTGGTATGGAAAATGTTAGCTTTGAAGAGAGATTGTGTAGGTTAGGATTGTTGTCATTAGAAACAAGGGGATTGAGGGGGGACCTGATTGAGGTCTACAAACTCATGAAGGATACAGACAGGATAGATAGAGATAAGCTTTTTTGAGGGATTCAGTAACAAGACGTCACACTTTCAATGTGAGAGGTGAAAAGTTTAAGGGGGTTACACGCGGCAACTACTTTACACAGAGGGTGGTAGGTACCTGGAATACTTTGCCAGAAGAGGTAGGAGAGGCGGGCATGGTAGATTCATTTAAGGTGTGTCTGGACAGATGCATGAGTAGGTGGGGAGCGGAGGGATACAGATGCTTAGGAATTGACCAACAGGTTTAGACGGTACATTTGGATTGGCTCAGGCTTGGAGGGCCGAAGGGTCTGTTCCTGGGCTGTAAATTGTCTTTGTTCTTTGTTCTTTTTGTTCAGTGCCATTAAACTTTGTGGATGCACCTTAACTGCTTGGTTGCCCTGCTGTCAAATTACTATTTTCCCACCATTCCACTGTAACGCTACCTAGACTTTTCCACTCTTTCCACCCTTCTCTTATATGATGTACCGTCTCTCCAGATTAAAATTTATTTGTACAAAAACAGAAATTGCTGGAAAAGCTCAGCAGCTCTGGCAGCATCTGTGGAGAGGATTCAGAGTTACCATTTCAGGGCAAGTGACCCTTCCTCAAAACTTACGAACATTTATTTGGGTTCGCTTTATATAGTGTTGTAAGACTCACCAGATTTTCTCTGAAACTTCAATTTAATGAATGGCCTGTGTGCAAGGTGTTCATTTGCCAAAAACCAATTAACATTGACTGTAGCCACAGGTATTTGCAGTCAGTTAACCATGGACTGTTAACCATGGACTATAGCCATGGACTGTTAACCATGAAGTGTAGCCATGAACTGTAGGATGATGGAATTAGGTGGGGGCAGGAGAAGGGGTCCTCGGAGGGTGGGATTCACATTCGAAGAAGTAGATACAGAAGCGGAGGCTGTGGAAAAAGTGTTCAACATCGAGATGTATGCTAAACTTGTTGACATATGTGGACTGACCATTTGTCCCTCAGTGAGGGGGAGATCAGGGAGTTGGTAAAACCGGCAGGGTTCGTGGCTTGGACCTCGTGTTAAGCTGGAGTTGGGATGAGGGTGGAGATTGTCTCTGGGGTGAGTATGTGTGTGAGAACAATCATGTGATTGGCCGTGACATCAATGGTTACGTGATTGGCAGTGTCAGTGGACGTGACGTCAGTGGTGGTTGTGAAAGTGTAGGCAGCGTCAGCTAACCAAACCTGCATTTCTACACTATTCTCTGGCTCCAGTTTATCTGCAAACTGTGCTTCAAAGGCTGTTGGAACCAACAGGTATATAATTAGTGCTTACAATGAGGGTCAATTACTTCTCAACACATGCAGCAATCCTCCAGCAATCCCTGATTGAAGCCATTCTTTTCCCACCAGACCACCATCTCCAAGACCATCCGCCATTAAAAATACAGGAAAATGAAAAAAGATATTGTCTTTGCACAAGGGAATGAAATTTAAAAGTAAGGAGGTTTGACTGCAGCTGTGCAGAACATGGGTGGGAACACATGCGGAGTATGAATAAAAGTTTTAGCAACCTTATTAAGAAAGAATGTAAATTCTTTGAAAACACTTCAGGCAATATTAATTCATTTGATACCTTGGATTGGGTATGGCGCAGTGGAGGGTTACCTTGGAAGTAAAGGCTGCACAGACTGAACTTATATCCATTGGTGTTTGGAAGAATGTAAAGTAATTTTATTGTAAGTTACAAGATCCTGAAGAGAGTGGATAAAGTGGTTGTTGCAAAGATGTTTTTTTCTTGTGGGAGAAACTAGACCTGGGGAACACAGTGGAAAACTAGGGGAGCTCACATTTAAGATGCAAATGAGTTGGAAATGTAATATTTTACACAGGCTCATTGGTCGGTGGAACTCTCTTCTCTCGAGCGGGTTGAGGCAGAGCCACTTAAAATAGTCCAGGCAGAGACTGATGGATACTTGACTGACAAAAGAGTTAAGGCTTATGTGGGTAAACAGCAAAGTGGAATTCTGGCTCCAGTCCAATCAGCCACAACCTTATGAAATAGTCAGGTGGATTTAGTGGGGCCGAATGGCCTCTTCCTGCATTGACTGTGTACAGGCTGTGTTATCAATTTTATGACATTACTTGGTTTAGATACAATTTCATACCCTTGGTGCTAATCACAGGGTCTGTTAGTGAGGCAATTGAAGATCCCAGGCCATCACTGTAGTATTAAATGAACAGTCATTTTCTGACTCCTATTAGAATGCTATTACCAGCACTTTTGGGGAAATCAGACACCATCCCCCTGTTTCCACTGAGTATTTGGTCCCATCGCTGTCTACGAATGCAGATCAACCTCCAAAAGCTGACCCCTCCAAGGGTGAGTCCAAGCCCCTTACCATTGCTTGCACCCAGCAACCGTCCTCACACCCTCACTGTCCCAGCACATCCAATACACCCAGCAACCTTCCTCTCTCCCTCACTGTCCCAGGACATCCAATACACCCAAGCAACGTTCCTCACACCCTCACTGTCCCAGCACATCCAATACACCCAGCAACCTTCCTCCCTCCCTCACTGTCCCAGCACATCCAATACACTCAGCAAGCTTCCTCTCTCCCTCACTGTCCCAGCACATCCAATACACCCAGAAGAATTCCAAACGTCTGTCTAATGAAAGGAAATGTCTTTGTACAGGATGGAGAATCTGTACGTGAATCGGTTTATGCACATGTTTCAATCTTCATGGAGTGATTTTGCAGACTTTGAGAAGATTTTTGTTCGCATCAGCAACACAATTTCAGGTATGACATGTATTTACTCTGCACTCTAAACACTGTGAGCTCCTAGTGCCCCAGGTAGGCTTGCTCCCAGCATCCAAACAGCCGTGTCAGGTTAAAACTCAATCCTGCCACTTGGTCTAAATAAGGCATCCTCTGGACTTTTTGTCAAACAACGTAACCATTGTAAAAATAGAATAATACAGGTAATGGAAACCCGAAATAAAAGCAAAATGCGCTGGATAAACTTAGCAGGTCTGGCACTGTCTGTGGAGACATAACAGATATAGTTTCAAGTCTGATCTCATTCTTTTTGAGCACTGACGATACATGTGTTCTGGTGAAGTCCAACCGTAGCTGGAGAACAGCATCTTGTTTTCCATTTAGGCACCTAGTTATTCGGCTTTTGTCACTAGAGTTTAGTCGGATGCATGTTGAGGAGGAATGGACAGCTGAAGGAGGGAGCAGGCCTGCGCTGAGTTATGACAGTCAGGAGGGGAAGTGGGAAGGAGACAAACTGATGAGGAGGGTGGTAATGTTTGTGCCTCTTGCAGAGTACGTCATGCAGCACTGGCAGGAGGATTTCATGTTTGGATACCAGTTTCTGAACGGATGCAATCCCGTCATCTTCAAGAAATGCAACAGATTGCCGGAGAAATTCCCCGTTACCAATGAAATGGTGCAGATCTGCCTGGAGCGGCAAATGACACTGGAAGAAGAGATCGAGGTACAGAGATCCTCAACCTCCGGTTACTGCAGAGATACAAAGGGCACAGCTGTGGACAAGGTGCCTGTCAGGGAGGGCCATCAGTATGAGGGTGCAGGGAAGGGTATCAGCATGGGAGTGTCCCGAAGGGAGGCGACACCAGTGAGGGTGAGGGACGGGGGGGGGAGCAAAAAGGATTAAAATGGGCCATGGGAAGCTCAGATCACTGATCACGGAGCAGTGTGTCTCACAACGTCCAAAACCGATCACTTCAGTGAGAAACAGCAGATCGAAAAGGCAGTTGTCATTTCTTCATATCCCCATCAGCAGCACTCAGAAATTATCCAGCAGTGATTCCAGTAGTTATCTTCAACTGGGTAAATCCCCAATGCAGATGAAGATTGACCGTCAGAAGAAGGGCAATCTGGCGAATAGATGCAGAGCCTCTGCAGCAGCGTTATTGGTAGCATTTCCTCTGGGCTTCCATACTGTCATCGCAGCAGATGAGAGCTGGTATACGCCAGCCAGTGCCAGGACAAAGTAGTCAGCCTGGCATCCTCTCCTTGTCCTTAGATTCTTCGCTGTGAGAGGATAGGATATTACTCCAGTGCACAGCCTTCCAGAGTTGAGCAGCTTGGTGAGATCCTGGGCTAACATCAGACCTAAAGGTTGGAATACAGGAAAATCTCCAGCACAAGGGGAGAGCACCCCCACCCAAGCATAGGTCACTATTCTGACAATCCACCCAGCCCAGGTCACTGCCCCCCCCTCCCCCGATTGCCCCCAGCCCAAGTCACTGCCCCCCCTCACCCCCAGCCCAAGTCACTGCACTCCCCTCCCCCGATCACCCCCAGCCCAAGTCACTGTCCCCCCTCCCCCGATCACCCCCAGCCCAAGTCACTGCACCCCCCTCCCCTGATCACCCCCAGCCCAAGTCACTTGCCCCGGTCGTCCCCAGCCCAAGTCACTGCCCCCCCGATCACCCCCAGTCCAAGTCACTTGACCCCCTCCCCTGATCACTCCCAGCCCAAGTCATTATTCCCCTGGATCACCCCCAGCCCAAGTCACTGCCCCCCCAATCACCCCCAGCCCAAGTCACTGCCCCCGGGATCACCCCCAGCCCAGATCCATGTCCCTGCACCGACACCTCACCCCAGGAAATTTGCAAAAGAGGGAATGTAAATTGATAGCGTGTTTTGATCTTCTGACAGAAAGGAAACATTTACGTGGCAGACTACGAGGTGATGGATGGAATTCCTGCCAACTGCACTGATCCCTGCACCATCCAGTACCTGACAGCACCCCTGTGCCTGCTGTACAATAATGCCCAAAATAAGCTGGTGCCCATCGCAATCCAGGTAGGTGAGCTCTCGAATAAAGAAAATCAAAGCAGAGAACAAGGCATTACCACAAGTGAACAGGGGTCAGGGATTAGTTGACACCAGGTCTTAAAATTCTGTTGTTTGTGAGGGAAAGTTTTCTATTTCCAGTCTTTGTGGAGGACAGAGTTGAAACAATGACCTCAGTGAAGCTTCAGTATTGTAGAAAGAATGTGATTGTTTGATTATACAGGTCAGGAGGCCATTCTGCCCATTGCTGCCTGTGCCACCTTATTTAAGGAACTAGCCAATTTCTTTCACTTGCACAGACCCTGCAAATTTCTCTTCAGGTGCTTAACCAACTTCTTTTTAAGATTTACTGCTTGATTGGCTTCCAGGCAATTTGCTGTACAAAGAAAATTCTCCTCTTCAGATCTGATAGTGTCCTGGAGTTACCAAGCCCCCAAGAGAATAGTTTCTCACTTGCTGTTCCATTAAATCCCCTCATTATTTTGAACGCTTCTAATAAATCTCGTCACAAGCTTTCTCTGCTTCAAGAGGAACTATCCCACTTCTACAAGTAACGGGAGCTTTTAACCCTTCATTCCATTCTGGTGAATCTCTAATGTGCTCCAGGTCTTGACATCCTTCTGTGGTGTCCAGAACTGAACAGAATACTGTAATTGGTGCTGAACACAAATTATGCAGTGGAGTGGAGGAGGCTGAGGTGGTTAACATCCTTTCAAACAACTAAGAGGAGGCATTGTGAGCTGGCTGAAAGTACGTTGTTGGATGGGACATGAAGATGTGTTTTATGTTGCACTTTCCACACACTCAGGATTTCTTCCGAGTGTCTAGTCAACGACTCCATTACTGTTGTGTCACATGACTACGCAATTGACACAGGTCATGAGTTTACATCAGTTAATACTTCCTATGTCACAGGGTTTAGAGAGATATAGATATAGAAGATATAGCATCCCTACAGTGTGGAAACAGGCCCTTTGGCCCAACAAGGAGGAGTCGAGAGTGTGGTGCTGGTAAAGCACAGCTGGTCAGGCAGCATCCGAGGGACAGGAGAATCAATGTTTCGGGTATAAGCGCTTCATCAGGAATGAGGCTTGTGGGCCGGGGGGCTGAGAGGTAAATGGGAGGGAGGGTGGGATTGGGGGGAGGTAGCTGGGAAAGCGATAGGTGGATGAAGGTAAGGGAGAAGGTGGTAGGTCAGAGGGGCAGTGATGGACCGATTCGGAGGGCAAGTGCCAAGTTGGAGGCTTGGACTGGGATAATGTTGGGGGAGAGGAAATGAGGAAGCTGTTGAAATCCACGTTGATCTCGTGTGCTTGCAGGTCCCAAGGCGGAATATGAGGCATTCCTCCTCCAGGCATTGGGTGGTAACGATTTGGTGGTTGAGGAGGCCCAGGGCCTGCATGTCCTTGATGGAGTGGGAGGGGGAGTTGAACTGTTCAGCCACGGGGCGGTGGGGTTGGTGGGTGTGGGTGTCCCAGATGTGTTCTCTGAAATGATTTGCAAGAAGGCGTCCTGTCTACCCAATGTAGATGTAGCAGATGACATTGGTAGAGGTACAGGTAAATTTCTGACGGATGTGGAAGGATCCCTTGGGGCCTTGGATGGAGGTTGGTGCAGATTTTACACTTCTTGTGGTGGCAGGGAAAGGTGCCAGGAGTGGGGTGTGGACTGGGGGGCATGGACCTGACAAGGGAGTCACGGAGGGAATGGTCTCTCCGAAACTCTGATTGCATGTGGGGAAGGAAATATATCTCTGGTGGGGGGGTCCATTTGGAGGTGGCAGAGGATGATGTGATGTATGCGGAGGTTGGTGGGGTGAAAGGTGAGGACCAAGGGGGTTCTGTCCTTGTTGCGTGGGAGGGGTGCGGTTCAAGTACGATGGTGCGTGAAGTAGAGGAGATGCAGTGGATTACATTGTAAACCACGTGGGAAGGAAAGTTGCAATCATGGAAGAAGGAGGCCACCTGGGACTTTCTGAGGTGGAATTGGGCATCCTGGGAACTGATGCAGTGGAGGCGGAGGAATTGGGGATAAGGGATGGCATTTGTGCAGGACGTAGGGTGGGCGGACAGTCGTCTAGATGGGGCGGGGTCGGTGGGTTTGTCATAGATGTCTGTGGTTAGTCAGTCGCCAGAGTCAGTAATGGAGAGGTCCAGGAAGGGGAAGGAGGTGTCTGAGATGGTCCAGGTGAATTTGAGGTCGGGGTGGAAGGTGTTGGTGAAGTTGATGAACTGTTCAACCTCCTCGTGGGAGCACGAGATGGCGCCGATACAGTCATCGATGTAGCGGAGGAACAGATGGGTGGTGGTGCCAGTGTAACGGCGGAAGGTGGATTATTCCATGTATCTGACAAAGAGGCAGGCATAGCTGGGTTTGGAGGAAGTGAAAGTATTGGAAGGAGAAGTTGTTGAGGGTGAGGGCCAGTTCAGCCAGGCGGATGAGGGTGTCGGTGGAAGAGTACTGGTTGGGACGGAGTGAGAGGACGAAACGGAGGACTTGGAGACCTTTGTCACGGCAGATTGATGTGTACAGGGACTGGATGTCCATGGTGAAGATGAGGTGTTGGGTGCCAGGGAAACAAAAATGTGGGAGGAGGTGAAGGGTGGTGTCACGAATGTAGGTAGGGAGTTCCTGGACTAAGGGGGAAAGGACGGTGTCGAGGTGGGAAGAGATGAGTTCAGGCTGATACAATGGGTCGACCGGGGCAGTCAGGTTACAGGGACTGGATGTCCCTTCAGCCCAATAGGTCCGCACTGACCCTCCGAAGACTAACGCAAACATTTACATCAGATAATACACCTAACCTACACATCCCTGAGCACTACAGGCAATTTAGCATAGGCAATTCACCTGACCTGCACATCTTTGGATTGTGGAAGGAAACCGGAGCACCCGGAGGAAACCCACGTAGACACGGGGAGAATGTGCAAACCCCACACAGACAGTCACCCGAGGCCGGAATCGAACCCAGATCCCTGGCGCTGTGAGGTAACTGTGCTCCCTCTTGCAGCCAACAAAGTTTTTTTTGAAGTTTCTTCACTTCTGTAATGTTCAAAATGCAATTGCCTGCTTTGGCACAGCAAGCTTCCACAAACAAATGAGAGATAATGACCGCATGAACTGTTACAGTGATGTCAGAACACAGGGGAAAAGTCTGTCCCTGCTGTTCATTTAGTATATTGTGATTCTTTTTAAAATTGACCTGAGAGGACACGACCTGTCCGCCCAGTCAGTGAACAGCTCGTAGACCAGTCAAAGCATGGGCACCAACGAGCTGATAGCCTATTTTCCCAAGTATTTCTATAATTTGAGTTACACACACCTCACAGCGCCAGGGACCTGGGTTCGATTCCAACCTCGGGTGACTGTCTGTGTGGAATTTACATATTTTCCTCGTGTCTGCATGAGTTTACTCCAGTTTCTTCCCACAGTCCAAAGATGTGCAGGTTAGATGAATTGGCCATGCTAAATTGCCCATAATGTTAGGTGCATTGGGCAGGGGTAAATGTAGTTGTTGGGCCGAAGGGCCTGCTTCCACACTGTAGGGAATCTAATCTAATCTAATCTTAACAATATTAATTTTGATAGTTATATGTACTCTATGCTGGATATATAATCCAAACTGAATATTGACTATGTCACAGGCCTGTCAAAGGGTTGTTGTGAACAGTTATAGGAATCTGTGCAATATCTGGGCCATCTCTCTCTCTCCCTCCATGATGCCTTGGTGTTACTCAGTAGATGCTACCCCCATTCCCAGTCAATCACAATCTGTATATATCAATATTTGGAAAACATCCACTGGCTATCTCTCATTTTCCCCCTGCTCGTTTGCTATTTCTTTAACTGTTCTAAATGCCCACTATGACAATCCCAATTGCACATACTTTTCATGTCCTTGCACTTAGTAAAATTTCTGTCTGCTTTTTAATGAATTCTGACCTCTCCGTTGTTGCAGCTTTTGCTACCACTCCCCATTTTCTAAAGACAATGTAAACCCAGTTTAAAAAAACCACAAATATTCACAGTCTTAATTTTTTTAATTTTACCTATTAATATTTGCCAAACTCCAAAGATTCTGAGATGCCCTCTTCCTCCTGCTTATAGAAAGCAGTTAAATTCTTTCTCATATATTTGTTTCCGATTTTCTGTTGCAGATCATCTGGTTGTGTGAGCTTAGTTATTTTTACTTTGCTCTGTTCCCTAACATAAGGTTCAAAAGGATTTGAGGGCGACACGGTGGCACAGTGGTTAGCACTGCTGCCTCATAGCACCAGAGACCCGGGTTCAATTCCCGCCTCAGGCGACTGACTGTGTGGAGTTTGCACATTCTCCCTGTGTCTGCGTGGGTTTCCTCCGGGTGCTCCGGTTTCCTCCCACAGTCCAAAGATGTGCAGGTCAGGTGAATTGGCCATGCTAAATTGCCCGTAGTGTTAGGTAAGGGGTAAATGTAGGGGTATGGGTGGGTTGCTCTTCGGCGGGGCGGTGTGAACTTGGTGGGCCGAAGGGCCTGTTTCCACACTGTAAGTAATCTAATCTAAAAGGGAGTTTACAGAATTTAGATTATTTCAATTTGGTGGAGTTCGCCTAATTAAAAACTTCAAATTGATTCCTTCTTCAAACTGGGAGTAAGTGAGGACTGCAGATGCTAGAGATCAGAGACGCGAGTGTGTTGCTGGAAAAGCACAGCAGGTCAGGCAGCATCCAAGGAGCAGGGGAATTGATGTTTTGGGCATAAGCCCTTCATCAGGATTCATTCCTGATGAAGGGCTTATGCCCAAAACGTTGATTCTCCTGCACCTCGGATGCTAACTGACCGGCTGTGCTTTTCCAGCATCAGACCCCCTCCTTCAAACTACACATTTTGAATATTCATTGATTGGTTAATTTGATTTATTGCCACGTGTACCTAATTACAGTGAAAAGCTTTGTTTGCCAGCAGTACAGGCAGATCATAGTAAGCAAGGACATACAGGTAACAACAAATGCTGGAGACTACAGCAGATCAGACAGGATCCATGGAGACAGAACAAGCTAACATTTTGAGTTTAGATGACACTACATCAGAGCTGTGGAGATAACAGCATTTATGCTATAGTTGGGGGACAGGTGTGGTGCTGGCGGGGTTTAGGGTGCCGATGGAGAAAAGATGTTGGGCAGATTAAATGATCGGAATGTGAGAAAGGCAGAACAATGGTGTGTCTCCTGCCAGACTGGAAAGAACAGACAGTCCCACTGGGATGGGGGAAGGAAGAGAGGTCACAGTGACAGAGAATATAACAAGTAAAGCTAAAACAAAGGGAAGAAATGGGAGTTGGTTCACAATTTGAAGGTGTTGAACACATTGTTAAATCCAGTGGCCGCAAAGTGCCTAGTCTGAAGATGTGATGGTGTCCTTCCAGTTTGTGCTGGGAATCACTGGAACACTGCAACATGCCAAGGACAGACATGGGCATACAAGCAGGACACGGTGTTAAAATGACCAACTGCAGTAAGGTCAGGGTCATGTTTGTGCACAGACTGGAGGTGTTCATAGATACAGATCATAGGGTGAAAGAAACTTGGACAGAGTGAGGCATCTCGGTTACACTGAACAGGGTCGCATGAGGCAAGATAAACATTAACAAGATCAACAATATTTGAAGTCAGAGAGTCCATTCATCAGTCTAGTAACAGCAGGGAAGAAGCTGTCCTTGAACCTGCTGGTGAGTGTGTGTGCGTGTGTGTGTGTGTTGTGTGTGTGTGTGTTGTGTGTGTGTGTGTGTGTTGTGTGTGTGTGTGTTTGTGTGTGTGTGTGTATGTGTGTGTGTTGTGTGTGTGTGTGTGTGTGTTGTGTGTGTTGTATGTGTGTGTGTTGTGTGTGTGTGTGTGTTGTGTGTGTGTGTTTTGTGTGTGTGTGTGTTGTGTGTATGTGTGTGTTGTGTGTGTGTGTGTTTGTGTGTGTGTGTATGTGTGTGTGTTGTGTGTGTGTGTGTGTGTGTTGTGTGTGTGTGTGTGTGTATGTGTGTGTGTTGTGTGTGTGTGTGTGTGTGTTGTGTGTGTGTGTGTGTGTTTTGTGTGTGTGTGTGTGTCTGTGTGTTCAAGCTTCTGTATCTTCTGCCTGATGGAAGGGATTGGAGGGGATCTTTACTGGGTGCGATGGGTCTTTAATGATGTTGATAGTCTTTCTGCGGCAATGAGACATGTAAATGAAGTGTGTGGATGGGAGGTTGGCTTCTGTGATGGTCTGGGCTGTGCACACAACCTTCTGTAGTTTCTTACATCCTGGGCAGAACAGTTGCTGAACTAGGCCGTTACGTACCCGGACAGTGTGCTTTCTGTGGTGCATCCATAAAGGTTGGTGAGGGTCCTAATGGACATGCCAAACTTCCTGAGCCACCTGAGGAAGAAGAGGCGATGCTGTGATGTCTTGATCATCGCATCTACGTGGAAAGTCCAAGACAGGTTGTCGGTTATCATCACTCCTCGGAACTTGGTACTCTCAACTCTCTCCATCTCCACTCTATTGATGTAGATGGGATTGTGTTCTCCTTCCTTTATGAAGTCAGTGATCAGTTCTTTAGTTTTGGGAGCGAGGTTCTCAGTACACCAAGTCAGTAAACCTCTATCTCCTTTCTATACTCTGACTCATCGTTGTTTGATCTCTGTTCTACCCCCGTGGTGTCATCAACAAATTTACAGATGGCGTTCATTTGAAATTTGGCTACACAGTCGTGGCTGTGCAGGGAGTACCATAGAGAACTGAGAAGGTATCCTTGAGGGACTCACTCCAGTGTTGAGTGGAGGAGGTGCAGTTGTTTATCTTCACTGATTGCAGTCTGTGGGACTGGAAGCTGAGGATCAAGTTGCAAAGGAAAGTAGTGGAGACCTAGGTTTTGGAGTTTTGAGATCAATCTGGAGGAGATAATGGTGTTGAAGGTGGAGCTGTAGTTAATGAGCAGGAGTCTGATGTAGGTGTCCTTGTTGTCCAGATGTTCCAGGGTTGAGTGCAGGGCGGAAATGGTGTCCGCTGTGGACCTGTTACGTTGGTAGGCAAATTGTAGGGGATTGAGGCAGGCTGGGAAACAAGGGTTGATGTGTGCCATGAAGCACTCCTGGAGGTCAGAGCCATTGGGCAGTAATCATTAGGGTAGGTTGCATTTGCTTTCTTAGGTACTGGGATGATGGGTGGTCTTCTTGAAGCAGATGGGGATTTAGGCTTGTAGGAGGGAGAGGTTGAAGATGTCAGTGAATACCTCTGTAAGCTGGTCCACACAGGAATCTAACTGCATGGCCATGGCCTCCATCTGGAGCCATCACATTCCATGAGTTGACTCTCAGGAGGACTGATCTGACATCTGCAACGGGGTCTGAGGAGACAGGTGTGTCTGGGGCTGTCGGGGCAGGTGACACCGCCCTGCTGGCATTCTGTTCGAACCGAGCATAGAAAGCATTCAGTACATTCAGTCTTTGTCCCCTACCTTGCTCTGCTTCATTATATTTCCCGTTATGTTGCTTAGGCCTCGCCACAGGTGGCAGGAGTCTATCTGGTTGGTTTAAGCCTCTAACTTGGTCCAGTCTGGCCTTGAGGCATCTCTGATGGCTTTGCAGAGGTCATATCTGGAATTTCAATTTAGGTCTGTGCCTTCCAACTTGAATGCTGCACATCTGGTCTTCAGCAGGAAGTAGATGTCCCGGTTCATCCAAGGTGTGCGGTTGGGGAACACCTGGAATGAGTTGTTTGGCACGCAGTCCTCCACACAATTGCTAATGAAGTCCATCACAGTGGTAGTGTACTCAGCCAGGTTTTCTGCTGAGTACTTGAATACGGTCCAATCCATCGACTCCAAGCAGTTTTACAAGATGATTAGGGGTTTAGATAGGGTCGACAGTGAGAATCTTTTTCCACGTATGGAGTCAGCTATTACGAGGGGGCATAGCTTTAAATTAAGGGGGGGTAGGTATAGGACAGATGTTAGGGGTAGGTTCTTTACTCAGCGAGTCGTGAGTTCATGGAATGCCCTGCCAGTAGCAGTGGTGGACTCTCCCTCATTATGGGCATTTAAGTCTGGCATTGGATAGGCATATGGAGGATAGTGGGCTAGTGTAGGTTAGGTGGGCTTGGATTGGCGCAACATCGAGGGCCGAAGGGCCTGTACTGCGCTGTATTCTTCTATGTTCTATGTTCTAACTCTTTGGCTCAGATCAGCATTGTATTTCTTTCTCTGAGGGACTCTCCTGTTTCAGCTTCTGATTGTAAGCTGGGAGGAGGAACACAGTCTTGTGATCTGATTGCCTGAAGTGTGGGCTGGTAATGGAGCAGTCGGCGTCGTTGGCGGTCATGTTGAGCAGGAGATGTGTTGGTGCTACTTTGGCAGCACCCTCTTGAGGTTGGCCTGGTTGAAGCTGCTGGCCACGATGAAAAAAAGCTTCAGGGAACCTCACCTTCAGAATGTTTCACGCGGTGTACATTTCATCCAGGGCATTCTTCACGTCGACACGGGGTGATCTGTAGATTGCTGTCAGGGCTGGCAGAGGTGAACTCAAGGAGGCAGATAGCAGGGCCAGCATTTTACTGTAAGGGATTCTCCATCGGGGGAGGGAATGGCTTGCCAGGATCTGAGTGTCAGGAAGGTGTTGATCAGGAAGCATGACTCACTGCCCTTCACCTTACCTGAGGATGCCCTGTGGTCCATGCAATGTATGGAGAACCCCTCAGCTTACAGAGCACAGTTTAATATGACAAGTTTGACAACGGTGTACCATCAGGCAAGACAAGAGCACTGAGTTTATGAATCAAATCAGATTTTATTCAGTAGGATCAAGTCATTGAACAACTAAAAACAATTTCAGTAACAAACACATGATATACTTAGCAATAACACAAAGCAGACTTCAAACTGGATTTAAAACCCAGCTCATAGATAGGGAGCCCCTTCCTCCCTTGAGACAAAACACTGTGGATACAAACTTCTGACTACCTGTCCTGACCTTTAGATTTTCCAGCTGAAGTGGGTCACTTCCTCACCACACCCAGTTACCCACATGCATGAACGGAACATAGCATTCAAACTCTTTATTTTGTAGTCCCCTTGAGAATACCACCCAGTCTTATTCAAATGTTGCTGTGAACATCTGATTTGCTGATAATGTGGCACTGCTTAATTTGCTTGAATGGTTCTATGTATACGTGATCTCTCACTCTAATACAATGAATTCTTTCATAATGTTCACCTTTTCTGAAAATGAACAGTATCCCATTCATTCCAGTGGCAGTGTTCTCTGTATGAGGCTGGTCAGAATTACCTGGTAGTGAGTTGTCTTTCCTATTCTCACAGCGTGTTTTTTTCACACAGTGAAAATGAAAATACGGTCCTTAAGACTTATTTTTAAAAGTAAATAAAGGTAGTCTTTATTCGTTTGTGATTAATTGTTTATTGAGGTGTTGCAGACTGTTTATGCTTTTGTCAAGTGTGACTCAGTAAAAATGGAAGTCTTATTCCAACAGCTGCAGGTGTTGTGGCCTTGTTAGTTGAGTCAAATACATAGTACAGCACAGAGGAAGGCAATTCAGCCCGTCACACCTGTCCCAGCTCCTGAAAGATCTACCCAACCAGTCCCATTCTCCAGCCCTATCTCTAATGCCTTCATTTTCAAATATATATCCAGCTCCCTTTTGAAATCTCTCATGGAGTCCACTTCCACCACTCTCCCAGGCAGTGTATTCCAAATACTAACAATTCTCCAAGAAAAGATGTTTCTCTTCATCTCACTCCTAGCTCTCTTATTGAAAGTCTTGAAGTTGTAACCCCGAGTTGTTGGCATGCTGACGAGTGGAAACAGAATGCCCTTCTTTACCTTGTCAAAATTGTTCATAATTTTGAACATCTAAATAAGCTCACCTCTTAATCTTCTCTGCTCCAAAGAAAATAAACCCAATCTCCTTAATCTTTTCCTGTATCTAAAATTCCTCATTCCTGGTATTATTCTTTGCACCCGGTCCAGGGATTTAATATCCTTTCTGAAATAAGGTGTCCAAAACTGAATCAACGTGGCCTTGCTTTTATATTCTAAGTCTCTATTTACCAACTCAAGGATCCTAAAAACCTTCTTCACAGCCGCTGCAGCATGTCTGGCCACCTTCAGTGAATCATGCAGGTGAATCCCAAAGTCCCTCTACTCCTGTATTTCTGTCAAAGTTATATGCTTTGCTTCAGTACGCAGTTTCCCCTCCTAATTTCTTATGGTCCTCACTCTATCCCTAACTAATTCTTTACTATCAATATGGAGGAGAAAGTGAGGACTGCAGATGCTGGAGATCAGAGCTGAAAATGTGTTGCTGGAAAAGCGCAGCAGGTCAGGCAGCATCCAGGGAACAGGAGAATCGACGTTTTGGGCATAAGCCCTTCTTCAGGAATTCCTGAAGAAGGGCTTATGCCCGAAACGTCGATTCTCCTGTTCTCTGGATGCTGCCTGACCTGCTGCGCTTTTCCAGCAACACATTTTCAGCTTTACTATCAATATGCTTGGCAAACAATTTACTGTTAGAGCTCGGCTTGCTATTGTTTTCTCCTGCTTTCTTTTAGCCTTCCTTATTCCAGCCTTCGCTTCTCTCCTGCATTTGAGATACTCTTCCTGATTTCTTTGCTATTATTATTCCAGTATGGATCATTTGCCTCCTTTTTCTTCCATATTTCTTGATTAGTATTCTTCGTCATCCAGGGTTCTCTGGCTTTGGATATCCTGTGTTTATTTCTCATGGGTATGTAACTCACATTTGCACAGTGGTTAGCACTGCTGCTTCATAGTGCCAGGAAGCCAGGTTCAATTCCTGCCTCAGGTGACTGTCTGTGTGGAGTTTGCACATTCTCCCCGTGACTGCGTGGGTTTCCTCCGGGTGCTCTGGTTTCCTCCCACAGTCCAAAGATGTGAAGGTTAGGTGAATTGGCCATGCTAAATTGCCCATAGTGTTAGGTGTAGGGGAATGGGTCTGGGTGGGTTGCTCTTTGGAGGGTGGTGTGGACTTGTTGGGCCGAAGGGCCTGTTTCCACACTGTAAGTAATCTAATCTAAGCCTCAGAGAGGGTAACTAGCTTGCACAGTATTCATCTCTATATTGGAAATCTCCCTATTTCTCATCCACTATTTTAGCTATCAAAAAAGATTTCCAATCAACATATCCCAGTTCAACATTTAGAACCCTAAAATTTGTCCTTTTCCAATTTAATATTGAACTTTATTATATTATGATCGCTATTTATTAAATACTCCCCCACTCTGACACTCTCCACTTGGCCTGCCTCATTGCCTAGAATCAGAGCAGCACAGTTTCCTTCCTGGTAGGACTGGAGATGTCCTGTTCCAGAAAGTTCTCCTGCACACATTACAGGAATTTCTCCATTTCTGTGCTCCACATTATCTTTTTCCCAATCTGTCCTTGGATAATTGAAATCCCCAATTATCACAACCCGACTTTCGACAAGTTGCCTACAAATGTTTATTGCTACTTTATCTCCACTCTTTGGAGGTCAATAATAAATACCCATAAGGTCACTGTTCCTGTTTCTCACCTCCAGCCATACAGATTCTAATTCAGGAACTGCATCTTGTTCAAGGACAATGAAATTAGCTTTGACCCCACGGATTGGTTCTGGGTCCTCTTTTGTTTGCCATTTAGATAAGTGATTTGGATGAGAATATAGAAGGCACAGTTAGTGAGTTTGCGAACGACGCCAAAATTGGTGACTCAGTGAAGGAGAGTTTCTAAGATTACAAAGAGATCTTGATCAAATGGGTCAATGGGCTGAGAAGTGGTAGATGGCGTTCAAACTGGATAAAGGTGAGGTTTGGATTTTGGTACAACAAACAAGGTTGGGCTTATACAATTAATGGTAGGCCCTTGGGTAGAGTTGGAGCGGACCTAGGAGTTCAGGTGCGTAATTATTTAAAGTTTGCGTCAAATGTAGACAGGATGGTTAGAAAGGCGTTTGGCACACTTGTCTTCATTCTCAGTCCGTTGAGTACAGTCGGTTCTCCTATAACGTGGTAGTTCCGTTCTTATGCAATCCCTTGCTATAAGAACATTGTGTACTAGCAGCACCATTTAAAGTAATGGGGTTGAAATTGTAATATAACAATCACATGCTTTCAAAGTTTGCACTATAGAAACAGTGTCTCCAGATTGTCAATCATGTTATAGCGAATTTGCATTAACCAAACATGTGTTACAGTAGAATGATCCGTACAGAGGTTGAGAAGTCATGTTGAGGGTGTACAGGACATAGGTGGGGCCTCTTCTGGAATACTGTGACTGGTCGCCCAGTTATAGAAAGGTTATTATCAAGCTGAAGAGGGTTCAGAAGAGATTTACCAGAATGTTGTCAGGTATGGAAGGTTTGAGTTATGAAGAAAGGCTGGGACTTTTTTCACTGGAGCTTAGGAGGCTGAGAGGCGACCTGATAGAAGTTTATAAAATAATGAGAGGTATAGATAGAGTTAATGATAGTTGTCTTTTCCCTAGGAAAAGGGGTTTCAAGACCAGGGGGCACATTTTTTAACATGAGAGCAGAGAGATTTAATAAAAACATGAGAGGCAATTCTTTTTACAAATCAGGTGGTTCACATGCGGAATGAACTTCCTGAGGAAGTGGTGAATGCGAGTACAATTACAATGTTTAATATCTATTTGGATAGATACATGAATAGGAAAGATTTGGAGGGATATAGGCCAGAAGCAGGCGAGTGGGACCAGTTTAGTTTGGGACTATGTACAACATGGACTGAAGGGTCTGTTTCCATGACTCGAAGACTGCTACACCTCCTCCCTTTGTACTTACCTTGTTTCTGCTAAGTGCCTTATAATGCAGCTGTTAAGTATCCAATTCCTGCTGATTTGAGCCATATTTCTGTCAATGCCACTATGCCATTTCCCCTCAAGCTATTTCTGCTTGCAGTTCCCCAGTTTTGTTCACAATACCCTGTGCATTTACAGGCATACAATTTAATGATGCCCTTATCTCTTTCTTGCCCGTTGGAAGGCAACAATTTCTTTGTTCGCTGTCCACTCTCTAACCTTCCCTTTCTTACTTTTCCCTGTTCCCCACCTTTTGTCTTTTGCCTTCTCTGGTGCATCTAAAACTAGAGCTCATTGGTTAATAACATATGTTTGCAAAATGTTTCTAAGAACACCAAATTGCCTAAATCTTGTACTAATATCCAAAACTCAGAATTACTTACAACCCATTCATGTTTATAACAACATTAGTTTTCCTTCTTATTGCACCGATAATTAATTCCTTTGTTGCTGTCCATTAATTCCTTTATTCCTTCCTGGTGGCCTAGTCATCCCTCCCTCACTGACCTTTGAGTATATTTTGAGCAATGCTGATTCAGAAAAAAATCATTACATTGGCAAGTTTTCTTGTCACCATACTTGTCCCTGCAATTCAGTCAGTGCTATTGAAGTTAACGTAACAAGTCCCATGTTGCATTAGCCAGTCCATTCTGACACTTTCCTTCCCACTGTTTAACTCAGTCATTCTCCCTTAGCTCTGTGTTCTGTTTCACAGTGTTCCCAAGCTCTGCCTTCTGTTCTGAGGTTTATTTAGGATTTACTTCGACCTACCTTTGGCTTCTGATTAAAATCCTGCAACAGTTACGGATCGAATACCCGGCCACCAGTAACACAACGATTTTGTTTTTTTTTCAACAGCTGAAACAAGAACCTGGGCCAGATAATCCCATATTCCTCCCCACTGACGATAAGTATGATTGGTTGTTGGCAAAAATATGGGTGAGGTCAACAGACTTTCACGTTCATCAGACTGTCACCCATCTCCTGAAGACTCACCTTATGTCGGAAGTGTTTGGTATAGCTCTGTATCGACAGCTCCCAGCTGTTCACCCTCTGTTCAAGGTACGCTCTCTTGATCTTCGGCTCCCGAAGATATTGTCAGAGGGGTGTAGCAAAAATATCTGCTCATCGTGAACTGGGTGAGACTGGGATCAATTCTGTGGCTCCATCCCTGGGAGTGGGCTGAAATCCCATTCCAGGGAAGGGAGATATTACTTCCTTTACACTGACTGTTAACTTGAAGTTAATGTGGTCAGTCCCTGTCTCATTCCCAGTGAATACTCAGCAAAGATACAATTGTCAGTGTCCATGATAATTTCTCTGTATCCAGCCATGCGCTGTCCCTGTCCTGGGAGTGTTGAATAGGGGACAGTGTAGAGGGAGCTTTACTCTGTGTATAATCCCATACTGTACCTGTCCTGAGAGTGTTCGATAGGGGACAGTGTAGAGGGAGCTTTACTCTGTGTATAACCCCATACTGTACCTGTCCTGAGAGTGTTCGATAGGGGACAGTGTAGAGGGAGCTTTACTCTGTGTATAATCCCATACTGTACCTGTTCTGAGAGTGTTCGATAGGGGACAGTGTAGAGGGAGCTTTACTCTGTGTATAACCCCATACTGTACCTGTCCTGAGAGTGTTCGATAGGGGACAGTGTAGAGGGAGCTTTACTCTGTATATAACCCCATACTGTACCTGTCCTGAGAGTGTTTGATAGGGGACAGTGTAAAGAAGCTATCAGAGAGAGAGAACAGTGCCCTGGGATGAGTTTGGGATGGGATTGACACAGAGCTGTAAGAGTGTTTGGATATTTTAATTTGTCTGTTTTCACTAATGTCAAAATACAATCAGTCACTTGCCAGTTAACATCTTCCCTTTCCTTTTCCCACTGCATGGGCCTTCAGCTCTTGGTGCCTCATGTTCGATTTACCATTGCAATTAACACCAAAGCAAGGGAGCAGCTGATCTGTGAGTGTGGCCTCTTTGACAAGGTAAACCCAGCTGTGAGGAGCTGTTTGCATTGGTTCATGTCTTGAGCAGTGTGTCTGATGTTTATTTGGTTGTGTACAGGCGAACGGCACAGGAGGAGGGGGTCACGTTCGAATGGTTCAACGAGCCATGTCCGAACTCAACTATAAATCCTTCTGCTTTCCTGAGAGCATCAAGATGCGTGGGCTAGACAACACTGATGCTCTTCCTTATTACTACTACAGGGATGATGGCCTGAGAGTCTGGGAAGCTGTCCAGAGGTAAGTTGGAGGCCAGCTCCTATTCTCAACATCTGGATTTCAGGATGGGTTGAACCCAAGTGCTTAGGGACAGATCAGGATGGATCACGGAGAGATAGTGGTGTTGTGGCATTGTAACTGAACGCGTCTTCCAGTGGCCCCAAGTTCATTCAGTCATCCAGATATCCCAGGTTAAGGCTCTAAGGTTCAAGTCCTCCAATGGCACCTGATGGGATTTAAACTCACTTAATACCATCTGAATTGGGAGGTTAGTCTAAGTAATTGTCATTAATATTATAAAGACCAAAAGTCACTGGTGTCCTTTACGAAAGGAAAATGCTGTTTTTACTGGGTCTGGCCTACATTTGATCGCAGGCCTAAAGCAATGTAGTCGACTCTCTGCGCTCTGTCATTGCACTCATCAGTCACTCAGTTCAAGGGCAACTAGGGATGAGCATCAAATGGTGGCCCTGCCCAAGATGTCCACATCACAGAACCTTAGAAATGTTGTGCCTTAGAAGGAGGCCATTCAGACCATCATGTCGGCACCTGTTCTGTTACCAAGTGCCAATACTCAACCCCCATTCTCAACTACCCTGAACACCATTTTAATCCAAATAATCATCCCATTCCCCTCTTGAATGCCTCAATTGAACCTGCCTCCACCAGATTGCTAGGCAGTGTGTTTCCTATCCTAACTACTTTCTGTGTGAAAAGATTTACTCTCATATCATCCTTGCTTCATTTGCACATCGTTTTAAATGTATGCCTCTCACATTCCTTTCTCCCTTACAGGCAGAAACAGCTCCCTCCATTTACTCTACCCAACCTGCTCATGATTTTGAAAATCTCTATCAAATCTCCTCTCGGCCTTCTTTTTCCCCTCCCTTACCCTTATGATCCTTTCTAAAAGCTGCTGACCCAAACATCTGGGCGGCACGGTGGCACAGTGGTTAGCACTGCTGCCTCACAGCACCAGAGACCCGGGTTCAATTCCCGCCTCAGGCAACTGACTGTGTGGAGTTTGCACGTTCTCCCCGTGTCTGTGTGGGTTTCCTCCGGGTGCTCCGGTTTCCTCCCACAATCCAAAGATGTGCAGGCCAGGTGAATTGGCCATGCTAAATTGCCCGTAGTGTTAGGTAAGGGGTAAATGTAGGAGTATGGATGGGTTGCGCTTCGGTGGGTCGGTGTGGACTTGTTGGGCCGAAGGGCCTGTTTCCACACTGTAATATAATCTAACCTTCCTCTGCTGAGAAAGGTTCTGTGCATTATTGCTTTCCTCACTGGCTGGCCTGCAGTCCAGCATTACCTGTGTGTGTTTGCAGCGACGAACAAAGACAGGAGTCAGGAAGAGGTCTGTGTCGATAGGCACAGCTAAAACCCTGGATTAATTCTCAAACAGAATACATCCCCCTCAAAAAGTCAGATAAGGAAGCAACAATTAAAATCAAAACCCATCTTGTCCTTGCCTTTCAGGATTCGTAGGGCTCAGTGATAGCACTTGTAAGTTTGAAAGAAGTATAAAAAGAACTTTAAGAATGAGGAGAATGTAGTCTCAGTAGGAATACTGAAGAAAATAAAAAGGCACATTGATGCATTTGGAGAGTTACAACGTACCTCAGCAATTTTAAGGCAACTGTCTCACCATTTCCACTTCCCAGGTCAGTGAGCATACACACTGTTCACTAACTGTACCGGTATCGAGAGCAATGCAGAACCCACCAGAGATTCTGGGTTAAAGTGCATCGCTGTATACCAAAACGCCTAAGAACATAAGAATATAATGACCAGGGTCTGGCATAGACTATTCAACCTCTTCTGCCTTCTAATACAGTCATGGCTGATCTCATCTCAGCCTCAACTCCACTTTCCTGCCTACTCTCTATAAGCCATCAGCCATTCCTAATTAAAAATCTCCTCCTAAAATGTATTCAATGTCCCCCTATCCACCAACCTCTGGGACAGTGAATTCCACAGATTCATGACCCTTTGAGAGAAGTACTTCTTCTTAATCTTTGTTTTCAACTGCTACCCTCTTTTCCTAAAACTACGACCACTCGTTCTAGATTGCCCTAGATGAGGAAACATCCTCAATACATCTACTTTTCAATCCCATTTAGCATCTGATCTACCTCCAAGTGCACTTCTGAAACAGTGAGACCTTTCTGTTCTCATTGTTACTGATGAGTGTTCCTTTATTTCTGACAGTTTTGTCACCGAAGTGGTGAACATTTATTATGATGATGATGAGGCTGTTCAGACAGACCAGGAACTGCAGGCCTTTATGAAGGATGTCTTTGTGTACGGTCTGAAGGACAACAAAAGCACAGGTAACTGCCCGGTCATGAATGTGACTCAAATGTTGTTGAATGACAGAGTTGCCTCAGTATATGCCAACTCAGCTGTGTGGTCTCCCAGCTATGGAGAAATTCATCTCCCTGCTCAGATGGTGTTAGCTGGAGCTGGGATGGATACATTGGTACCCTCATGTACCTCAACCATGACCATTGGTCAGGTACCAGCCTTGACACTGCATTTAGGGTCTATGTAAATGGGGAATACCTCATAGCTCAGTCAGCCCCTGACCTCCTGTAAATAATGTTCATTCCAGGCCCCGAGATGGTTCCATTCACCATGTGACAGAGCACCTTTCCTCTTGGAAATCCATGTGTGATCTACTTTTGAATCATCTTGTCCATCACTATGACTATAGCCATGGTTTATCTGAATCCTTGGGAAGAGGATCGAGTGAAGGCAGTTGAAGTAGTGCCACAGTCAGTGAAGCGAGAAACTAAAATGAGTGCAATCAGGTTTAAAACCATTTGCTCAATCTATCAGATTCTAGGTGTGTGCAGCCTCTGAATATGAGAACCAACAAGAGGGAAAAGCACACTCGACCTCATCCTTACCAACCTGCAGATGTACTGTCCATGACAGTATCAGTAAGGGTAACCACTGCTCGTGGAGATGAAGTCCTGCCTTCACATTGAGAATAACTTCCATTGCGTTATGTGGCACTATCACCATGCTAATTAGGACAGATTGCAAATAGCGACTCAAGATTGGGCACCTATGAGGCATTCCAGCACAATCTGTAATCTCATGGCCCACTCACCCAGTACCATCAAGCCAGGGGATCAACACTGGTTCAATGGAGAGTGCCAGAGAGCATGGCAGGAGCAGCGCCAGGCAAACCTGAAAATGAGGGGTCAACCTGGTGAAGCTTTAAAACAGTTCTAGTTGGCAAACAGCAAGTGACAAAGCTAAGCAATTCCACAACCAACGTATCAGATCTAAGCTCCGCAGTGCTGCCATATCCAGTCATAAATGGTAGTAAACTATTCGACAACTCACTGGAGGTGAAAGCTGCACAAAGAACTCCACCCTCAATGATGGAAGAGCCCAACATATTGGGCAGAATTCAGCTCTTTTGTCCATGTAATGGGTCAGGAGCTGAGTGGCCTTGGTAGAACCCAATCTGGGCGTCACTGAGCAGATGCTGCTCTGATAGCATTGTCGGTGACACCATCACTTTACTGATGTTCAATAGTCAACTGTTGGAGTGGTAATTTAGCCAGGTTGGATTTGTCCTGCTTCTTATGTACAGGGCAAAACTGGCAAGCTTCTACATTGTTGGGTAGATGTCAGTGTTGTAACTGTATTGGAACAGCTTGGCTAAGGGAGAAGCAAGTTCTGGAACTCAGGTTTTCAATATTAAGGGCAGCACAGTGTTTAGCCCATTGCTGTCTGACAGCTACAGAGATTGACCTGCATTCAGTTCTAGCCTTTGGTGACTATATGTGTGGAGTTTGCACATTCTCCCCGTGCCTGCACGGGTTTCCTCCGGGTATTCCGGTTTCCTCCCACAGTTTACAGATGTGCTGGTTAGGTGGTCTGGCCATGCTGAATTGCCCATCGTGTTCATGGGTGTACAGGTTAGGTGGACTGGCCATGCTGAATTGCCCTTTAGTATCCAGGGATGCGCAGGTTAGGTGGACTGGCCATGTTAAATTGCCCAGAGTGTTCAGGAAGTGCAGGCTTGATGGTGATAAGGCTGAAACATTTGCAGCAATCCTCAGCCAGAAGTGTTGAGTGGATGACAGCCAATTCAATTCACTCCACATGATATCAAGAAACAGTTAATGGCATTGGATACCACAAAAATTATGGTCCCTGACAACATTCCAACCAGTAATTCATCTTAGTAGAGAAATTGAGAGAATTGAAGTCAGATAAATCCCCAGGCCTGATATTCTACATCCCAGAGTAGCTCTGGAAGTGGCTGTAGAAATAGTGGATGCATTGGTGGTCATCTCTGGGATTCTATAGACTCTGAAAGAATCCCTGCACATTGGAGAGTAGATAATGTTACTCCATTATTCAAAAGGGGAGATAGAAAGAAACCAGGGAATTATTGATCAGGAAACCTAACATTGGTAGTGGGGAAAATTCTCGAATCCATTATCAAGAGCTTTATAGCGGAGCATTTCGAAAGCAATGGCAGAATCAGACAGTCAGCATGGATTTATGAAGGGGAAATCATGCTTGACAAATCTGTTGGAATTCTGTGATGATGTGACTAGAAAAGTTGACAAGAGGGAGCCAGTTGATGTGGTATGTTTGGACTTTAAGAAAGCGTTTGACAAAGTCCTGTATAAGAGATTATTGAGCAGAGATTAAAGCGCGTGGGATTGGGGAAACGTATTGAGATGGGTAGAAAACTGGCTGGCAGAGAGGAAACAAACAGTAGGAATTAATGGGTCTTTTTCAAATTGGCGGGCAGTAACTAGTGGGATCGGTGCTAGGACTCCAGCCATTCACAATATATTAATGATTTGGGTGACGGAACAAAATGTAACATCTCAAAGTTTGCAGATGATACTAAGTTGGGTGGGAAGCTGAACTGTGACGAGGATGCAGAGATCCTTTAGCATGATCTAGACAGGTTTGGTGAGTAGGCACATCAATGCCAGATGCAGTATAATTTGGATAAATGCGAGGTTAACTTCCTCTAATTGCAGAGGCAGCAGGAAGCTGGAGTTAATCTGGCTTCTATACCCTTCATTAGCATTTCACAATTTAATATGAATCCCCAGTCTGCTGTCTCCCCTTCTGAACCAACCCTTACTCTTTTTAAATGTCCAGAAATGCTTTGTACATATGGAACAGTTATTTCTCATTAACAAATCACTCATAATATGCTTTTTTTCATCTATTAACCAGTAAATTGCTTACATTTCCAATTGAATAATCTATATGCAAAGCTCATTATAGTGCAATGCAAACTCTCAAAGATGAGGGAGAGGTTAGGAAAGGGAGAGGAGGTGCCCGTTTTCTTTACAATAATAAGCTACCAACAAATTACCTGTTGGAGGAAATAAGCACCACCTGCCAAGCCTTTTGTTATTATTAAATCATCATCAAGTCATCTGCTTCTCTGCTCTCAATGAATTAACAAAATACGAGAGCTGTCCCCCCCCCCCCCCCCCACGGGGACAGTGTAACAATATCAAAAGAGAAGTCGAGGGAAGGAGAAAGGGGATTAAATTTAAATGGCACAGAGGGAAAAGTAATACACTCCAGCCCACGCAGTACCCACCTTTCTCTCAATGCCCTTACTCAACCCTTAAGCATCAACTGTTTTCTGTTAGTTCTGGAGTGTGTCCATCATATATTCTTATCAGGACCAGCATTTACACCTTTGTCATTACACACACTGACTGAACAATATACACCGGAATTGTAGGGAGCCTGCTATCACCTACATCCCTCTAAACAAGAACAAAGATCAAGGAAAATTTACAGCCCAGGAACTGGCTCTTCGGCCCTCCAAGCCTGAGCTGATCCAAATCCTCTGTCTAAACCTGTCATTCAACTCCTAAGCATTTGTATCCCTCTGCTCCCCACCTACTCATGCATTTACCCAGACGCATCTTAAATGAATCTACCGTGCCTGCCTCTACCACCTCTGCTGGCAACGCGTTCCAAACGCCCACCACCCTCTGTGTGATGTACTTGCCGCGTGTCTCCCCCTTAAACTTTCCACCTCTCACCTTGAAAGCGTGACCTCTCGTTATTGAATCCTTCACCCTGGGAAAAAGCTTGTCTCTATCCACCCTGTCTATACTCTCCATGATTTTGTAAACCTCAATCAGGTCCCACCTCAATCTCCTTTTCTGTAATGAAAATAAACCTTACCTACTCAACCTCTCTTCATAGCTAGCACCGTCCATACCAGGCAACATCCTCGTAAACCTTCTCTGCATTCTCTCCAAAACATCCACATCCTTTTGGTAATGTGGTGACCAGAACTGTACACAATATTTTAAATGCAGCCAAACCAATGTCTTGTACAATTTTAACATGACTTGCCAGTTCTTATACTCAATACCCCGTCCAATGAAGGCAAGCACACTATATGCTTTCTTGACCACTCTATCCACCTGTCCAGCCACCTTCAGGGTACAATGGACCTGCACTCCCAGATCTCTCTGTTCATCACCTTTTCTCAAGGCTCTTCTGTTTACTGCACAATTCGCTCTAGAATTAGTCTTACCTAAATGCCTAATTAGTTTTAACTCACATTTGTCTGGATTGAAATCCATCTGCCACTTTCCCGCCCAACTCTCTAGTCTATCTATATCCTCCTGTATTCTCTGACAGTCCCTTATGGTTTCTGCTACTCCACCAATCTTCATGTCATCTGCAAACTTGCTGATCATACCAACAGTGCCCTCTTCTAGATCATTTATGTATATAAATGGCTTTCTCTCACATCACTGAGAGAAAACTACAATGATAGCCGTTCCTGCGGCCTGGGTTTCTGCTGCAAGGAGGCAACTTCACCACCTCTGAGGTTAAGGAGGTGGTGGGTGGGCGCTCAGATAACAGACATTCTATACAGGAATACTCCCACTGCTGCTGGTAATGTCCAGGCCAGTCATTCTGGCCGGAGACTTCAACCGTATCATTGATGCGGATGGACGATCTGGGCGGGCTGACAGTGAACTGGACTCCACATTCAGATTCCTGATGGAAAGAATTCAAGTCACCAAGCTACACGACCCCTTCAGTCCCCCCGCCCAGGCATAGATAGACTGATCATGGCCAGACGCGTCTATCCACTCAAGGATACATTTCCTATTTGGGTCCCACACATTCTCAGTCAGATCCACCAATGTCAAGCTGGTGTTCTTCTCTGACCACTGCCTCCTGCTGGCCATCAGTCACATACAGGACGACCAGCAGGCTGGCAAAACAGCATGGAAACTGAACATGAAATTGTTGACCCCAGAAAACATCAATGAGCTCAAAAGGGCTTGCACAAGTTGGAGACCCATGAAGCCCCTCTTTGAGTCTCTAGACGACTAATGGGAAACAGTCAGAGAAACACAAAGAGCTTTTTTGTCCTCAAATGTGTTCAGAAGGCGAGACAGGGCTAGGCAAAATTGTCCAAACTACAGAAAAGTATACAGAACCTCCTCCTGTGCAGACGATGGAGGTTAATGTCACAGAGGGATCTCAAGGAGGAAGAGACAGCAAGCCTCACTCTTTGCCTCAGAGGCCTCCAACATAATATTCCGGTCCAGGGTCTGCATTGTGGAGTAGAATGATACATGATCCCATTTCTTCTTTCAGAAGGTGCACAGGGAGATCTCTGTGTGCAGCAGCCTGAAGGAAGAACATGGCTCGGTAAAGTCATCTCAGTCTGACTTCCTGAGAATCAGTAAATCCTTTGCTGCCAGATTGTATGACACGAAGCCCACCCCCAGACAGTGCGGCCTCCCAGTCATTCCTGTCCTCTATCATAGAGGTCTTAGACAACAGTACACAGGACAGGCTGGTGACCAAGGCCCTCGAGTCCTGAGAAAAGAATAAGTGATGGCTTACCAGCCGAGTTGTATTCAGCTCTGTGGGACTTGATTGGCCAGGACCTGCTGGAGGTGTATGACAGTATGTTCCTGTCAGGTACCACTAGCGAATCCATGAGGAAAGGTATCATCACCCTCGTCTGCAAGCAGAAAGGGAAGAGGGAGGAAATTAGAAATTAGTGGTCAATATCATTGCTGAATACAGGTTACAAAATCCTGTCCAAAGGTCATCGCCAACCGGATAAGGTCTGCTCAGGGATCAGTGGTTCAACCCAACCAAACCTGTGCTGTACCATGCAAGACGATCTCTGAGAGCATTGTGCTCCTCAGGGATACGATCGCCTACCTGCAGGACAAGGGATGGAGGCCTGCCTCATCAGCCTGGACCAGGAGAAGGCCTTTGACAGGATATCGCACACCTACACGTGGGACATGCTCTCCAAAACAGGCTTTAGGGTGGAAACCTGAGTTGGATCCAACTGCTCTACATCAACATGGTTAGCACAGTCTCAATCAATGGGTGGGAATCGGAAAGCTTCCCGATCAGATCTGGAATCAGGCAGGGCTGCCCACTCTCTCTGTTGCTTTGTTTGTGTGTTGTATAGAGCCATTTGCTGGGTCCATCAGGAAGAATGTGAGTTTGAGACTATTCCAGGCAGTGGAGGCCTGCAGGTCGCCATTTTCTGTTTGGATCCGCTGTCATTCTGCAGACTCATGAGTATCTGAAACCAGTTTGAACTGGCCTCAGGGGCCGAGGGAAATCGAAGCAAGAGCAAAGCAATGTTTTTTTGGGAACTTGGCCAACCGATCTTTCATTCCCTTCACTGTCAGGGAAGTGCTGGGAATATAGTTTGGAGGGGCTGAGGCGTGTGCATAGATCTGGGAGGGGTGCATCACCAAGGTGAAGCAGAAACTGGCTCTGTGGGAGCACCCCTCCCTCTCCATTGCAGGTAAATATCTGGTCAATCAGATGGGAGGCACTCTCTCCGTTGTTGTACTCATTCCCCAAAACTGTGCTGTTTCAGTCACCCAAGCCATCCTCCATTTCCTCTGGAAGCCTAAGTAGACCGTGTCTGCAGGGACTCCATGTACAAAACTCTGGATAAGAGGTGGGGAGAACGTATCCAATGTTGCCCTCACCTTGATGGCCCTCTTTGTTTGTGGCTGCCTCAAGCTGTGTGTAGACCCTAGGTACAAACACCATGTGTCACTACACATTGAGGTTCTCTCTGTCCCTGGCATTGCAAAGGATGGACATGCCTCCGTGCTGTGCAATGCTCCAAGTGGTCAGACTGTTCCCTATCACCTGTCCTTCATAGGGAAATTTGCAAAGGGAACCATCATTGTCCACACACCCGTCAGGAATTGGTCAGTCAGCACATAGCGTCCTCAAGCCCTGTGGGAAAAGGAGAGAGTGGATCCTGTAACATGGTTCCCTGAGCTGACTGTCAAAGTCATTTGAGAAGGTCTCTACCTGTGAGATCTTTTATGTACACCCAGTCAGTCTTCGCTACTGCACACTGCCCTCAGAGCGGCTGTTGGGGTGTGGGTAGAGACTGTCACACATTCTCCTTCTGAAATGTGCCTTTTCAAAGATAGTCGAGCGAAAGGTTTTGCCGACGTTCGTCCCAAGCCTCTGTGTTCTATGGTTTGTTCCCCGGGACAAACACCAAGACAAAATATCAACTGCGCCTGGAAGACCATCAACTTGGTGAAAGGCGTTCTTTGGTCTGCCCGAAACTTGCAGGTCTTCCAGGAGTTATCCTTCTTCCAGAAGGAGTTGACCCTGACTGAACGTTGCAGCCTTGCACATTCCAGGGTCCTGGAATACGTGCTGGGGGAACGCGCTAAACTCTGGGACGGCTGCCACCAAAGTACAGCGGGTAAAGACCCACTGCCTGAGGTCTTCCTGCCGAAGGGTAAATGCCAATCCATTCAGCTATCAGACTCTCCTAGTACCTCAAATATATGTAAATGTTAGTACTGTGTAAGAGAGGTCGAGTCTAAGTTCAACATTTTGTTTGTTTGCTTATATGCAACCGTGCATGTCAATGTGCATGTACAGAAAGGTTTTTAAGAGTAAAGTTATATTTTTGAAAGAAAAGAAAACTGCAATTTCCAGACAGGTTTTCACTCCACTTCTCCTCCCACTGTGACCACACACTGACCTTTCCCTTTCTGGGACATCGCGGGAGGGGGAAATCACACACTGACCTTTCCGACTCTGGAGTATTGGGGGAGAGGGGTCACACACTGACCTTTCCTGCTCTGAGGCATTGAAGGGGAGGGGGTCACACACTGACCTTTCCCACTCTGGAGTATTGGGGGAGAGGGGTCACACACCGAACTTTCCCACTCTGGGACATTGGGGGAGAGGGTGAGGGTGGTCACACACTGACCTTTCCCACTCTGGGACATTGGGGGAGAGGGTGAGGGTGGTCACACACTGACCTTTCCCACTCTGGGACTTTGAGGGAGGGAGGGGGTCACACACTGACCTTTCCCACTCTGGGAATTTGGGGGAGGGGGTGTCACACACTGACCTTTCCCCCTGTGGCACAATGGGGGTGTGGGGCGCCACACACCATTTCAGTTAAGAGCATCTTGGAGAAATTGCAGTGCTGATGGACCTCTGGGCTACTCTGACCAGACAGGTGACATTCCTCTCAATTAGGCTAGCACATTGTATGAATAACACCTTTAACTTTGCAGGCTTTCCCAAAACAGTCAAGACAATTGAGAAGCTGATTGAGTATCTAACTGTGGTCATCTTTACCGCCTCTGCTCAACACGCTGCTGTCAACTTTGGCCAGGTATTACATTCATATCGTTCACAAATTCCTCACTGTCCTTTGTCTCGTTTTGTACAGTCAGCCAGAAAGTAGGTCAGTGCACATCCAGTGTGTGACCGAGAGGCACATATAGGCAAATAAAGTATGACATTTTGTACTGAACTGTGCAGAACAGGAAACTGGCCCCAGTGGCATTAGCAACATGCACAGAAGTCATGAGGCAGCTAGTTACTGACGTACTCAACACTGGAGATGCTTTCTCAGCCCCAGTGTGGGCCTTTGATAGTCGGTGGAAAGTCTTACACCATAAGACCATAGAAGCAGAAGTGGCTATTCGGCCCAACAAGTGTGCTCCACCATTCAATCATAACTAATATGTTTCTCAACCCTATTCTCCTGCCTTCTCCCTTTAACCTTTGATCTCCTTGCCACTCAAGAACCTGTCTATCTCTGTCTTAAAGACACCCAATGATTTGGCCTCCACAGCCCTCTGTGGCAATGACAGAGGTTGACAGCCTATGGCTGAAAAAATTCCTCATCATCTCAGTTCTAAAGTGTCATCCCTCCACTCTAAGGTTGTGCTGTCTGTTCCTAGTCTCTCCTACTAGTGGAAACATCTTCTCCCTGTCCACTCTATCCAGGTCTCTCACTGTTCAATAACCTCTCAATAAAGTCACCTTTTATTTACACAAGGAAAGTTCTCAACTTTGGCACAGCTTTATCAAAGTCAGCACCCAGAATGTCAGAATCTCTGTCTCTCCTTTTATTTTCTTCTTTGTTTTTATCTTTTTTATATATTTTTTCTTACCCCGACACTACTGCAGTAGTGCTTATTTTTCCCCAGCACCCATGTTGTGTGTGTGCAGGTGTGAGACACAGTGAGAGACACAAGGTGCACGAATCTTTATTCAATTTCCACCACCAGGAAGATAGGAAAACACCCGAGTGGCGAGTGACAAACACTGCCCTTCACATCAATGCTGCGTGATCAAACAGTAAAGGGCAGGGCAGGGGTTAAATCGAAATAGAATTGGACAGGGAAGTCTCTTTTTTTTCAGACCCCTTCAAGGAGGGGAGTCCTTGCACGTGCACACACACACTCACACTGATCCAACTCTCAATAGGAAAACACCCGAGTGGCCAGTGACAAGCTGTGCCCTTCACATCAAAGGGCAATGCTAACTCCTCTGTTAATTTTTTTTCTCTTTTCTTTTTTCTTTTTTAAACCCCCACACTCCCGTCTAACTGCGGTAGTGCTTATTTTTTCCCCAGCACCCATGGTGTGTGTGTGTGCAGGTGTGAGACACAGTGAGAGACACAAAGTGCACAAATCTTTATTCAATTTCCACCACCAGGAAGATAGGAAAACACCCGGGTGGCCAGTGACAAACACTGCCCTTCACATCAAAGGACAGTGCTGTGTGATCAAAACAGTGAAGGGGAGGGTAGGGACTAAATCAAAATAGAATTGGACGGGGAAGTCCCTCCTCCTATTTTTTTTATTAAAGTCCTCCCCAGGGGCCGGAGGAGTTGAGGCAGCAGGAGGCCCTGCTATAGCCCCTGGGGGGGTTTGGGTAGGTCAGGCCGCAGTGCGGGACAGTCGAGACACACCGTTGGCTCGTCCACTGGAGAGGGGCAGCGCCGCCGGCGCACTGCTGGAGTGTCACTCCCCTCCATTTTTTTTTCTAATTTTTTTTTATTTTTGCCCCAGCACCCATGGTGTGTGTGTGCAGGTCTGAGACACAGTGAAAGACACAAAGTGCACGAATCTTTCTTCAATTTCCACCACCAGGAAGATAGGAAAACACCCGAGTGGCCAGTGACAAACACTGCCCTTCACATCAAAGGGCAGTGCTGTGTGATCAAAACAGTGAAGGGCAGGGCAGGGGTTAAATCGAAATAGAATTGGACGGGGAAATCTGTGAGCCAGGTCTCCCTGATTGGACCAGATTCACAGCCCCAATCAGGGAATTCCTATTCTGTGAGGTCCAGCTGGCTGACCTTGTTAAAATCACTCAAGGGGTCACTGACCTTGGAGAAGATCCAAACAGATTTCCCAGGACCAGCAAGAGGGGAGTTCTTGACATTTTGGAGGGTTGCAAGAGTTGAATGTAATGAAGGAAACTGGCAAGGGAGATGGGAAAATGGTACATTGATAGGAAAAACCCAGGCAAGGATGACAAGAGGACTGAGGTAAGCTGGTAAAAGTGATTCCAGGAAAAATATGCAAAAGACACAATTAAAATGAGAATTTTAGAAACATGCAGTTATTTAGTCAGCACCTAGTCAAGGGGAGCCATCCCATTTGTAAGCTTCTGTTTGACATTCTGGTTGGAAAGGATGCTGATGTGCTATGGGAAATGTGGAGCTTTGATTATAATGGCAATTGGGTATGAGACATTGGCACCCATCCCATACCTAACCCTTTGGTACCAGACCCACACTAACTTGTAGCCACGTCAGTCCCTGTACACATCGATCCGCCACGGCGAAGGTCTCCAAGCCCTCAGTTTCTTCCCCTCACGCTGTCCCAACCAGTACCCTCATCCGCCTGGCTAAACTAGTCCTCACCCTCTCCTTCCAATCCTCCCACTTCCTCCAAACCAAAGGGGTAGCCATGGGCACCAACAAGGGACCCAGCTATGCCTGATTGTTTGTCGGGTATGTTAAACAGTCTATCTTCCGCAGTTACACCAGCACCACCCCCCACCTATTCCTCCGCTACATCGATGACTGTATCACCACCACCTCGTGCTCCCATGAGGACGTTGAACAGTTCATCAAGTTCACCGACCTCAAATTCACCTGGACCATCTCAGACACCTCCCTCCCCTTCCTGGACCTCTCCTTCACAATCTCTGGTGACCGACTAACCACAGACATCTATTACAATACCACCGACTCCCACAGCTACCATCCCTTATTCCGAATTCCTCCGCTTCCGCCGCATCTGTTCCCAGGATGACCAATTCCACCTCAGAATGTCCCAGATGGCCTCCTTCTTCCATGATTGCAATTTCTTTTCTCACATGGTTGACGATGCCCTCCAGCGCATCTCCTCTACTTCACACACCACCGCCCTTGAACCCCACTTTCCCAACGCAACAAGGACAGAATTTCCCTGGTCCTCACCTTCCACCCAACTAACCTCCACGTACATCGCATCATCTTCCACCATTTCTGCCACTTCCAACAGACCCCAGCACCAGAGATATATTTCCCTTCCACCCCTATCAGCGTTCCGGAGAGACCATTCCCTCTGCGACTCCTCATCAGGTCCACAACCCCCACCAGTCCACACCCCACTCCTGGCAACTTTCTCTGCCACTGCAAAACCTGCACCCACACCACTCCCCTCACCTCCGTCCAAGACCCCAAGGGATCTTTACACATCCATCAGAAATTTACCTGCACCTCTACCAATGTCATCTACTGCATCTGTTGCACACAGTGTGGTCTCGTGTACATTGGAAAAAAAGGACGCCTTCTTGCGAATCATTTCAGAGAACATCTCTGGGACATCCACACCCACCAAGCCCACCACCCCAACACTTCAACTCCCCCTTCCACTCCATCAAGGACATGCAGGTCCTGGGCCTCCTCCATCGCCAAACCCTAACCACCCGACGCCTGGAGGAAGAACACCTCATATTCTGCCTTGGGACCCTGTAACCACATGGGATAAATGTGGATTTCAACAGATTCCTCATTTCCCCTCCCCCCACGTTATCCCAGTCCGAAGCCTCCAACTCGGCACCGCCCTCCTGACCTGTCCATCACTCGCCCGATCTAATACCTTCTCCCTCACCTTCATCCACCTATCGCTTTGTCAGCTACTTTCCTCAAACCCCACCCTGTCTTCCTTTTTATAGCTCAGCCCCCTGCTGACAAGCCTCATTCCTGATGAAGGGCTTATGCCTGCAATGTCAATTCTCCTGCCCCTCAGATGCTGCCTGATCTGATGTGCTTTGCCAGCAACACCCTCTCGACTTTGATCTCCAGTATCTGCAGTCCTCACTTTCTCCTAGTGCACTTCCTGCAATAGATGGGGGAAACTAACAGCAGCAGCTGTCCTTGGGGTTAATGGGGATGTTGGTGTAGGAGAAGAGGTGCTGGGAAGGAATGGGCTGTGTAGTTTGGGGCAGAGGAGGTCAGCTCCTCCTTTGTGGAGCCTATCATTTTCTCAGAGCTAGTTCACTCCCTCACGAGAGTGTGAGATATTCTTAAGGCTAAAGGGATCAAAGAATATGGGGTGAAAGTGGGAACAGCGTACTGAGTTGAATGATCGGCCATGATCCTATTGAATGGTGGAGCAGGCTTCAGGGGCTGAAAGCCCTATTCCTGCTCCTCTTTCCTTGGTTTCCTCACTGTGTTCATTCAAAACCAACACAGAGCATAGGTCACATCATAGCCTCATTGCATGTGCTGAGAAAGGACTGTGCTCAAAGTGCCAGTGAAAATTGAGAATACTAGGACTCAGCAGGTAGGCCACCTAGTAAAGTTTAATTCCTGTCCAGTTCAGTCATATTCTCCTTAGTGAGGCTGAAATTGGGGGAATGAGCATCATGATGGCTCAGTGGCTCATCACACTGCTGCCTCACAGCACCAGGGACCCACATTCGATTCCAGCCTCAGGCGATTGTTTGTGTCTGCGTGGGTTTCCTCCGGGTGCTCTGGTTTCCTCCCACAATCCAAAAGATGTGCAGGCGAGGTGAATTGGCCATGCTAAATTACCCATTATGTTAGGTGCATTAGTCCGGGGTTAAAAAAAGGAAATGAGTCAAGGTTACTGTTTGGAGGGTCGGTATGGACATGTTGGGCTGAAGGGCCACACTGTAGGGGATCTAATCAAACCAATATTCAGCCTGACTGTCTGTTAATTCTATGTTGTAATTTTCTTTACTGACAGTATGACTGGTGTTCGTGGATCCCGAACTCTCCTCCCACAATGCGGCAGCCCCCACCTTGCCAGAAAGGTGTTGTGAATGTGGAGTACATCATTGAGAGTCTGCCAGACAGAGGGCGCTCATGCTGGCATCTGGGTGCTGTATGGGCACTCAGCCAGTTTCAGGACAATGAGGTAAGGACACACTAAATAGTCAGTGTCTAAGGGTAGGGATGTGATTGCAGGAGGCTCCCTGGACAGGAGGTTCAGTGTGCTATAACCCACAGACCACATCACCATAAGACCATAAGACATAGGAGTGGAAGTAAGGCCATTCAGCCCATCAAGTCCACTCCGCCATTTAATCATGGCTGATGGGCATTTCACACTCTCTGCGTAGCCCATAATCATGACATTTAACATCCTGGCCTCCACTGCGCTCCGTCGCAATGAATTCCACAGGCCCAGTACTCTCTGGCTGAAGAAATGTCTCCTCATTTCCATTCTAAATTGACCCCCTCTAATTCTAAGGCTGTGCCCAAGAGTTCTAGTCTCCCCACCTAACGGAAACAAATTCCCAGCGCCCACCCTTTCTAAGCCATGCATTATCTTGTAAGTTTCTATTAAATCTCTCCTCAACCATCTAAACTCTAATGAATACAATGCCAGGATCCTCAGCTGTTCATCGTATGTTTGGCCTACCATTCCAGGGATCATCTCTATGAATCTCCGCTGAACACACTCCAGTGCCAGTATGTCCTTCCTGAGGTATGGGGCCCAAGATTTGACTCATTATTCTAAATGGGGCCTAACTAGAGCTTTATAAAGTCTCAGAAGCACATTGCTGCTTTTATACTCCAACCATCTTGGGATAAATGACAACATTACATTTGCTTTAGATTATATTAGATTACATTACAGTGAGGAAACAGGCCCTTCGGCCCAACAAGTCCACACCGACCCGCCGAAGCGCAACCCACCCATACCCCTACATTTACCCCTTACCTAACACTACGGACAATTTAGCATGGCCAATTCACCTAACCTGCACATCTTTGACTGTGGGAGGAAACCGGAGCACCCGGAGGAAACCCACGCAGACACGGGGAGAACGTGCAAACTCGACACAGTCAGTCGCCTGAGACGGGAATTGAACCCGGGTCTCTGGCGCTGTGAGGCAGCAGTGCTAACCACCGTGCCACCCACCGTGCTTTCTTAATCACGGACTTAACTTGCAAGTAAACCTTTAGAGAATCCTGGACTAGCACTCCCTTTGTACTTTGGCATTATGAATTTTCTCACCATTTAGAAAATAGACCATGCCTGTATTCTTTTTTCCAGAGTGTAAGACCGTGCATTTGCTCTCACTGAATTTCATCAGCCATTACCTGGATCACTTTCCTAAACTGTCTAAATCTTTCTGCAACCTCTTCAGTACTACCTGCCTCTCCTGCCTCCAGTCCCTTCATCCAGATCATTAATATATAAAGTGAACAGCTGCAACCCCAACACTGAACCCTGCGGGACACCACTTGTCACCAGCTGCCATTCTGAAAAAGAATATTTTATCCCAACTCTCTGCCTTCTGTCACCCAGCCAATCCTCAATCCATGCAGTAGCTCACCTCGAACACTATGGCCCTTCCCCTTACTCAGCAGCCTCCCGTGAGGCACCTTATCAAAGGCCTTTTGGAAGTCTAGATAGATAACATCCACTGGGTTTCTCTAGTCTAACCTACTTGTTACCTCTTCATTAATTCTAACAGGTTTTTCAGGCACGACCTCCCCTTACTAAATCCATGCTGACTTGCTCTGATCCAACCCTGCACTTCCAAGAATTTAGAATTCTCATCCTTAACGATGGATTCTAGAATTTTTACCGACAATTGAGGTTAGGCTAATCGGCCTATAATTTTCCATCTTTTGACATGATCTTTTCTTGAACAAGGGGAGTCACAACAGCGATTTTCCAATCATCTGGGACTTTTCCTGACTCCAGTGATTTTTGAAAGATCACAACCAACGCCTCCGCTATTTCCTCAGCAACCTCCCTCAGAACTCTAGGATGTAGCCCATCGGGGCCAGGAGATTTATCAATTTTTAGACCTTTTAGCTTTTCTAGCACTTTCTCTTTTGTAATGGCTACCATACTCTCCTGACTCCTGACTCTCCTTAATTGTTGGGATATAACTCATGTCTTCCACTGTGAAGACTGACACAAAGTACTTATTCAGTTCTTCAGCTATTTCCTTATCTCCCATCACTAGCTTTCCTGCATCAATTTGGAGCGGCCCAATTTCTACTTTTGCCTCTCGTTTGTTTCTTATGTATTGATATCATTTCTAATATTACCGACTAGTTTATATTGGATCCTCTCTTTCCTTATTTCTCTCTTTGTTATCCTCTGTTTGTTTTTGTAGTCTTCCCAATCTTCTGATTTCCCAGTGATCTTGGCCACTTTATAGGCTCTCTCTTTCTTTTTGATACATTTCCTGACTTCCTTTGTCAGCCATGGCTGTCTAATACCCCACCCTCCTAATCTTTCTTTTTTTTGGGATGAACCTTTGTACTGTGTCCTCAATTACACCCAGAAACTCCTGTCATTGTTGCTGTACTGTCTTCCCCACCAGGCTCTGCTTCCAGTCGATTTTCGTCGAACACCATTATATCCGATTTTGCCTTCTCTCATTCAAACTACAGATTGAACTCTAGCATATTATGATCTCTGACTCCTAAGTGTCCCCTTACTTTAAGATCTTTTATAAAGTCTGGCTCATTGCATAGCACTAAGTCCAGAATAGCCTGCTCCCTTGTGGGCTCCATCACAAGCTGTTCCAAAAAGCCATCCTGTAAGCATTCCATGAATTCCCTTTTGTAGGATCCACTGTCAACATTATTCACCCAGTCAATTTGCATATTGAAGATATGACCATCGTGGCCTTGTCTTTCTGACATGCCCTACCTATTTCCTGGTACATCTTACGCCCCTGGTCCTGACCACTGCTGGGAGGTCTATATATAACTGCCATTCTGGTGTTTTTGCCTTTGTGGTTCCTCAACTCCACCCACAGACTCCACATCATCTGACCCTATGTCATTCAGTGCCATAGATCTAATCTCATTCTTAGCTAACAAGTCAACCCCACCCCCTGTGCCTGTCTCCCTGTCTTTTTGATAAGTTGTAAATCTTTGGATGCTTAACTGCCCGTCCTGAACCCCCTGCAACCACGTCTCTGTGATGCCTTCCACATCATAGTCATTCACGATGATCTGTGTCATTAATTCATCTGCTTTGTTACTATTTCTGGCGCTTGACAAAGTGTCACATCAAAGATAACAACATAAGATAAAAGCTCGCAGGTTTAGGAGGAACAGTTCAGCAAGTCTAAGGGATTGGTTTACAAATAGGAAGCAGAGAACAGGCATTAAGTTGTAACTGGCTTTGTGCCACTGGGATCAGAGCTGGGGCCTCAACTGTTTGCACTTTATCTCAATGAATCAAATGAAGGAACTGGAGGTTTTGTTGCTAAACTTACCAATCGTAGGTACGAAGGTAAGTTGTGAGGAACGCATAAAGAGCAAAGGGATGCAGATAAGTTTTAGTGAGTGGACACAAATTTGGCAGAAGGAGTATGATATGGAGAAGATGTGATATTGTTTACTTTGTGAGAATGATAGAAAAGCAGACTATTGGTTAAATCAAGAGAAAGCATTCAGAATGCTGCAGTGAGGGGAAGTTGGGTGGCTTTGAATATGAAACACAAATAGTAAGCATATGCAGCAAATAATGGAGGAAGTGAGATGAAATGTTGGCCTTTATAACAAAGGGGATGTAAAAGTGAGGAAGTTACAATTGTACAGGACATTGATGAGACCACATCCAGAGCAATGTGTACAGATTTGGTTACCTTATCTGAAAAAGGATGTAATAGTGTGAGTATGTGGATGTAGGTTTGCTCGCTGAGCTGGAAGGTTTGTTTTCAGTGAGCAAACCTACATCCAGAACCTAAACTTGAGCTACAGACCTTCTCAAAACTTGCTGTGTGAGTATGTTCCAGGGATGAAGGGCTTATCCCATAAGAAATGTTGGACAGACTGAGTCTGTATGCATCGCAGTTTCGGAGTGTGAGAGACGATTGCATTGGGGGGACTCAGCACGGTAGATGCAAGAGGGTGTTTCCCTTAGAACATGATTCTGCAAAAAAGGTGACCGGGCCTGAACTCTGCTTTTCATCCACAGATGCTGTTAGATCTGCTGAGCTTTTCCAGCAACTTCTGTTTTTGTTCTGATTTCCATCATCTGCAATTCTTTGGTTATTTCATTTTTGTACATTTCTTTCCATTTTTCTCAACCTACTTCAGCATTCAATCTATTTAAGATGAATGGAATTTACTCATAGACTTCTCGCTACCCCCACCATGCTGTATCTTGTAGTTTCCAGAAATTTCAAGTAATTACACTGTTAGACCATAATACTTCAGCTTCATTCAATACATGTGTCAGTTTACACCTTGTTCTGTGTTATGTTTGGTATTCCGTTCTGTGATGTGGTGTAGTAGCGCCTCATAAGGAGCTCTGGACATGTGTATACAGATGTGCATGAGCATATCGATCTCATTTCATATTGGAATAACATAACATGAGATGATTTACATAAATATTTATCAAAGATGTTTGTTATTTCTGCAGCTGTTCCTTGGAATGTATCCAGATGAACACTTCATAGAAAAGCCTGTCAAGGAAGCTATCCGGAATTTCCAAGTGCACCTTCAAGAAATTTCAAATCGGATTGCAGAACGCAATAAGAATAAGAAGCTTCCATATTACTACTTCTCTCCAGATAGAATACCCAATAGTGTAGCAGTCTAAGGGTCTGATGTGCCTCAAACAGAGAGAGAAAGAGACACAGAGAGAGAGAGAGAGAGAATATGGTCAAATGGAATAGGCAGAAAATCTCCACTTCATGCTTTACATGTTTTGCAATCGGCTCCTTGTGTGAAAATCATCACTTCTGATTTTTGAATCATCTTCTGCTTAAAGCAATGATGTGAATATGAGGCTTTAGCACAGTCAGGCTTTGATGCATTGCATGCAGGCAACCCTGCTTTAACCCTGAGAATCCCTCACCCTTACTCCTGGACATAAATCTCCCCAGATTAACCTCAGCACTAGTGAAGAAAATCTGGGTCTATGGTTATTTTAATTTGCCTCCTGGTTTGTAACATTTTAAACTTATTTCATCTTTTGGAACAAAGTACTTAATGCCCATTCCTATTTGTCCCTGGAAAGATGGTGAGAAGGTGGCCTTCTTGATCCACTGCAGTTTTTGAGGCAAAAGTGTTTCTTGTTATGAGGAATGTCCCAGGATTTTGATCTGGCAAAAATGAAGGGGTGAAGACATTTATCCAAATTGGCTGCACGTTGGTTCAGTGGTTAGCACTGCAGCCTCGTGGGACCAGGAGCCCAGGTTCGATCCCATCTTTGGGCAACAGTCTGTGTGGAGTTTGCACATCTGCATCTTTTTCTTCAGAGTGCTTCGGTTTTCTCCCACAGTCCAAAGGTGTGCAGGCTAAGTGGATTGGCCATGCTAAATTGTCCGTAGTGTCCAGGGATGTGCAGGCTAGATGGATTAGCTTGGTGATGTGTGGGTTATAAGGTACGGGGGGTGGGTCTGGGTAGGATGCTCTTCAGAGGGTTGGTGTGGACTCGATAAGCCCTGTTTGGATTCTGTGATTCTAAATCAAGATGACATGTAGATCATGGAGAGATTTGCAGGTACTCGGCGTCTTATGACATTATTGACCTCGTCCCCACTGACAGCTGTTGCCAGGTTGAGGAATGCTTAAAAACAAAATACAACAATAATCCTTTGTCAACAAGACATGCTTCTTTAGCCAGGCATGATTTGGAGATGCTGGTGTTGGACTGGGGTGTACAAAGTTAAAAATCACACAACACCAATTTATAGTCCAACAGGTTTAATTGGAAGCACACTAGTTTTCGGAGCGACGCTCCTTCATCAGGTGATAGTGGAGGGCTCGATTGTAACACAGAATTTGTAGCAAAAATTTACAGTGTGATGTAACTGAAATTATACATTAAAAAATTGATTGTCTGTTAAGCCTTTCATCTGTTAGAATACAGTGATGTTTCATTTCTTTCATGTGTAAATCACAAAACCTTTTTTTAAAAAAGTTGCATTCTCAGGTTTTAACAGGTGCTTCCTAACTTCAACCTGAACCCCCTCCACCCAGCGTTTAATCATAAAATTCTGCTCCCATGTACCCGTCTGTTCACCAGTTCATCATAGAACATTACAGCGCAGTACAGGCCCTTCGGCCCTTGATGTTGCGCCGACCTGTCATACCAATCTGAAGCCCATCTAACCTACACCGTTTCATGTACGTCATCATCTATAACCAAGGCAGAGTAAAAGCCCTGGGACCATTCTGGTGAAGCAGCATTGCAGATTCGAAAGGCAATCTGTCCCTTCCTAAGAAATAGCACCCAAATCTGTAAACAGCCCTTTGGATTGGGTTAAACCAGAGCTGGCTAAATCAGTAGTGTGATCATTACCTCTCTCTGTATCCCAGTCTCCTTAACTTTTAAAAAAAAAATTCTTGTGCTAATTCCACTCTCTTTTGTGCCTGTTCACTCATTCTGAGTGTTTTCTTTAACTCTACCTACTTCTCCCATTTGCAAGCTTCTGAACATTTAGAAATTCCTTTCGGCTAATCAAGAAGAGAACAGAATAGCTGACCTCGTACTTGTTGATGTTTAATTCCATCTGTTTTGGTTTTTGTGTAGCCAAAAGAGCTGTGAGAGGGACCAGGACAGTTCTTGATGGACACCACCAGCAGCATTGCCTCTCATTTTCTTCTGTGCTTCACCAGCTTCTGAAGTGCCACTATTCACTGTGTGCAGAGCATCACAGCTGCTATGTGCGCGTGTGTTTTAGAGGAATATTGAGCACCAGTAATATCCCATTGAGTGGGCATAGCACTGTTTATTCCAACTCTCCCCCCAAACCAATTCCAGAGAGAAATGCCTAAAGGTGGCTTCCAATTGCCGTGCAACTTTATTTTTATTTGTTCACCGTCAGATTTGTGGAATCTTGTTGAATGCCATGTGCAACCTTTATACAAACCTGCAAACACTGCAACATCCACCAAGTTAGTTACCGTCTCACAACATTTAACCAGGTTTCCTAAACCTGACTTACTCTTTACAAACACAAGTTGGATTGCTCTCATTTCTCATTGGTCCAATTATGCACATTCACCCTGTCCCAAACACAATACATACAAATAGAATACAAAGTTTTAAATTCTTAGTTTTTCACCTTTCCTTAAATTATGAAATGCCTTTTGCAATTTTCCAACCTACGGGAACAATCCCAGAATTGAGAGAGCTTTGGAAGGTCATAACTCTCTGGAATATGTGCAGTTTCCTCAGTTTCTTGCTTTACGATTGAGAAAGGGGATGGATGAAGGGATTTACTGATAAAGGTAACAGTTCCACTGATTACACAATGTCACAGCAGTGAGTTAACACAGTGACAACACAGAGATCTAATCCGGCCTATATTTAAACAGAAGGGGATAAGTCACTTAGCCAGAAATTAGTCTGAACATGAACTGATGTAACAAGGAGGAAGATAGTCTCTATCAACCATTGCAGTAGGTAGTGTGAGCTTCTGCAGTGAAAACCAGGAAATGTTTCTTTATTAAAGATAGGGACTCTTATTTTGGACCCTTCTGTATTATAGTGCTACACTTCTGAATACTCATTTTTGGTATTACAAGCTCATAAAGTATGGAATGCTTCTATTAAAGATGCCTTTATAAATGTTGCTTGGTGTGATGTTTTCTCATATTAGTGGGGAATTGAAGGGCTGCTGTGTCCTATCAATGTGTGAATCAGTTGGTGGTGAATGTTTGATGGGACAGTGGGATTATTGTGCTCCTCAGATAGAGCCTTCCCATGACTCAACATGTTTCTCATTGTTCCCATTCTGTCTGAGCAGAATTTTTTTTTTAGATTAGATTAGATTACAGTGTGGAAACAGGCCCTTCGGCCCAACAAGTCCACACCGACCCGCCGAAGCGAAACCCACCCCTACCCCTACCCCTACATTTTGCCCCTTACCTAACACTACAGGCAATTTAGTATGGCCAATTCACCTGACCCTGCACATCTTTGGACTGTGGGAGGAAACCGGAGCACCCGGAGGAAACCCACGCAGACACGGGGAGAATGTGCAAACTCCACACAGTTAGTTGCCTGAGGCGGGAATTGAACCCAGGTCTCTGGCGCTGTGAGGCAGCAGTGCTAACCACTGTGCCACCGTGCCGCCCAAATCTTGGCATCTTGGAGCCTCTCCCCTTGCAGGTTTGGTGCTGGGGAGCAGGTGGGAATCAGATAGCAGGTGGGAAATCCACCAATCTACCACTCCCAGCCCAATTGGGTTCATGGTGGGAAGGCCTATGGATGCCCTTCACTTGATATTTAAAGGCCACATCACCTCCACCTCTGAAATGACCAAGTAGTTTGGGGAGGTGAATCACCATGCAGTGTACATGAATAAATCTTGGCATGTTTACTTACAGGTTCCATTTGGGGACCTGAATAACACCCAGAAGCTGATCCAGTGACCTGACTTTGGGAGAACCTATTGACCTACTTCTGGTTGCTGACTTCCCTATTACCACCCTCTGTGACCTTTACCCCAACCTCTGAACTCCACCTCAGTTTCACCTGCACCTGAGGAGCACCCAGAGACAGCCACTAGCACTAAAACGAGTAAGAGGACTCCAGCGTGAGTGGAAGAGAAATGAGTCAAAGTAATGTGACAGTCAATTGATTTTTGAGAATCTGCTTCAAGTTTAAGAGCTGCGAGGTTATGCTGCAACTCTATAAAGCCCTGGTTAAATCATATTTGGAATATTGTGTTCAGTTCTGGTCACCTCATAGAAAGGATGTGGAAGTTCTAGAGAGGGTGCAGAGGAGATTTGCCAGGATGCTGGCTGGAAAAGGGAATGTCTTATGAAGAAAGGTTGAGGGAGCTCATTGGAGTGAAGAAGGATGAGATGTGACTTCATAGGGGTGTACAAGATGATGAGAGGCATAGATAGAGTGGATAGCTAGAGGCTTTTTCCCAGGGTGGGAATGGCTATTACAAATGGCATAATTTTAAGGTGATTGGAGGAAAGTTTAGGGGAGATGTCAGAGGTAGGTTCTTTACTCAGAGAGTTGTGGGTGTGTGGAATGCACTGCCAGCAGTGAGAGTAGAGTCAGATACATTAGGTACATTTAAGCGACTCTTGGATAGGCACATGGATGGTATGTAGGTTAGTTTGATCTTAGAGTAGGATGAAAGGTCAGCACAACATCAAGGGCTGAAGGGCCTGTAATGTGCTGTACTATTCTATGTCCATCGCCAATGCTCAGGAGTAGCAGTGTGTAGTATCTACAAGATACAGTGCAGAAATTCACTGAACATCACTGAAATTCACTGATTCATGTGGGCGGCACGGTGGCCCAGTGGTTAGCACTGCTGCCTCACAGCGCCAGAGTCCGGGGTTCAAATCCCGCCTCAGGCGACTGACTGTGTGGAGTTTGCACGTTCTCCCCGTGTCTGCGTGGGTTTCCTCCGGGTGCTCCGGTTTCCTCCCACAGTCCAAAGATGTGCAGGTCAGGTGAATTGGCCATACTAAATTGCCCATAGTGTTAGGTTAGGGGTATGGGTGGGTTGCGCTTCGGCGGTTCGGTGTGGACTTGTTGGGCCGAAGGGCCTGTTTCCACACTGTAATGTAATCTAAAAACATCTAAAAAATGATCTTCAGATGGCACCTTCCAAATCCATAATCACTTCCTGAAGAAGGGCTCATGCCCGAAACGTCGGTTCTCCTGCTCCTTGGATGCTGCCTGACCTGCTGCGCTTTTCCAGCAACACATTTTCAGCCATAATCACTTCTGTCTAGAAGGACAAGGACAGCAGATACGTGGGAACGCTATCACCTTCAAATTCCCTTTCATGTTACTCACCACCTTTCTTGGAAATATATCGCTGTTCCTTCACTGTCACTGGGTCAAACTCCTGGAAGACCCTCTCTAAAATGGCATTGTGGGTCTACTTACAGTACACGGGTGCAACGGTTCAAGAAGGTAGCTCACCACCACCTTCTCAAAGGCAACTAGGGACGTGCAATAAATGCTGCTGTAGCTACCAATGTCTATATCCACCAAGCGAATAAAAAACTGTTGATCCAGAACTGCATATTTGTGACTGAGGGAATAACAACAGTTTCTTTGAAATGACAAGGAGGCTAGTGTTCTTTCAAAGCTGAGGTCAAGGCTGGGATTATGTAGGAGGAGCCTAACTCTTCATCTAAACCTAGCCTTATGGCCAACCTGGACTTCCAGTTAATGGTCCCTTCACCAAGGGGAAAAGTTCCTTCCTGTCTACCTTACCTATGCAGTTCATAATTTGATCCATCTCAGTCATGTCCTCTCTCAATCTCCTCTACTCCAAGGAAAACAACCCCAGTCTGTCCAATCCCTTGTCCTAACTGAAACTCTCCAGCTCAGGTAACTTCAGGGAAATCTCCTCTGCACCCTTTCCTATCACATTTCGCGTATAATGTGGATTCCAGATCTGAACACAATACTCCAGCAGTGGCATAATCAACATTTTATATGGTTCCAGCATCATCTCCCTTCTCTTAAACTCCATGCCTTGACTAATAAAATCAAGTATCCCATCTTTCTGAAACACTTTACCCACTTGACCCACTGTGGGCGGCACGGTGGCACAGTGGTTAGCACTGCTGCCTCACAGCGCCTGAGACCCGGGTTCAATTCCCGCCTCAGGCGACTGACTGTGTGGAGTTTGCACGTTCTCCCCGTGTCTGCGTGGGTTTCCTCCGGGTGCTCCGGTTTCCTCCCACAGTCCAAAAGATGTGCAGGGTCAGGTGAATTGGCCATGCTAAATTGCCCGTAGTGTTAGGTAAGGGGTAAATGTAGGGGTATGGGTGGGTTTCGCTTCGGCGGGTCGGTGTGGACTTGTTGGGCCGAAGGGCCTGTTTCCACACTGTAATGTAATCTAATCTTGACCTGGTACGCTAAGGGACCAGTATGCATGCACACCAAGATCCCTCTAATCCTCGGTGCTTCCCAGGGTACTACCATTCCTTATGTATTCATTTGCCTTGTTTGTCCTGCCCAAGTGCATCCCCTCACACTTATCCGAATCGAATTCAATTTGCCACTGATCGGCCCATTTGACCGGCCCATCTATGTAAGGCGAAAGTGAGTACTGCAGATGTTGGAGATTAGAGTTGAGAGTGTGGTGCTGGAAAAGCACAGCAGGTCAGTCAGCATCCGAGGAACAGGAAAATCAGCGTTTCAGGCAAAAGCCCTTCATCAGAAATGAGGCTGGGAGCCTCCAGGGTGGAGAGATAAATAGGAGGGGGTGGGGGAAGGTAGCTGAGAGTGCAATAGGTGGATGGAGGTGGGGGTAAAGGTGATAGGTTTGAGGGGAGGGTGGTGCAGATAGATGGGAAGGAAGATGGACAGATGGGACAGGTCATGAGGACGGTGCTGAACTGGAAGTTTGGAACTGGGGTAAGGTAGGGGGAGGGGAAATGCGGAAACTGGTGAAAATCCTGTAAGCTAAGGATGGCCTTGACAGTATTTACCACCCCAATAATTTGGAGTTAATATTACAAGAGTAAAATATGCGAAGGTAATTGAAGTTATAGTCAGTAACGTAAGCTAAAAATATCAGGAAAGGTGTGGCATGGCAGTTTGACCAAGCAGAATGCCATCCGGTGCCATGTGGGGAGTCATGGACACTTTTCATGCCCAAGACCTGCCCTAGTGTCAGCAGCGGCAAAGTCAGAACTCTGGGTTCCGAGCAAACAGGGGCTACAGTCTCTGAGGTACATCCATGAGACAGTGAACTATGTGATAACACATTCAGAGAGGTGGTTGCACCACAGATACAGTATGGTGAAAACGATAGATCCGTGGCCAATGCAGCAACAGCCAAGCCTGAGGCACCACAGGAGGGGAGGAAGAGGGGTAATCAGGCAGTACTGATAATAGATTCCTCAGTTAGAGAAACAGATAGACATTTCTACATCTGTTAACGTGACTCGTGGGTGGTTTGCTATTTCCCTGGTGCTTGAGTCAGGAATAACACAGTGCAACAGTAGGAAGATAAGACAGATGAATATGTGACTGGAAAGATGGTGGGGGTGTTTGCTGAGATGCTGGGACTGGCTCAGGGGCGATGACACTTGTTGCCAACTGGGCGTGTTGCAGCTGAACAGTGCTGGGACAGAGGTTGTCATGGGGAGTTTTGCTTGTCCCAGTGGTGAAGATTTAAACAAACTGAGGAGGAATGTGGGAGCACGGAGAGACTATGAGGCAGTAAATATCAGGGTGATCAAAATATGCTGCAAGAGGCAGATTGCACTAAACAGAGATAGTTACTAGGAGAAAGTGAGGTCTGGAGATGCTGGAGATCAGAGCTGAAAATGTGTTGCTAGAACAGCGCAGCAGGTCAGGCAGCATCCAGGGATCCAGCCTTTCCTGAAGAAGGGCTTATGCCCGAAACGTCGATTCTCCTGTTCCCTGGATGCTGCCTGACCTGCTGCGCTGTTCCAGCAACACATTTTCAGCAGAGATAGTTACTAGGTGGAGTTGGAGTAAAGGAGAAAGTAATGAGGTCTCAACCAGGGTGATTAGATTAGATTCCCTACAGTGTGAAAACAGGCCCTTCAACCCACTAAGTCCACACCAACCCTCTGAAGAACAACCGACCCAGACCCATTTCCCTCTGATTAATGCACCTAACACTATGAGCAATTTAGCATGGCCAATTCACCTGACCTGCACATCTTTGGACTGTGGGAGGAAACCCACACAGACAACGTGCAAATTCCACACAGATAGTCACCCGAGGCTGGAATCAAACCTGGGTCCCTGGCGCTGTGATGCAGCAGTGCTAACCACTGAGCCACCGTGCCACCTGATGGTGCATGAAATAAATTCAAGAGGCGTAGAGTAAATATGGCTGGGGAGTTATAGGCACAGATTGATGATGTGATTATACTAGAGACTTGGCTCAAGGAAGAACGAGACAAAGTGCTAAATATTCATGTTTACACGATGCTCGAAAAATAGGAGAATAAGGAAAGAAGCGACAGTATTTTTAGTTAAGGAAAGCATTGCAATCGAGGAGAAAGAGGATTCAAGGACAAATTGATTTGCATAAAGCTGAGGAATAAGAAGAGTGAAATCACATTGCTTGGTGTAACATATCAACCACCAGTTAATAAGAAAGATTAGATTAGATTACTTACAGTGTGGAAACAGGCCCTTCGGCCCAACAAGTCCACACCGACCCGCCGAAGCGAAACCCACCCATACCCCTACATTTACCCCTTACCTAACACTATGGGCAATTTAGTATGGCCAATTCACCTGACCCTGCACATCTTTGGACTGTGGGAGGAAACCGGAGCACCCGGAGGAAACCCACGCAGACACGGGGAGAACATGCAAACTCCACACAGTCAGTCGCCTGAGTCGGGAATTGAACCCGGGTCTCTGGCGCTGTGAGGCAGCAGTGCTAACCACTGAGCCACCGTGCCAAGGATGATGGTAGAAAACGTCATTGGTGAAGCCACAGTAAGAACAATCAATCGACAAAGAGAGGATAGAGCCAAGATGGAGGTGTGCCAGATAGAGTGGAACAAAAACTTGGTGAGAAAGCAGTACCTGAACCTTCAAAGACGAGATGATATGGACACATTCAGGTATATTTCCTCAAAATGGAATGATAGGACAAATAAATTCAGAGCTCCCTAGATCACAAAGGAGATAGAAATTAAGTTAAAGAAGAAAGTGTCCTTATTAGGTAATAAATGCAATGAGAATCAAGCTGAAGACATAAGATAATTTGGAGATGTAAAAGTAAAGACTGGAAGCAAAGAAGGATTATGAAGAAAAGATTGGCAGCTAACATAAAAGGAAATCCAGATATCGCTTCTGTTACTACGGCAAGAGTAAAGGGATAGTAAAAGGAAGTGTGAGGTTAATTAGGGGCCTGCAAGGTGATGAGGAGCTATAGGATAAACTGTCAGTGCTCAAAGGTGATAAGGCACTGGGACCAGATAAGATGCATTTGAGGATATTGAAGGAAGGCAGAGTGAAAATTGCAGTCACTGGCAATAATCTTTCCACAGTCTGTGGATTCAGGGATAGTGTCATAGGGCTGGAGACTTGCAAACATTATGTCAAAAAGTTTAAAAAAGGTTAAAAAATTCGACTCAGCAATGAGGAAGTATAACTTTGATAGTAGGAAAACTGTAGAAACAACTCTGCAATTACATGGGAAACTGGAGCTTGATTCAGATAGGGCAGCTCGGGATTGTCTAGGGAAAATCATATCTTAGTAACTTCATTACGGTATTTGAAGACATAACAGAGAAGTCGAATAAAAATAATGCTATTGAGGTGGTGACTTTGAAAATGTATTTGTTACAATGCCATACAATAGACTTGTGAGAAAAATTATAGATTGTGGGAAGAAAAGGGACAATAATAACATGGATATAGAATTAGCTGAAGATAGGAAATAGAGAGTAATGGTGAATCATTATTTTTGGAATGGAAAAGATTTCTATTGGAGTTCCCCAGTGGTTAGTATTTGGTCTTCTGCATTTCCTGATGGTGGGGAGAGCAGTTAATAAAGCATACATGATTCTCAGCTTCATTAATAGGGGCATAGAGTACAAGAGCAGAGATATTATGATAAAGTTATGTTATACACTAGTTAGTCCCAAACTGAAGCATTTTGTATAATTCTGGGTGTACACTATAGGAAGAATATGAGTGTATTGGAGAGAATTCAGATGTTTAAGAGGGATGAGATACTCTTATTTTGCCAAGAGGCTGGAAAACATAGAACATAGAACATAGAACAATACAGCACAGAACAGGCCCTTCGGCCCACGATGTTGTGCCAAACATTTGTCCTAGCTTAAGCACCTATTCATGTACCTATCCAATTGCCACTTAAAGGTCACCAATGATTCTGACTCTGCCACTCCCACAGGCAGCGCATTCCAGGCCCTCACCACTCTCTGGGTAAAGAACCTACCCCTGACATCCCCCCTATACCTTCCACCCTTCACCTTAAATTTATGTCCCCTTGTAACACTCTGTTGTAACCGGGGAAAAAGTTTCTGACTGTCTACTCTATCTATTCCCCTGATTATGTTATAAACCTCTATCAAGTCACCCCTCATCCTTCGCTGTTCCAATGAGAAAAGGCCTAGCACTCACAACCTATCCTCGTACGCCCTATTCTCCATTCCAGGCAACATCCTGGTAAATCTTCTCTGCACCCTCTCCAAAGCTTCTACATCTTTCCTAAAGTGAGGCGACCAGAACTGCACACAGTACTCCAAATGTGGCCTAACCAAGGTCCTGTACAGCTGCAACATTACCTCACGACTCCTGAATTCAATACACCATAGGCCTTCTTACAAGCTCTATCCACCTGAGTGGCAACTTTCAAAGATCTATGAACATAGACCCCAAGATCTCTCTGCTCCTCCACCTTACTAAGAACCCTACCGTTAACCCTGTATTCTGCATTCTTATTTGTCCTTCCAAAATGGACAACCTCACACTTGACAGGGTTGAACTCCATCTGCCACTCCTCAGCCCAGCTCTGCATCATATCTAAGTCCCTTTGCAGCCGACAACAGCCCTCCTCACTCTCCACAACTCCACCAATCTTCATATCGTCTGCAAATTTACTGACCCACCCTTTGACTCCCTCTTCCAAGTCATTAATAAAAATTACAAATAGCACAGGACCCAGAACTGATCCCTGCGGAACTCCACTTGTAACTGGGCTCAAGGCAGAATATTTACCATCTACCGCCACTCTCTGACTTCAACCGGTTAGCCAGTTCTCTATCCAACTGGCCAAATTTCCCACTATGTAAGAAAAGCATATTGAATTTATTGGAGTTTATAAGAATGACTCCAAATAGAGAACTCAAAAGGTAAATGCCATGGAGTAAATTGAATACAACTATGAAACATGAGGTAAACACTGTGAGTGCAGGAGTGGAGAACAGGGTACATGAAAGTTAGAAAGAATTTTTATTGAAAGGAAAAGAAACTTCTGTTTAGAGTCATAGAGACATATGTCGATTCTCCTGCTCCTTTGATGCTGCCTGACCTGCTGCGCTTTTCCAGCAACACATTTTCCACCTTTGGTCCAACCCGTCCATGCCGACCAGATATCCTAACCCAATCTAGTCCCACCTGCCAGCACCCGGCCCATATCCCTCCAAATCCATCCTATTCATGTACCTATCCAGATTCTTTTTAAATGTTGCAATTGTACCAGCCTCCACCACTTTCTATGGCAGCTCATTCCATATACATACCACCCTTTGCGTGAAAACATTGCCCCTTAGGTCTCTTTTATATCTTTCCCCTCTCACCCTAAACCCTCTAGTTCTGGACTCCCCCACTCCAGGGAAAAGACTTTGTCTATTTATCCTATCTGTACCCCTCAAGAGTTTATAAACCTCTATAAGATCACCCCTCAGCCTCCAACGCTTCAGGGAAAACAGCCCCAGCCTATTCAACCTCTCCCTATAGCTCAAATCCTCCAACCCTGGCAACATCCTTGAAAAACTTTTCTGAATCCTTTCAAGTTTCACAACATCTTTCCAATAGGAAGGAGACCAGAATTGCATGCAGTATTCCAAATGTGTCCTAACCAGTGTCCTGTACAGCTGCAACATGACCTCCCAACTCCTGTACTCAATACTCTGATCAACAAAGGAAAGCATACCAAACACCTTCTTCACTAGGTAAAAACAAGGTCTGCAGATGCTGGAAACCAGAGTCTAGATTAGAGTGGTGCTGGAAAAGCACAACAGGTCAGGCAGCATCCGAAGAGCAGGAAAATCGATGTTTCGGGTAAAAGCGCTTCATCAGGAGTAGAGGCAGGGTGCCTGCAGAGTGGAGAGATAAATGAGAGGGAGGTGGGGGTGGGGAGAAAGTAGCATAGAGTACAATAGGTGAATGGGGGTGGGGATGGAGGTGATAGGTCAGAGAGGAGGGTGGAATGGATAGGTGGAAAGGAAGATAGGCAGGTAGGACAGGTCATGGGGACGGTGCTGAGCTGGAAGGTTGGAGCTGGGGTGAGGTGAGGAAAGGGGAAATGAGGAAACTGGTGAGATCTACATTGAAGCCATGTGGTTGAAGTGTTCCGAGGCGGAAGATGAGGCGTTCTTCCTCCAGGCATCGGGTGGTGAGGGAGTGGAGATCCTGGCAGGAGGCCCTGAACCTGCATGTCCTCGGCAGACTGGGAGGGTGAGTTGAAATGTTGGGCCATAGGGTGGTGGGATTGATTGGTGCAGGTGTCCTGGAGATGTTCCCTAAAGCGCTCTGCTAGGAGGCGTCCAGTCTCCCCAATGTAGAGGAGACCACATCGGGAGCAACAGATACAATAAATGATATTGGTGGATGTGCAGGTAAAACTTTGATGGATGTGGAAGGCTCCTTTAGGGCCTTGGAGGTGAAGGAGGAAGTGTGGACGCAGGTTTTGCAGTTCCTGCGGTGGCAGGGGAAGGTGCCAGGATGGGAGGGTGGGTTGTTGGGGGGGGCGTGGACCTGACCAAGTAATCACGGAGGGAACGGTCTTTGTGGAAAGCGGAAATGGGTGGGGAGGGAAATATATTCCTGATGGTGGGGTCCGTTTGGAGGTGGCAGAAATGTCGACGGATGAGGTGGTTTATGCGCAGGTTGGTAGGGTGGAAGGTGCGCACCAGGGGAGTTCTGTCCTTGTTACGGTTGGAGGGGTGGGGTCTGAGGGCGGAGATGCGGGATGTGTTGGAGGGCATCTTTAACCACATGGGAAGGGAAATTGCGGCCTCTAAAGAAGGAGGCCATCTGGTGTGTTCTGTGGTGGAATTGGTCCTCCTCCTTCACTATCCTATCTACCTGTGACTCCACTTTCAAGGAGCTATGAACCTGCACTCCAAGGTCTCTTTGTTCAGCATCACTCCCTAGGACCTTACCATTAAGTGTGTAAGTTCTGCTAAGATTTGCTTTTCCAAAATAAACCTCACGTTTATCTGAATTAAACTCCATCTGTCCCTCCTCAGCCCATTAGCCCATCTGATCAAGATCCTGTTGTAATCTGAAGTAACCTTCTTCACTGTCCACTACACCTCCAATTTTGGTGTCATCTGCAAACTTACTAACTAGACCTCTTATGCTCACATCCAAATCATTTATGTAAATGATGAAAAGTAGTGGACCCAGTACCAATCCTTGTGGCACTCCACTGGTCACAGGCCTCCAGACTGAAAAACAACCCTCCACCACCACACTCTGTCTTCTACCTTTGAACCAGTTTTGTATCCAAATGGCTAGTTCTCTCTGTATTCCGTGAGATCTAACCTTGCTAACCACTCTCCAATTGGGAACCTTGTCAAATGCCTTACTGAAGTCTACACAGATCATGTCTACTGCTCTGCCCTCATCAATCCTCTTTGTTACTTACATTAGATTAGATTCCCTACAGTGCGGAAACAGGCTCTTCGGCCCAACCAGTCCACACCTACTCTCCGAAGGGCAACCCACCCAGACCCATTTCCCTCTGACTAATGCACCTAACACTATGGGCAATTTAGCATGGCCAATTCACCTGACCTGCACATCTTTGGACTGTGGGAGGAAACCAGAGCACCCGGAGTAAACCCACGCAGACACGGGGAGAATGTGCAAACTCCACACAGTCAGTCACCCGAGGCTAGGATCGAACCTCGGACCCTGGTGCTGTGAAGCTGCAGTGCTAACCGCTGAGTTACCGTACCGCCCACTTCTTCAAAAAACTCAATCAAGTTTGTGAGACATGATTTTCCACACACAAAGCCATGTTGACTATCCTTAATCAGTCTTTGCCTTTCCAAATACATGTACATATGTCCCTCAGGATTCCCTCCAACAACTTACCCACCACCGACATCAGGCTCACTGGTCTATAGTTCCCTGGCTTGTCCTTACCACCCTTCTTAAACAGTGGCACCACATTAGTCAACTTCCAGTCTTCTGGAACCTCACCTGTGACTATCGATGATACAAATATCTCAGCAAGAAGCCCAGCATTTGCTTCCCTAGCTTCCCACAGAGTTCCAGGGTACACCTGATAAGGTCCTGGGGATTTATCGTTTCGAGACATCCAGCACTTCCTCCTCTGTAATATGGATATTTTGCAAGGTGTCAGCATCTATTTCCCTACATTCTATATCTTCCATGTCCTTTTCCACAGTAAATATTAATGCAAAATAACTTTCCTGATATTGATTGGGAAAGCTATAGCTCAAGTTCGTTAGATGGGTCAGTGTTTCTTCAATGTGTGCAGGAGAGTTTCCAGACACAATATGTAGACAGGCCAACAAGAGGTGAGGCCATACTGGATTTGGTTCTGGGTAACGAACCAGGCCAGGTGTTAGAATTAGAGGTAGGTGAGCACTTTGGGGATAGTGACCATAATTCGGTGATTTTTACTCTCGTGATGGAGAGGGATAAGTGTGTACTACAGGGCAAGAGTTATAGCTGGGGTCAGGGAAATTATGATGCGGTGAGGCATGACTTAGGATGTGTGGCTTGGAAAAGTAGACTCCAAGGCAAGAGTGTAAATGATATGTGGAGCTTGTTCAAGGAGCAACTATTGAGTGTCCTTGATAATTATGTACCTGTCAGGCAGGGAGGAAAGGGTCGTGTGAGGGAGCCGTGGTTTAATAAGGAATTGGAATCCCTTGTTAAATGGAAGAGGGCGGCCTATCTCAAGATGAGACGTGAAGGTTCAATTGTGGCGATTGAGAGGTATAGGGTAGCCAGGAAGGACCTGAAGAGAGAGCTAAGAGCAACAAGGAGGGGACATGAAAGGTCCTTAGTCGGTAGGATTAGGGAAAACCCTAAGGCTTTCTATAGGTATGTTAGGAATAAAAGAATGACTAGGGTAGGAATAGGTCCAGTCAAGGATAGTAGTGGGAAGTTGCGTGTGGAGGCGGAAGAGATTGGGGAGACACTGAATGAATACTTTTCTTCAGTATTTACTCAGGAACAGGGCATTGTCATCGATGTGAATACTGAGTCACAAATAAGTAGAATGGATGGCTTTGAGGTATGTAGAGAAGAGGTGTTGGAAATCCTGGAAAAGGTGAAAATAGATAAGTCCCCTGGGCCTGATGGCATTTATCCTAGGATTCTCTGGGAAGCAAGGGAGGAGATTGCAGAGCCATTGGCCTTGATTTTTATGTCCTCTTTGTCTACAGGAGTAGTGCCAGAACACTGGAGGATAGCAAATGTGGTTCCCTTGTTCAAAAAGGGGAGTAGGGATAAGCTGAAACTTTATTGCTGGAACAGCACAGCAGGTCAGGCAGCATCTAGGGAACAGAAGATTCGACGTTTCGGGCACATGCCCTTCTTCAGGAATGAGCAGAGAGTGTTCAGCAGGAGAAGATAAAAGGTAGGGAGGAGGGACTTGGAGGAGGGGCGTTGGAAATGTGATAGGTGGAAAGAGGTCAAGGTGAAGGTGATAGGTCGGAGTAGGGTGGAGGCGGAGAGGTCAAGAAGAAGACTGCAGGTCAGGAAGGCGGTGCCGGGCTGGAGGGATTCGGCTGAGACAAGGTGGGGGGAGGGGGGATGAAGAAACTGGTGAAGTCCAAGTTCATCCCCTGTGGTTGGAGGGTTCCCAGTCGGAAGATAAGACGCTCCTCCTCCGACCGTCGCGTTGTTGTGGTTTGGCGGTGGATGAGTCCAATGACCTGCATATCCTCGGTGGAGTGGGAGGGGGAGTTGAAATGCTGTGCTACAGGGTGATTGGGTTGGTTCGTCCGGGTGGCCCAGAGGTGCTCTCTGAATCGCTCCGCAAGTAGGCGGCCTGTCTCCCCAATATAGAGGAGGCCACACCGGCTGCAGCGGATGCAGTAGATAATGTGGGTGGAGGTGCAGGTGAATCTGTGGCGGATATGGAAGTTTCCTTTGGGGCCTTGGAGAGAAGTGAGGGGGGAGGTGTGGGCGCAGGTGTTGCACCTCCTGCGGTTGCAAGGGAAGGTGCCGGGAGTGGAGGTTGGGTTGGTGGGGGGTATGGATCTGACAAGGGAGTCGCGGAGGGAGTGGTCTCTACGGAAAGCTGATAGAGGAGGGGAGGGAAATATATCCTTGGTGGTGGGGTCCGTTTGGAGGTGGCGGAAGTGACGGCGGATGATGCGCTGTACATGGAGATTGGTGGGGTGGTAGGTGAGGACCAGTGGGGTTCTGTCCTGGTGGCGGTTGGAGGGGCGGGGCTCAAGGGCGGAGGAGCGGGAAGTGGAGGAGATGCGGTGGAGGGCATCGTCGATCACGTCGGGGGGGAAATTGCGGTCCTTGAAGAAGGAGGCCGTCTGTGTTGTGCGTATTTTGAACTGGTCCTCCTGGGAGCAGATGCGGCGGAGACGAAGGAATTGGGAGAATGGGATGGCGTTTTTACAGGGGGCGGGGTGGGAGGAGGTGTAGTCCAGGTAGCTGTGGGAGTCGGTCGGTTTGTAGTAGATGTCCGTGTTGATTCGGTCGTCTGAGATAGAAACAGAAAGGTCTAGGAAGGGGAGGGAGGAGTCCGAGACTGTCCAGGTGAATTTGAGGTCGGGGTGGAAGGTGTTAGTGTAGTGGATGAACTGTTCAACCTCCTCGTGGGAGCACGAGGTAGCGCCGATACAGTCATCAATGTAGCGGAGGAAAAGATGGGGGGTGGGGCCAGTGTAGTTGCGGAAGATGGATTGTTCCACATACCCTACGAAGAGGCAGGCATAGCTGGGGCCCATGCGGGTGCCCATGGCTACTCCTTTTGTTTGGAGAAAGTGGGAGGATTGGAAAGAAAAGTTGTTCAGGGTGAGGACCAGTTCAGTCAGTCGAAGGAGGGTGTCGGTGGAAGGGTACTGGGTGGTACGGCGGGAAAGGAAGAAGCGGAGTGCTTTGAGTCCTTCGTGATGGGGGATGGAGGTGTACAGGGACTGGATGTCCATGGTGAAGATGAGGCGTTGGGGACCGGGGAAGCGGAAATCCTGGAGGAGGTGGAGGGCGTGGGTGGTGTCACGGACGTAGGTGGGGAGTTCTTGGACTAATGGGGACAGGACCGTGTCGAGGTAGGAGGAGATGAGTTCGGTGGGGCAGGAGCAGGCTGAGACGATGGGTCGTCCGGGGCAGTCAGGTTTGTGGATTTTGGGCAGGAGGTAGAAGCGGGAGGTGCGGGGTTGTGGTACTATGAGGTTGGAGGCGGTGGATGGGAGGTCCCCTGAGGTGATGAGGTTATGGACGGTCTGGGAGATGATGGTTTGGTGGTGGGGGGTGGGGTCATGGTCAAGGGGGCAGTAGGAGGAGGTATCTGCGAGCTGGCGTTTGGCCTCAGCGGTGTAGAGGTCGGTGCGCCAAACTACTACTGCGCCTCCCTTGTCAGCTGGTTTGATGGTGAGGTTGGGGTTGGAACGGAGGGAGTGGAGGGCTGTGCGTTCCGAGGGTGAGAGGTAGTAACTATAGGCCGGTGAGTCTCACTTCTGTTGTGGGCAAAGTCTTAGAGAGAATTGTAAGGGATAGGATTTATGCACATCTGGATAGGAATAATGTGATCAAGGATAGTCAGCATGGTTTTGTGAAGGGCAGGTCGTGCCTCACAAACTTTATTGAATTCTTTGAAAAGGTGACGAAGGAGGTTGATGAGGGGAAAGCGGTAGATGTGGTATATATGGATTTTAGTAAGGCGTTTGATAAGGTTCCCCATGGTAGGCTACTGCAGAAAATACGGAGATATGGCATTGAGGTGAGTTGGAGGTTTGGATTAGGAATTGGCTGGATGGAAGAAGACAGAGGGTAGTAGTTGATGGCAAAGTTTCTTCATGGAGTGCCGTCACTAGTGGTGTTCCGCAAGGATCTGTTTTGGGACCATTGCTGTTTGTCATTTTTATAAATGACCTGGAAGAGGGGTTAGAAGGTTGGGTGAGCAAGTTTGCGGATGATACGAAAGTCGGAGGAGTTGTTGACAGTGAGGAAGGATGTGGCAGGTTACAGCAGGATATAGAGAAGCTGCAGAGCTGGGCAGAAAGGTGGCAAATGGAATTCAATGTAGCTAAGTGTGAGGTGATTCACTTTGGGAAGAATAACAAAAAGATGGGGTACTGGGCTAATGGTCGGATACTTGGTAGTGTGGATGAGCAGAGGGATCTTGGTGTCCATGTACACAGATCTCTGAAAGTTGCCACCCAGGTAAATAGTGCGGTGAGGAAGGCATATGGCGTACTGGCTTTTATTGGTAGAGGAATTGAGTTCCGGAGTCCTGAGGTCATGATGCAGTTGTATAAGACTCTGGTGCGGCCGCATCTGGAATATTGTGTGCAGTTTTGGTCGCCATACTATAGGAAGGATGTGGAGGCACTGGAATGGGTGCAGAGGAGGTTTACCAGGATGTTGCCTGGTATGGAAGGAAGATCGTATGAGGAAAGACTGAGACACTTAGGGCTGTTTTCATTAGAGAAAAGAAGGTTTAGGGGTGACTTGATTGAGGTGTACAAGATGATTAGGGGTTAGATAGGGTTGACAGTGTGAACCTTTTCCCGCGTATGGAGTCGGTATTACAAGGGGGCATAGCTTTAAATTAAGGGGGGGTAGATATAGGACTGAAGTTAGGGGTAGGTTCTTCACTCAGCGAGTTGTAAGTTCATGGAATGCCCTGCCAGTAGCAGTGGTGGACTCTCCCTCTTTATGGGCATTTAAGCGGGCATTGGATAGGTATATGGAGGATAGTGGGTTAGTATAGGTTAGGTGGGCTTGGATCGGCGCAACATCGAGGGCCAAAGGGCCTGTACTGCGCTGTATTGTTCTATGTTCTATGTTCTATAATACTTGTTTAGTATCTCCCCCATCTCCTGCGTCTCCACACAAAGGCTGTCTTGCAATCCTTGACGGCCCTATTCTCTCCCTGGCTGCCCTTTTGTCCTTAATGTATTTGTAAAAACCCTTTGGATTCTCTATTTGCCAAAGAAATCTCATGTCCCGTTTTTGCCCTCCTGATTTCCCTCTTCTGTATACTCCTACTGCCTTTCTCCTCTTCTAAGGACTCACTCGATCTATCCTGTCTATACCTGACATATGCTTCCTTCTTTTTCTTAACCAAGCACTCAATTTCTTTAGTCATCCAGCATTCCCTATACCTACCAGCTTTCCCTTTCACCCTGACAGGAATATTCTGTCTCTAGCCATCCCTTTAACTGCGAACATCTGCCCCCAATCAGCTTTTGAAAGTTCTTGCCTAATACCGTCAAAATTGGCCTCTCTCCAATTTAGAATTTCAACTTTAAATCTGGTCTATCCTTTTCCATCACTCTTTTAAACTAAAAGAATTATGGTCGCTGGCCCCAAAGTGCTCCCCACTGACACCTCAGTCACCTGCCCTGCCTTATTTCCCAAAAGTAGGTCAAGTTTTGTACCTTCTCTAGTAGGTACATCCTTATACTGAATCAGAAAGTTTTCTTGTACACACTTAAGAAATTCCTCTCCATCTAAACCCTTAACACTATGGCAGTCCCAGTCGATGTTTGGAAAGTTAACATCCCCGACCATAACCACCCTATTATTCTTATAGATAACTGAAATCTCCTTAGAAATTTATTTCACAATTTTCCTCTGACTATTGGGGGGGTCTATAATACAATCCCAATAAGGTGATCATCCCTTTCTTATTTCTCAGTTCCACCCAAATAACTTCCTGGATGTATTTATGTGAATATCCTCCATCAATACAGCTGTAACGCTATCCCTGACCAAAAACACCACTCCCCCTCCTCTTTTGCCTCCCTTTCTGTCCTTGCTGTAGCATTCGTATCCTGGAACATTAAGCTGCCAGTTCTGTCCATCCCTGAGCCATGTTTCTGTAATTGCTATGATATCCCAGTCCCATGTTCCTAACCATGCCCTGAGTTCATCTGCCTTCCCTGTTAGGCCTCTTGCATTGAAATAAATGCAGTTTAATTTATTAGTCCTACCTTGTCCCTGCCTGCCCAGCCTGTTTGACTCTCTTCTGTTCTCAACTGCACCAGTCTCAGATTGAACTCTTTCCTCACTATCTCCCTGGGTCCCTCCCACCCCACCAGTATCTTCGTCCCCTTCCAATTTAGGTGCAATCCGTCCTTCTTGTACAGGTCACTTCTACCCCAAAAGAGATTCCAATGATCCAAAAATGTGAATCCTTCTCCCATACACCAGCTCCTCAGCCATGCATTTATCTGCTCTGTCTTCCTATTCCTGCCCTCACTAACTTGTAGCACCAGGAGTAATACAGATATTACTACTCTCGAGAACCTCCTTTTTAAATTTCTGCCTAACACTCTGTAATGTCCCTTCAGAATTTCAACAGGTTAGGTGAATTGGCTATGCTAAATTGCCCATAGTGTTAGGTGAAGGGGTAAACGTAGGGGAAATGTGGTCTGGGTCTGTGTGGGTTGCGCTTTGGCGGGTCGGTGTGGATCTGTTGGGCCAAAGGGCCTGTTTCCACACTGTAAGTAATCTAATCTAATCTAATATTTTCCCTTCTTATGTCAGGTAAACTCTGTATCTATATTCAGAGATATAAGTTACTGAAGTTTGTTTGCTGAAGAGCTCCATTTTTCAAAAAGCTTTGTTTTCCCTCCAGAGAGTGCATTAAAAGCCAAAGTTGTAATTAACTCAATAAATGGAGAACACATACCTGTTCCATGTACAAAGTGCACTTAGAGTATGAGTCAATGTCTGGAACATTGGAGATGTTCAAAAATTACACGTGGTTAGAGTTGACTTATTCCAGGATAATGAGCTGGCCAGAATGAAGTTATAGTGTCATCTAGAGTCACAAAAAGTCTGGGTGATGGTCAAGTGATGGAACAGTTATAGGAACAAGTTCCAGGTACTTTTCCATTGTGTGTGATGACCAGAGCAATGCTACAACATAGTCCATCAACACAGCTCACTGTATTACCATGAGCAAATGTCCAGTAACTCAGCTTTCTTATGTGTTATTATGTTAAAAACAGAATTCTGATGAGGAAGTGCAAGCATCCCTCACAGACCTGCAGAAAAAGAATGAACAGTTGTTTGTCAGATAGTGGTGGCATCCAGCTATCATATGGAGACATTGAAAGTAGTATGGAGTTCTTATGGCAGGACATATAGGAATTCGGAAAACTCAAGTATTGATAAGCAGATATTTTACTTTGTTGAGACTTTATAAGGATGTGGTGAAATTCTGTAAAACGTGCCATGAATGCATACATATACAGTTTACGTAGCAAGAAAACCTTAACATGTAATCAGACTGGCACCTTTAATAGCCATTTTGCCAACTTTGGAAGAACCATTCAGTTGATTAGTGGACTGCAGGACCATTACCAAAAATGAAAAAAAGACACTTTGTGGCATTTTGCCAATATTTTCTACCCGAGTGCATCCTAAAAAGTCAATTTGAACGAATGTCTGTGTGTGTGAATAGAACAGAATGAAATAGAGTACCCCTTAATGTCATGTGTACTCAAGTACAGAAGTACAGTAACACAGTGAAAAATTTACAATGTCACTTCTAATGGCGCCAGCTTAGGTACAAACTTTCTAGGTATAAATCTTAGGGACATAAAGAGGAATAAAAAAGAAGTTGCACTACCTGACATGATTCCTAGTAAAGGTTAGAAATAAAACATAGTTAAAATGATAAACATTACAGTCAGATAAACAAATTATAGATAAACATGACATTGCCACAGTGCAGCACAGTACCGCAGTTTCCACATGTGGTCTGACTGCCCTTACCAGACCCCAGTCCAACCCCATCCCAGCTCCACTCTAGGCTTCCAACTCACTCCGCCCCAGCTCTCAATCACTCCAGGTATCCAGCCTGCTCCACTCCAGCTCCCAGCTGCCCCAGGTCTCCCATCCACTCCACACCAACCCCCAGCTGCCCCAGATCTCCCATCCACTCCACTCCAACCCCCAGGTCTCCCATCCACTCCACACCAACCCCCAGCTGCCCCAGATCTCCCATCCACTCCACTCCAACCCCCAGGTCTCCCATCCACTCCACACCAACCCCCAGCTGCCCCAGGTCTCCCATCCACTCCACACCAACCCCCAGCTGCCCCAGATCTCCCATCCACTCCACACCAACCCCCAGCTGCCCCAGGTCTCCCATCCACTCCACTCCAACCCCCAGGTCTCCCATCCACTCTACACCAACCCCCAGCTGCCCCAGGTCTCCCATCCACTCTACACCAACCCCTAGCTGCCCCAGCTCTCCCATCCACTCCACACCAACCCCCAGCTGCCCCAGATCTCCCATCCACTCCACACCAACCCCCAGCTGCCCCAGGTCTCCCATCCACTCCACTCCAACCCCCAGGTCTCCCATCCACTCTACACCAACCCCCAGCTGCCCCAGGTCTCCCATCCACTCCACACCAACCCCTAGCTGCCCCAGCTCTCCCATCCACTCCACACCAACCCCCAGCTGCCCCAGATCTCCCATCCACTCCACACCAACCCCCAGCTGCCCCAGGTCTCCCATCCACTCCACACCAACCCCTAGCTGCCCCAGGTCTCCCATCCACTCCACTCCAACCCCCAGTTGCCCCAGTTCTCCCATCCACTCCACACCAACACCCAGCTGCCCCAGGTCTCCCATCCACTCCACACCAACCCCCAGCTGCCCCAGATCTCCCATCCACTCCACACCAACCCCCAGCTGCCCCAGGTCTCCCATCCACTCCACACCAACCCCCAGCTGCCCCAGATCTCCCATCCACTCCACTCCAACCCCCAGTTGCCCCAGTTCTCCCATCCACTCCACACCAACACCCAGCTGCCCCAGGTCTCCCATCCACTCCACACCAACCCCCAGCTGCCCCAGGTCTCCCATCCACTCCACACCAACCCCCAGCTGCCCCGGTTCTCCCATCCACTCCACACCAACCCCTAGCTGCCCCAGGTCTCCCATCCACTCCACTCCAAACCCCAGCTGCCCCAGTTCTCCCATCCACTCCACACCAACCCCCAGCTGCCCCAGGTCTCCCATCCACTCCACACCAACCCCTAGCTGCCCCAGGTCTCCCATCCACTCCACTCCAACCCCCAGCTGCCCCAGGTCTCCCATCCACTCTACACCAACCCCCAGCTGCCCCAGGTCTCCCATCCACTCTACACCAACCCCTAGCTGCCCCAGCTCTCCCATCCACTCCACACCAACCCCCCAGCTGCCCCAGGTCTCCTATCCACTCCACACCAACTCCCAGCTGCCCCAGGTCTCCCATCCACTCCACACCAACCCCCAGGTCTCCCATCCACTCCACACCAACACCCAGCTGCCCCAGGTCAACCATCCACTCCACACCAACCCCCAGGTCTCCCATCCACTCCACACCAACCCCCAGCTGCCCCAGGTCTCCCATCCACTCCACTCCAACCCCCAGGTCTCCCATCCACTCTACACCAACCCCCAGCTGCCCCAGGTCTCCCATCCACTCTACACCAACCCCTAGCTGCCCCAGCTCTCCCATCCACTCCACACCAACCCCCCAGCTGCCCCAGGTCTCCTATCCACTCCACACCAACCCCCAGCTGCCCCAGGTCTCCCATCCACTCCACACCAACCCCCAGGTCTCCCATCCACTCCACACCAACACCCAGCTGCCCCAGGTCTCCCATCCACTCCACACCAACCCCCAGGTCTCCCATCCACTCCACACCAACACCCAGCTGCCCCAGGTCTCCCACCCACTCCACTCCAACCCCCAGCTGCCCCAGGTCTCCCATCCACTCCACTCCAACCCCCAGCTGCCCCAGCTCTCCCATCCACTCCACACCAACCCCTAGCTGCCCCAGGTCTCCCATCCACTCTACACCAACCCCCAGGTCTCCCATCCACTCCACTCCAGCCTCTAGCTGCCCCAGGTCTCCCATCCACTCCATGCCAGCCCCTAGCTGCCCCAGGTCTCCCATCCACTCCACACCGGGCCCCAGCTGCCCCAGGTCTCCCATCCACTCCACACCAACCCCCAGCTGCCCCAGGTCTCCCATCCACTCCACTCCAACCCCCAGCTGCCCCAGTTCTCCCATCCACTCCACACCAACCCCCAGCTGCCCCAGGTCTCCCATCCACTCCACACCAACCCCTAGCTGCCCCAGGTCTCCCATCCACTCCACTCCAACCCCCAGCTGCCCCAGGTCTCCCATCCACTCTACACCAACCCCCAGCTGCCCCAGGTCTCCCATCCACTCTACACCAACCCCTAGCTGCCCCAGCTCTCCCATCCACTCCACACCAACCCCCCAGCTGCCCCAGGTCTCCTATCCACTCCACACCAACTCCCAGCTGCCCCAGGTCTCCCATCCACTCCACACCAACCCCCAGGTCTCCCATCCACTCCACACCAACACCCAGCTGCCCCAGGTCTCCCATCCACTCCACACCAACCCCCAGGTCTCCCATCCACTCCACACCAACCCCCAGCTGCCCCAGGTCTTCCATCCACTCCACTCCAACCCCCAGGTCTCCCATCCACTCTACACCAACCCCCAGCTGCCCCAGGTCTCCCATCCACTCTACACCAACCCCTAGCTGCCCCAGGTCCCTCATCCACTCTACACCAACCCCTAGCTGCCCCAGCTCTCCCATCCACTCCACACCAACACCCAGCTGCCCCAGGTCTCCCATCCACTCCACACCAACCCCCAGGTCTCCCATCCACTCCACACCAACACCCAGCTGCCCCAGGTCTCCCACCCACTCCACTCCAACCCCCAGCTGCCCCAGGTCTCCCATCCACTCCACTCCAACCCCCAGCTGCCCCAGCTCTCCCATCCACTCCACACCAACCCCTAGCTGCCCCAGGTCTCCCATCCACTCTACACCAACCCCCAGGTCTCCCATCCACTCCACTCCAGCCTCTAGCTGCCCCAGGTCTCCCATCCACTCCACACCAACCCCCAGCTGCCCCAGGTCTCCCATCCACTCCACTCCAACCCCCAGGTCTCCCATCCACTCCACTCCAACCCCCAGCTGCCCCAGCTCTCCCATCCACTCCACTCCAGCCCCCAGTTGCCCCAGGTCTCCCATCCACTCCACTCCAGCCCCCAGATGCCCCAGGTCTCCCATCCACTCCACTCCAACCCCCAGCTGCCCCGGGTCTCCCATCCACTCCACTCCAACCCCCAGCTGCCCCAGGTATCCCATCCACTCCACGCCAGCCCCTAGCTGCCCCAGGTCTCCCATCCACTCTACACCAACCCCTAGCTTCCTCAGGTCTCCCATCCACTCCACTCCAACCCCCAGCTGCCCCAGGTCCCTCATCCACTCCACTCCAACCCCCAGCTGCCCCAGGTATCCCATCCACTCCACTCCAGCCCCCAGCTGCCCCAGGTCTCCCATCCACTCCACACCGGCCCCCAGCTGCCCCAGGTCTCCCATCCACTCCACTCCAACCCCCAGCTGCCCCAGGTCTCCCATCCACTCCACACCAACCCCCAGGTCTCCCATCCACTCCACACCAACCCCCAGCTGCCCCAGGTCTCCCATCGACTCCACTCCAACCCCCAGCTGCCCCAGGTCTCCCATCCACTCCACACCAACCCCCAGCTGCCCCAGGTCTCCCATCCACTCCACTCCAACCCCCAGCTGCCCCAGGTCTCCCATCCACTCTACACCAACCCCTAGCTGCCCCAGGTCTCCCATCCACTCCACTCCAACCCCCAGCTGCCCCAGGTCTCCCATCCACTCCACACCAACCCCCAGCTGCCCCAGGTATCCCATCCACTCCACGCCAGCCCCTAGCTGCCCCAGGTCTCCCATCCACTCTACACCAACCCCTAGCTGCCCCAGGTCTCCCATCCACTCCACACCAACCCCTAGCTGCCCCAGGTCTCCCATCCACTCCACTCCAACCCCCAGTTGCCCCAGTTCTCCCATCCACTCCACACCAACACCCAGCTGCCCCAGGTCTCCCATCCACTCCACACCAACCCCCAGCTGCCCCAGATCTCCCATCCACTCCACACCAACCCCCAGCTGCCCCAGGTCTCCCATCCACTCCACACCAACCCCCAGCTGCCCCAGATCTCCCATCCACTCCACACCAACCCCCAGGTCTCCCATCCACTCCACACCAACACCCAGCTGCCCCAGGTCTCCCATCCACTCCACACCAACCCCCAGGTCTCCCATCCACTCCACACCAACCCCCAGCTGCCCCAGGTCTTCCATCCACTCCACTCCAACCCCCAGGTCTCCCATCCACTCTACACCAACCCCCAGCTGCCCCAGGTCTCCCATCCACTCTACACCAACCCCCAGCTGCCCCAGGTCTCCCATCCACTCTACACCAACCCCTAGCTGCCCCAGCTCTCCCATCCACTCCACACCAACCCCCCAGCTGCCCCAGGTCTCCCATCCACTCCACACCAACCCCCAGGTCTCCCATCCACTCCACACCAACCCCCAGCTGCCCCAGGTCTCCCATCCACTCCACTCCAACCCCCAGCTGCCCCAGTTCTCCCATCCACTCCACACCAACCCCCAGCTGCCCCAGGTCTCCCATCCACTCCACACCAACCCCTAGCTGCCCCAGGTCTCCCATCCACTCCACTCCAACCCCCAGCTGCCCCAGGTCTCCCATCCACTCTACACCAACCCCCAGCTGCCCCAGGTCTCCCATCCACTCTACACCAGCCCCTAGCTGCCCCAGCTCTCCCATCCACTCCACACCAACCCCCCAGCTGCCCCAGGTCTCCTATCCACTCCACACCAACTCCCAGCTGCCCCAGGTCTCCCATCCACTCCACACCAACCCCCAGGTCTCCCATCCACTCCACACCAACACCCAGCTGCCCCAGGTCTCCCATCCACTCCACACCAACCCCCAGGTCTCCCATCCACTCCACACCAACCCCCAGCTGCCCCAGGTCTTCCATCCACTCCACTCCAACCCCCAGGTCTCCCATCCACTCTACACCAACCCCCAGCTGCCCCAGGTCTCCCATCCACTCTACACCAACCCCTAGCTGCCCCAGGTCCCTCATCCACTCTACACCAACCCCTAGCTGCCCCAGCTCTCCCATCCACTCCACACCAACACCCAGCTGCCCCAGGTCTCCCATCCACTCCACACCAACCCCCAGGTCTCCCATCCACTCCACACCAACACCCAGCTGCCCCAGGTCTCCCACCCACTCCACTCCAACCCCCAGCTGCCCCAGGTCTCCCATCCACTCCACTCCAACCCCCAGCTGCCCCAGCTCTCCCATCCACTCCACACCAACCCCTAGCTGCCCCAGGTCTCCCATCCACTCTACACCAACCCCCAGGTCTCCAATCCACTCCACTCCAGCCTCTAGCTGCCCCAGGTCTCCCATCCACTCCACACCAACCCCCAGCTGCCCCAGGTCTCCCATCCACTCCACTCCAACCCCCAGGTCTCCCATCCACTCCACTCCAACCCCCAGCTGCCCCAGCTCTCCCATCCACTCCACTCCAGCCCCCAGTTGCCCCAGGTCTCGCATCCACTCCACTCCAGCCCCCAGATGCCCCAGGTCTCCCATCCACTCCACTCCAACCCCCAGCTGCCCCGGGTCTCCCATCCACTCCACTCCAACCCCCAGCTGCCCCAGGTATCCCATCCACTCCACGCCAGCCCCTAGCTGCCCCAGGTCTCCCATCCACTCTACACCAACCCCTAGCTTCCTCAGGTCTCCCATCCACTCCACTCCAACCCCCAGCTGCCCCAGGTCTCCCATCCACTCTACACCAACCCCTAGCTGCCCCAGCTCTCCCATCCACTCCACACCAACCCCCCAGCTGCCCCAGGTCTCCCATCCACTCCACACCAACCCCCAGGTCTCCCATCCACTCCACACCAACCCCCAGCTGCCCCAGGTCTCCCATCCACTCCACTCCAACCCCCAGCTGCCCCAGTTCTCCCATCCACTCCACACCAACCCCCAGCTGCCCCAGGTCTCCCATCCACTCCACACCAACCCCTAGCTGCCCCAGGTCTCCCATCCACTCCACTCCAACCCCCAGCTGCCCCAGGTCTCCCATCCACTCTACACCAACCCCCAGCTGCCCCAGGTCTCCCATCCACTCTACACCAGCCCCTAGCTGCCCCAGCTCTCCCATCCACTCCACACCAACCCCCCAGCTGCCCCAGGTCTCCTATCCACTCCACACCAACTCCCAGCTGCCCCAGGTCTCCCATCCACTCCACACCAACCCCCAGGTCTCCCATCCACTCCACACCAACACCCAGCTGCCCCAGGTCTCCCATCCACTCCACACCAACCCCCAGGTCTCCCATCCACTCCACACCAACCCCCAGCTGCCCCAGGTCTTCCATCCACTCCACTCCAACCCCCAGGTCTCCCATCCACTCTACACCAACCCCCAGCTGCCCCAGGTCTCCCATCCACTCTACACCAACCCCTAGCTGCCCCAGGTCCCTCATCCACTCTACACCAACCCCTAGCTGCCCCAGCTCTCCCATCCACTCCACACCAACACCCAGCTGCCCCAGGTCTCCCATCCACTCCACACCAACCCCCAGGTCTCCCATCCACTCCACACCAACACCCAGCTGCCCCAGGTCTCCCACCCACTCCACTCCAACCCCCAGCTGCCCCAGGTCTCCCATCCACTCCACTCCAACCCCCAGCTGCCCCAGCTCTCCCATCCACTCCACACCAACCCCTAGCTGCCCCAGGTCTCCCATCCACTCTACACCAACCCCCAGGTCTCCAATCCACTCCACTCCAGCCTCTAGCTGCCCCAGGTCTCCCATCCACTCCACACCAACCCCCAGCTGCCCCAGGTCTCCCATCCACTCCACTCCAACCCCCAGGTCTCCCATCCACTCCACTCCAACCCCCAGCTGCCCCAGCTCTCCCATCCACTCCACTCCAGCCCCCAGTTGCCCCAGGTCTCCCATCCACTCCACTCCAGCCCCCAGATGCCCCAGGTCTCCCATCCACTCCACTCCAACCCCCAGCTGCCCCGGGTCTCCCATCCACTCCACTCCAACCCCCAGCTGCCCCAGGTATCCCATCCACTCCACGCCAGCCCCTAGCTGCCCCAGGTCTCCCATCCACTCTACACCAACCCCTAGCTTCCTCAGGTCTCCCATCCACTCCACTCCAACCCCCAGCTGCCCCAGGTCCCTCATCCACTCCACTCCAACCCCCAGCTGCCCCAGGTATCCCATCCACTCCACTCCAGCCCCCAGCTGCCCCAGGTCTCCCATCCACTCCACACCGGCCCCCAGCTGCCCCAGGTCTCCCATCCACTCCACTCCAACCCCCAGCTGCCCCAGGTCTCCCATCCACTCCACACCAACCCCCAGGTCTCCCATCCACTCCACACCAACCCCCAGCTGCCCCAGGTCTCCCATCGACTCCACTCCAACCCCCAGCTGCCCCAGGTCTCCCATCCACTCCACACCAACCCCCAGCTGCCCCAGGTCTCCCATCCACTCCACTCCAACCCCCAGCTGCCCCAGGTCTCCCATCCACTCTACACCAACCCCTAGCTGCCCCAGGTCTCCCATCCACTCCACTCCAACCCCCAGCTGCCCCAGGTCTCCCATCCACTCCACACCAACCCCCAGCTGCCCCAGGTATCCCATCCACTCCACGCCAGCCCCTAGCTGCCCCAGGTCTCCCATCCACTCTACACCAACCCCTAGCTGCCCCAGGTCTCCCATCCACTCCACACCAACCCCTAGCTGCCCCAGGTCTCCCATCCACTCCACTCCAACCCCCAGTTGCCCCAGTTCTCCCATCCACTCCACACAAACACCCAGCTGCCCCAGGTCTCCCATCCACTCCACACCAACCCCCAGCTGCCCCAGATCTCCCATCCACTCCACACCAACCCCCAGCTGCCCCAGATCTCCCATCCACTCCACTCCAACCCCCAGTTGCCCCAGTTCTCCCATCCACTCCACACCAACACCCAGCTGCCCCAGGTCTCCCATCCACTCCACACCAACCCCCAGCTGCCCCAGGTCTCCCATCCACTCCACACCAACCCCCAGCTGCCCCAGTTCTCCCATCCACTCCACACCAACCCCTAGCTGCCCCAGGTCTCCCATCCACTCCACTCCAAACCCCAGCTGCCCCAGTTCTCCCATCCACTCCACACCAACCCCCAGCTGCCCCAGGTCTCCCATCCACTCCACACCAACCCCTAGCTGCCCCAGGTCTCCCATCCACTCCACTCCAACCCCCAGCTGCCCCAGGTCTCCCATCCACTCTACACCAACCCCCAGCTGCCCCAGGTCTCCCATCCACTCTACACCAACCCCTAGCTGCCCCAGCTCTCCCATCCACTCCACACCAACCCCCCAGCTGCCCCAGGTCTCCTATCCACTCCACACCAACTCCCAGCTGCCCCAGGTCTCCCATCCACTCCACACCAACCCCCAGGTCTCCCATCCACTCCACACCAACACCCAGCTGCCCCAGGTCAACCATCCACTCCACACCAACCCCCAGGTCTCCCATCCACTCCACACCAACCCCCAGCTGCCCCAGGTCTCCCATCCACTCCACTCCAACCCCCAGGTCTCCCATCCACTCTACACCAACCCCCAGCTGCCCCAGGTCTCCCATCCACTCTACACCAACCCCTAGCTGCCCCAGCTCTCCCATCCACTCCACACCAACCCCCCAGCTGCCCCAGGTCTCCTATCCACTCCACACCAACCCCCAGCTGCCCCAGGTCTCCCATCCACTCCACACCAACCCCCAGGTCTCCCATCCACTCCACACCAACACCCAGCTGCCCCAGGTCTCCCATCCACTCCACACCAACCCCCAGGTCTCCCATCCACTCCACACCAACACCCAGCTGCCCCAGGTCTCCCACCCACTCCACTCCAACCCCCAGCTGCCCCAGGTCTCCCATCCACTCCACTCCAACCCCCAGCTGCCCCAGCTCTCCCATCCACTCCACACCAACCCCTAGCTGCCCCAGGTCTCCCATCCACTCTACACCAACCCCCAGGTCTCCCATCCACTCCACTCCAGCCTCTAGCTGCCCCAGGTCTCCCATCCACTCCATGCCAGCCCCTAGCTGCCCCAGGTCTCCCATCCACTCCACACCGGCCCCCAGCTGCCCCAGGTCTCCCATCCACTCCACACCAACCCCCAGCTGCCCCAGGTCTCCCATCCACTCCACTCCAACCCCCAGCTGCCCCAGTTCTCCCATCCACTCCACACCAACCCCCAGCTGCCCCAGGTCTCCCATCCACTCCACACCAACCCCTAGCTGCCCCAGGTCTCCCATCCACTCCACTCCAACCCCCAGCTGCCCCAGGTCTCCCATCCACTCTACACCAACCCCCAGCTGCCCCAGGTCTCCCATCCACTCTACACCAACCCCTAGCTGCCCCAGCTCTCCCATCCACTCCACACCAACTCCCAGCTGCCCCAGGTCTCCCATCCACTCCACACCAACCCCCAGGTCTCCCATCCACTCCACACCAACACCCAGCTGCCCCAGGTCTCCCATCCACTCCACACCAACCCCCAGGTCTCCCATCCACTCCACACCAACCCCCAGCTGCCCCAGGTCTTCCATCCACTCCACTCCAACCCCCAGGTCTCCCATCCACTCTACACCAACCCCCAGCTGCCCCAGGTCTCCCATCCACTCTACACCAACCCCTAGCTGCCCCAGGTCCCTCATCCACTCTACACCAACCCCTAGCTGCCCCAGCTCTCCCATCCACTCCACACCAACACCCAGCTGCCCCAGGTCTCCCATCCACTCCACACCAACCCCCAGGTCTCCCATCCACTCCACACCAACACCCAGCTGCCCCAGGTCTCCCACCCACTCCACTCCAACCCCCAGCTGCCCCAGGTCTCCCATCCACTCCACTCCAACCCCCAGCTGCCCCAGCTCTCCCATCCACTCCACACCAACCCCTAGCTGCCCCAGGTCTCCCATCCACTCTACACCAACCCCCAGGTCTCCCATCCACTCCACTCCAGCCTCTAGCTGCCCCAGGTCTCCCATCCACTCCACACCAACCCCCAGCTGCCCCAGGTCTCCCATCCACTCCACTCCAACCCCCAGGTCTCCCATCCACTCCACTCCAACCCCCAGCTGCCCCAGCTCTCCCATCCACTCCACTCCAGCCCCCAGTTGCCCCAGGTCTCCCATCCACTCCACTCCAGCCCCCAGATGCCCCAGGTCTCCCATCCACTCCACTCCAACCCCCAGCTGCCCCGGGTCTCCCATCCACTCCACTCCAACCCCCAGCTGCCCCAGGTATCCCATCCACTCCACGCCAGCCCCTAGCTGCCCCAGGTCTCCCATCCACTCTACACCAACCCCTAGCTTCCTCAGGTCTCCCATCCACTCCACTCCAACCCCCAGCTGCCCCAGGTCCCTCATCCACTCCACTCCAACCCCCAGCTGCCCCAGGTATCCCATCCACTCCACTCCAGCCCCCAGCTGCCCCAGGTCTCCCATCCACTCCACACCGGCCCCCAGCTGCCCCAGGTCTCCCATCCACTCCACTCCAACCCCCAGCTGCCCCAGGTCTCCCATCCACTCCACACCAACCCCCAGGTCTCCCATCCACTCCACACCAACCCCCAGCTGCCCCAGGTCTCCCATCCACTCCACTCCAACCCCCAGCTGCCCCAGGTCTCCCATCCACTCCACACCAACCCCCAGCTGCCCCAGGTCTCCCATCCACTCCACTCCAACCCCCAGCTGCCCCAGGTCTCCCATCCACTCTACACCAACCCCTAGCTGCCCCAGGTCTCCCATCCACTCCACTCCAACCCCCAGCTGCCCCAGGTCTCCCATCCACTCCACACCAACCCCCAGCTGCCCCAGGTATCCCATCCACTCCACGCCAGCCCCTAGCTGCCCCAGGTCTCCCATCCACTCTACACCAACCCCTAGCTGCCCCAGGTCTCCCATCCACTCCACTCCAACCCCCAGCTGCCCCAGGTCTCCCATCCACTCCACTCCAGCACCCAGCTGCCCCAGGTCTCCCATCCACTCCACTCCAGCCCCCAGCTGCCCCAGGTCTCCCATCCACTCTACACCAACCCCAGGTCTCCCATCCACTCTACACCAACCCCAGGTCTCCCATCCATTCCACTCCAGCCCCCAGCTGCCCCAGGACTCCAGTCCACTCCTCTCCGCCCCTCCTGCCACTCCAGCCCACTTCACTCTGATTCACAGCTGCTCCGAGCTAAGTTTTCTTATCAGGAAAACAACACTTTAACATCTTATAAAAAAAAGAGAGGAAGAAAGGGGATTAAAAAAACAGATGGATTGATGAGCCCCCAGCTGAGGATCCCAAACATTGCCTATTCCACTGCCACCATCTTAGTTCAAGTTAGAATTTCATAATTGATAACCTGGTTGTGTCACATTTTGGAGGATACGTTTGTAAAAAAAGTAAGGTTTTTCGTTTGTTGTTAATTTGTATATTTCAGATTTGCAACAACTTATGGAATTGTGGGTCTTGTTTTCCAATGCATATTCCCACCAGCTCCTAACACTGTGAATATCCCTACTTCAGACCTGGAGATTGAGGGAGAATAGTTGATAATGTAACACCACTACAAATGAGAGAACTTAACTACACTGTCATTTACACAGAACGTTGTGGGCAGGGATTTATAACAGGAAAGATTGACACAGCAGTATTATGAAATGAAGACATTTTCTAAAAAGAAGTGCAGAGGGGAAATGTTATAGAAGTGTATAAGATCTTGAGAGGCATGGATAGCGTGAATGCGCTCAGTCATTTTCCCAGAGTTGGGAATTCAAGGACTAGAGGGCATCAGTTTAAGGTTACAGGGGTAAAAAATAAAAGGGAACCTGAGGGGTTATAAGAGGGTGGTACGCTTATGGAACGAGCTGCCTGTGGAAGTGGTTGAGGCGGGTACATTAACAACATTTAAAAGGCTTTTAGACAAATATATGGATAGGAAAGGTTTGGAAGGATATGGGCCAAGTGCAGGGAAATGGGGTTAGAATGGATAGACATTTTGGTCAACATGGACCAGTTTGGGCCAAAGAGCCTGTCTCTGTGCTGCAGGACTCTATGACTCAGTGCCTCTATGAGATGTGGATAATTCGCAGTTGATGCCACCAGGAATGAAACCGGTGACATCAATAGGTCAACTTTCGCATTTTCGTCAGAATATAGATGTAATAGGGTTGTGCTTATGTTTACACATCAGCCATTTTCATTATTAGAAAGTGAGTGGAACTCTCTCAATACTTCCAGGGTACATAAGGCAGGAACCACATAGGAACAGCAGGAAGCTGTTCAGCATTTTGAACCGAAGCCACCATTCAGTATGATAAGAGTCAATGTGTATTTTAACTCCACATCACTTCATATGAACCTCACAGAAATCTATCAGTCTTGGTATCAAAGCATTGATCAGCCTCCTGCATCGCCAAGTGTTTTAAAGCTGGGAGATGCAGATTTTCACCTTTTGTACTTCCTCATCTTCCTGACTTTGTTGTAGTTTTCAGATTATGCCTGCTGTTGTGGATTCTGTCTGAGAAGATATAATCTTCTAAATTTAGGGATTTGATCATTTTTGTGTCTCAGTGGGTCTTATAAAACCCACTGATTTTGCAATATTCAGAATGCATTCAGATAGAGGTTAGTTTGAGTTCATTTGGGCGCAAGGTGGATGAAAATTCAGTAAAGGTATTTTTCTGCAACTTCCTCTGCCTTCATAATCTTGCTCTAAATTGCTTCATAGAGAGACATTAACACCTGAGTCGATGCCAGTTTGGAGAAAAAGAAAAAAAGTTGAATCCAGCTCAGAAACTTCTGCATTTCACTTAAACACGTCATCTTCATTCACATCACTGCCTTAAGAGAGGCAAACTGTCAAATAAGACATGAATCACCCAGTTACAGGAAGACAAACAAAAGCTAAAAAAAACACCAGGAGCTGCAAATATTCAGCAGCTCCAGCAGCAGCTGTGGAGAGGAATAGAGTTAATATTTTAGATCAATGACCTTTCCTTAGACATTAGTTTTGAAGAAGGGACAGTGACATGCAACTTTAACAAGAGAGTGTTTTACCTTCATGTTTGAATTTTCTGTCAGATCTCTAAGTTTCTTCAATCCCTCTGTCCATCTCCTCCACCTTCATTTCCAAAGTATGAGGAGCCTCATGGCCTTTTTGTCACTGAGATAGAGTCAATCTGATCAGCTGTACCAGCTAAATCCTTACCTTCAGTCCAAATACTGAGCACAACATTGCTCAGTAACATCTTTTTACTGTCATTCAGCTGGTAGGACTGCTCACACCCAGTTCCATCAATATCTCTCTATTTGGAGCTAAAGAATCACTTACAATGGCTTCTTTTGCTGCTCATCCACTTAATTCTGATCTATCCTGCATCCCATCCTATTTCTCACCTACAGGCTACTCCTCAGTAATATCATCTGAAATACTGATGTCAGTTTTCACTAGATCATTGACATCCCCCAGCTCTACCTAACCCCCTCCTCTTCCAAGACTTTCACTGTCCCTAAGTTATCAGGCTGTTTATCTGGATGAACAGAAAATATCCTTTAATTAGATATTAGCCATTGCTTTTGGCTCCCATCCCACTCTCTGACAACACTGTAAGGGTAAACAAGTCTGTTCACAGCTTTGGTATCACCCTTGACTCTGTGATAAACCTCCAACCATTATTTCACGCCATCACTGAGACTGTCTCTTCCCAGCTCAGCTTCTTGATGAGCCATCTCAGCTCATCTGCTGTTCAAACCCTCATCTGTGCTATACTTGCCTCCAGATTAACATGTTCCACTGCTCTCTGGGCTGGTCTTCCTTTTTCTAGCTTTTGTCAACTCCAGGTCATTCAACACACTACTTAGCTCACAGCAAGGTCTGTTCCCCATCACCGCCTGTGCTCACTAACCTACACTGACACCTGACCAATTAAGCAACATGACAGTTCTAAAATTCCCATTCAGGTTTTCAATCAACTCTTTTTGCCTTGTCTCTCCCTAACTCTGGAACTTCCTCCAATTCCAAATCCCTCTGTGATATCTACACCCTTCTAAATCCAACATTTTGTATAATCTCAGTTACATACCTTCAGCTGCCTCAGTGTCTAGTTCTGTATTCCCCCTGTTAATCTCTTCTTCTCTACCTCACTTTACTCCTTAAAGATGCTCCTTCAAACCTACCTCTTTGACCAGTCTTCTGGTCATCTACTTAATATGGATTTGGAGTCACACTCAATTACATAATGCCTTTGTAAAATGCTATGGGATGTATCCCTACAGTGTGGAAACAGGCCATTTGGCCCAACAAATCCACACCAGCTATCTGAAGAATATCCCACCCAGACTCATTCCCCTAACCTATAACTCTACATTTCCCCTGACGAATGCATCAAACCTACACATCCCTGAACACTATGGGCAATTTAGCATGGCTAATTCACCTAACCTGCATCTTTGGATTGTGGGAGGAAACCAAAGCACCCAGAGGAAACCCACGCAGACACGGGGAGAATGTGCAAACTCTACACAGTCGCCGAAAGGTGGAACTGAATCAGGTCCCTGTTGCTGTGAGGCAGCAGTGCTAACCACTGAGTCACTGGACCACCCTAAAGACATGTTACATTGTCTTTAAGATACTATATTGTTCTCGTTGTTGTTGTTGAAAATAAATACAAATTACTTTGTTTTTGGAAATAAATCTTGCTTTTGAATTCTGTTATATTATGAATAACAGTAAAATAGCTCATCTTTAATCATGGTATTTGTCAGTGGTTTTTATTGTCTTAATACATCTATTTCCTCAAATGCTGTATATCCCCCGAGCAGTCACTTCACCCAATGGTGACACAACAACTAGTGTTACAACACTGAGATCAAACTCTGTTACCTAAAACCAAACACCCAGAAAAGCTCGCCTTACCTCGTAAACTGTTAAAAGTGTGAGGGAATGAAAAAAAACTGTTAATTTCCAAAATTTAAAGAAAACTGACAAATTATTTTCCAAACAGAACATCAAACAAAACTATTAATAAACTGACAACTGACAATCACCTGATGAAGGAGTGGCGCTCCGAAAGCTAGTGTGCTTCCAATTAAATCTGTTGGACTATAACCTGGTGTTGTGTGATTTTTAACTATTAACAAACTGACCACTCTTTCCCCGAATCCTATTAACATGCTGTTCCAAGAACATAATTATTAAATATCACATAACTTAATCTCAAGACCAAACAGTCTCTGTCTTCTCCATTGTCTTCAATCTTCCATCTGCTGATTTCCCTGGGTCTTTCTTTTTACTGACAGTATATTTTACAGGAAAAGGTACCTTTTAATACAATGTCTTCTAATTTTTTTGAGAGCAAGAATTTTAGATGGGCAGTTAGCTCTCTGGCTCTCTGGCAGTTAGCTCTCTGGCTCTCTGGCAGTTAGCTCTCTGGCTCTACGGCAGTTGCTATGCTGTTCAATGGCAGTTGGTCTGACCAATTTTCAAAATGCCCATATTTTTTAGACCCTCAACATTGTTCCTTCTCAATGGTCCAATGTTGTCAAAACAGTAAATTCAAATCCATTTCTTTTTAGTATCCTGGGCATAATTTAAAGTAATTGGTTAAATTTGAATTGTTGTCAAAATAGTAACCAAAACAGTATCCCTTTAATGGCCAATTAATACATGTATCTATTTTGGAACAGCCCAATCTTTCCATTCTGGCAGCTGAGCCTGCATTTTAAGTTTACTTCAATATTCAGGAAACACTCTCTATTTTAAAGTGAACAGATATGCTTTTGACTTTGTAACACATCCCTCCTTGAGGAAAAAAGAACCATTATAATGAAAAGATGCCTTCATCTTTTCACTCTATTCTTAATATCCTTACTATGAAATATATATGTCATTAATCTAGGTCATACTTCTCATATTAATTCTGCGCACATATATAACATTGAAACCGGTATGGTCCAAACCTTTTCTGCATCTGCAATCACTTTTTTATGACCCGCAACATGTAAATTAAAAGTCTGTAACATAAGACTCAAATGAAAGAGACTCCGATTTTGGTCTTTAAATCTTTCCAAAAATGTGAGGGTGTTTGGTCCGTGTATACAACAGTGTCCGAAACACTGTTCGTCACATTAACATTAAAATGTTACAAGGTCCGTACCAAACTCAATAACTCTTTTGCATTGATAGAGTATTTTCTTTGTTGGCTCTTAAGTTTCTTCAAAAAGTAGCCAACTGGCTGTTCAATTCCATTATCATCTTCCTGCATCATACACCTCTGATCGATATCGCTCACATCAATTGCAACTTAGAAGCATTTCAAGAAATTTAGTGTTGCTAAACCTGATGCAGTGGTTAGTGTGGCTTTAACTTTCTCGAATGTTTCCTGGTATTGTTCTGTCCACTGCAATTTTGTATTCTTCTTTAGTAAATCTGTCAGTGATGCAAACTTCCGGTAAAATCCGCTCAGTCCCAAACTTGAAGTACCTCTTTCTTCGAGGATGGTCATGGAAATTCCTCAATGGCTTTGTCTTCACATTCTTTGGGGTCATCCTTCCATGTCCATGAACATCACCTCTACAATCGCAAATTCTGTTTTCTTTAAATCTATTACCAGTTTTGCTTTTTGTACTCGTTCAAAGAGATCTGCCAACTATACCATATGATCTTTCCATGAATGGCTAAAGTTCACAACATGGTCGAGATAAACTGCACAATTTCTTAACCCAGCCACAACTCTGTTCATGAGTCTTTGGACTCATGAGGCTGGTGCATTCTTCATTCTAAAGGGCATCACTTCGAATTAATATAGCCCATTTGGGGGTTACAAATGCTGAAACTTCTTTCACTTTTTGTGATAAAGTTACCCTCCAATAACCACACAGTACGTCTAACTTCATGATGTAAGTGGCTTATCCAACTTTCTCTACACAGTCCTCCAACCTTGGTATTGGATAGGAGATGGAAATGTGTTGCTGGAGAAGCGCAGCAGGTCAGGCAGCATCTAGGGAACAGGAGAATCGACGTTTCGGGCATTAGCCCTTCTTCAGGAATGAGGAAAGTTTGTCCAGCAGGCTAAGATAAAAGATAGGGAGGAGGGACTTGGGGGAGGGGCGTCGGAAATGTGATAGGTGGAAAAAGGTCAAGGTGAGGGTGATAGGACAGATTGGGGTGGGGGCGGAGAGGTCGGGAAGAAGATTGCAGGTTAGGGAGGCGGTGCTGAATTTGATGGATTTGACTGAGACAGGCTGGGGGGAGGGGAAATGAGGAAACTGGTGAAATCCGAGTTCATCCCTTGTGGTTGGAGGGTTCCTAGCCGGAAGATGAGGCGTTCTTCCTCCAACCGTCGTTTCGCTGTGGTCTGACGATGGAGGAGTCCAAAGACCTGCATATCCTTGGTGGAGTGGGAGGGGGAATTGAAATGTTGAGCTACAGGGTGGTTGGGTTGGTTGGTCCGGGTGTCCCAGAGGTGTTCTCTGAAACGCTCCGCAAGTAGGCGGCCTGTCTCCCCAATATAGAGGAGGCCACATCGGGTACAGAGGATGCAATAGATGATATGTGTGGAGGTACAGTGAATCTGTGGCGGATATGGAAGTTTCCTTTGGGGCCTTGGAGGGAGGTGAGAGGGGAGGTGTGGGCGCAAGTCTTGCACCTCCTGCGGTTGCAGGGGAAGGTGCCGGGAGTGGAGGTTGGGTTGGTGGGGGGTGTGGATCTGACGAGGGAGTCACTGAGGGAGTGGTCTTTACGGAATGCTGTTAGGGGAGGGGAGGGAAATATATCCTTGGTGGTGGGGTCCGTTTGGAGGTGGCGGAAATGACGGCGGATGATGCACTGTACATGGAGGTTAGTGGGGTGGTAGGTGAGGACCAGTGGGGTTCTGTCCTGGTGGCGGTTGGAGGGGCGGGGTTCAAGGGCGGAGGATCGGGAAGTGGAAGAGATGCGGTGGAGGGCATCGTCGATCACGTTGGGGGGGAAATTGCGGTCCTTGAAGAAGGAGGCCATCTGGGATGTGCGTTTTTGGAACTGGTCCTCCTGGGAGCAGATGCGGCGGAGTCGAAGGAATTGGGAGAATGGGATGGCGTTTTTGCAGGGGGCAGGATGGGAGGAGGTGTAGTCCAGGTAGCTGTGGGAGTCGGTCGGTTTGTAGTAGATGTCCGTGTTGATTCGGTCGCCTGAGATGGAAATAGAAAGGTCGAGGAAGGGGAGGGAGGAATCTGAGACTGTCCAGGTGAATTTGAGGTCGGGGTGGAAGGTGTTGGTGAAGTGGATGAACTGTTCCACCTCCTCGTGGGAGCACGAGGCGGCGCCGATACAGTCATCGATGTAGCGGAGGAAAAGCTGGGGGTTGGGGCCAGTGTAGTTGCAGAAGATGGATTGTTCCACATATCCTACGAAGAGGCAGGCATAGCTGGGGCCCATGCGGGTGCCCATGGCTACTCCTTTCGTTTGGAGGAAGTGGGAGGATTGGAAAGAGAAGTTGTTCAGGGTGAGGACCAGTTCAGTCAGTCGAAGGAGGGTGTCAGTGGAAGGGTACTGGTCGGTACGGCGGGAAAGGAAGAAGCGGAGGGCTTTGAGTACTGGTCGGTACGGCGGGAAATCCATCTTCCGCAACTACACTGGCCCCAACCCCCAGCTTTTCCTCCGCTACATCGATGACTGTATCGGCGCCGCCTCGTGCTCCCACGAGGAGGTGGAACAGTTCATCCACTTCACCAACACCTTCCACCCCGACCTCAAATTCACCTGGACAGTCTCAGATTCCTCCCTCCCCTTCCTCGACCTTTCTATTTCCATCTCAGGCGACCGAATCAACACGGACATCTACTACAAACCGACCGACTCCCACAGCTACCTGGACTACACCTCCTCCCACTCTGCCCCCCGTAAAAACGCCATCCCATTCTCCCAATTCCTTCGACTCCGCCGCATCTGCTCCCAGGAGGACCAGTTCCAAAAACGCACATCCCAGATGGCCTCCTTCTTCAAGGACCGCAATTTCCCCCCCAACGTGATCGACGATGCCCTCCACCGCATCTCTTCCACTTCCCGATCCTCCGCCCTTGAACCCCGCCCCTCCAACCGCCACCAGGACAGAACCCCACTGGTCCTCACCTACCACCCCACTAACCTCCATGTACAGCGCATCATCCGCCGTCATTTCCGCCACCTCCAAACGGACCCCACCACCAAGGATATATTTCCCTCCCCTCCCCTATCAGCATTCCGTAAAGACCACTCCCTCAGTGACTCCCTCGTCAGATCCACACCCCCCACCAACCCAACCTCCACTCCCGGCACCTTCCCCTGCAACCGCAGGAGGTGCAAGACTTGCGCCCACACCTCCCCTCTCACCTCCCTCCAAGGCCCCAAAGGAAACTTCCATATCCGCCACAGATTCACCTGTACCTCCACACATATCATCTATTGCATCCTCTGTACCCGATGTGGCCTCCTCTATATTGGGGAGACAGGCCGCCTACTTGCGGAGCGTTTCAGAGAACACCTCTGGGACACCCGGACCAACCAACCCAACCACCCTGTAGCTCAACATTTCAATTCCCCCTCCCACTCCACCAAGGATATGCAGGTCTTTGGACTCCTCCATCGTCAGACCACAGCGAAACGACGGTTGGAGGAAGAACGCCTCATCTTCCGGCTAGGAACCCTCCAACCACAAGGGATGAACTCGGATTTCACCAGTTTCCTCATTTCCCCTCCCCCCAGCCTGTCTCAGTCAAATCCATCAAATTCAGCACCGCCTCCCTAACCTGCAATCTTCTTCCCGACCTCTCCGCCCCCACCCCAATCTGTCCTATCACCCTCACCTTGACCTTTTTCCACCTATCACATTTCCGACGCCCCTCCCCCAAGTCCCTCCTCCCTATCTTTTATCTTAGCCTGCTGGACATTCCTCATTCCTGAAGAAGGGCTAATGCCTGAAACGTCGATTCTCCTGTTCCCTAGATGCTGCCTGACCTGCTGCGCTTCTCCAGCAACACATTTCCATCTCTGATCTCCAGCATCTGCAGACTTCATTTTCTCTTCTATTGGATAGGAGTCCAATTTAGCTACGGTGTTGACCCTCCAATAGTCCACACAAAATCATGGTGCCTCAGTGCCTCACAGCACCAGGATCCCAGGTTCGACTCCAGCCTCGGGTGACTGTCTGTGTGGAGTTTGCACGTTCTCCCCGTGTCTCTGTGGGTTTACTCCGGTTTCCTCCCACAGTCCAAAGATGTGTCAGGTGAATTGGCCATGCTAAATTGCCCATAGTGTTAGGTGCATTAGTCAGAGGGAAATGGGTTTGGGTGGGTTACTCTTCAGAGGGTCGGTGTGGACTGTGGGCTGAAGGGCCTGTTGTTTGAAAAAATAGCAAAACAAATGAAATGGCGATGGAGACTGAACATTACCTATGTAGAGCTAGTTTGAATTAAATCCTGTCAGGTGTGGGAACTAACATGATTAGCAAACTCCACTCACTCTGACTCGGTTCGATGATGTCTTTGATGAGCATTGCGATCACCTCATTCTGGATCTGTGTGACTTTGTGAGGCTTAAGCCCGTAAGGGTGTTATTTTATCGGAACAGCATTCTCTACTTCCACCTCACACACATAGTATTGGTCATCCCCATTCTATTCCTGCATATGTCCTTATAATGCTGCAACAATTTGAGGCAGATAGCTCACTGTCCTATCTCACTCCCTAAGGACTTCCTCGGTATTTAATGTGTTTTGAGATTCATCAAAATCCACACCATTTGGGTTGACTCTTTACTCTGTGAGGCAGTGACTGACATCTGTTTCTCCAGTTCCCTCTCTTTATTATAATAAAGTTTTAACATATTCACATGACATGCCCAATATAATTTTTTTCTATCTGGCATCTTTACCAGAGAGTTTACTTGACTCAACTTTTTCTCAATTGGATAGGGGACCACTAAACCTGGCTTTAAAGGGATTTCCTATCACTGGTAACAAAACTAAAATGTCATCCCCATGGGAAAACATCTGAATTTTAGTGTTTCTATTTGCCTCCTGCTTCATTATATGCTGTGCGCTCATGGAACCATTGAGTCATAGAGTCCTACAACATGGAGACAGGATCTTTGGCCCAAACAGGTCCATGCTGACCCCACTTGGCTCATATCTTTCTAAATCTTTCCTATCCATGTATTTGTCCAAATGCCTCTTAAATATTGTTAATGTACCCACCTCAACCACTTCCACTGTCAGCTCATTCCACATTTGTACCACCCTCTGTGTAAAATAGTTACCCCTCAGGTTCCCTTTTATTCTTACCCCTTTAACTGATGCTATCTCGTACTTGATTCCCCAATGCATGGGAAAAAGACTGAGTGCATTCACCATATCCATAAGACCATAAGATATAGGAGCAGAAATTAGGCCATTCAGCCCATCAAGTCCGTTCCGCATTTCAATCATAGTTGATAAGTTTCTCAAGAGAAAATCGACACTTTGAAGGCGGCACGGTGGCCCAGTAGTTAGCACTGCTGCCTCATAGCGCCAGAGACCCGGGTTCAATTCCCACCTCAGGCGACTGACTGTGTGGAGTTTGCACGTTCTCCCCGTGTCTGCGTGGGTTTCCTCCGGGTGCTCCGGTTTCCTCCCACGGTCCAAAGATGTGCAGGTCAGGTGAATTGGCCATGCTAAATTGCCCGTAGTGTTAGGTAAGGGGTAAATGTAGGGGTATGGGTGGGTTGCGCTTCGGCGGGTCGGTGTGGACTTGTTGGGCTGAAGGGCCTGTTTCCACACTGTAATGTAATGTAATCTAATCTAATCTAATCTAAAAAAACTTCAGACAAAAGCCCTTCATCAGCCCTTCCTGCTCCTCGGATGCTGCCAGACCTGCTGTGTTTTTCCAGCACCACACTCTTGACTCTAATCTCCAGCATCTGCAGTCCTCACTTTCACCCTGGTAAGTATCTTAACCCCATTTTCCCGTTTTCTCCCCATAACCCTTGATCCTCTTGATACTCAAGGACCTACGCATTTCCATTCTAAATATACTTAATGACCTGGCCTCCATAGCCTTCTGTGGCAATGAATTCCATAGATTCACCACTTCCTGGCTGAAGACCTTTCTCTCTTATCTCCATTCTAAAAAGTCTTCCCTTTACTCAAACACTATGCTCTTGGGGCCTAGTCTCTCCTACCAATGGAAACATCTTCCCAACATCTACTCTGTCCGGCCATTCAGTATGCTATGTGTTTCAAATAGATCTCCCCTCATCTCTCTAAACTCCATCGAGTATAACCCCAGAAAACTCAAACGTTCCTCATATGTTAAGCTTTTCATTCCTGGCACCATTCTCGTTAGTCTCCTCTGAACACACTCCAGGGCCAGTACATCCTTCCTGAGAAATGGGGCGCAAAATTGCACACAATACTCCAAACATGGTCTGACCAGAGCCTTATCGAGCCTCAGAAGTACAGCCCTGCTTTTGTATTCATGTCCTCTCAAAATAAATGCCATCATTACATTTGCCTTCATAACTACTGACTCACCCTGTAAGTTTACCTTGAGAGAATCCTGGACTAGAACTCACAAGTCTCTTTGCACTTCACATTTCTGAATTTTCTCCCCATTTAGAAAATAGTCCATGCCTCTCTTCTTCCTACCAAACTCTATGATGTCACACTTTCCCACGTTGTACCCCATCTGCCACTTCTTTTCCCACTCTCCTAACCTGTCCAAATTTTTCTACAGTCTCCCTGCCTCCTCCTTGTATGTGTACCTATCTTTATATCATCTGCAAACGTAGCCAGAATGCCCTCAGTTCCACCATCTAGATCGCTGGTGAAAAGTTATGGTCCCAGCACTGAGGCTTGTGGAATACCACTTTTCACTGGCTGCCACCCTGAGAAAGATCCTTTTGTGCCCACTCTCTGCTTTCTGCCAGACAGCCAAGCTTCTAATCATGCTAGTACCTTGCCTCTAACACCATGGGCATCTCTGACAGCTTCTCTAACACAGCAGCCTCCTGTGCGGCACTTTGTCAAAGGCTTTCTTGAAGTCCAGGTAGATAACATCCTTTGTCTCTCCTTAGTCTAACCTGCTCATTACTTCCTCAAAGGATTCTAGCTGATTTGTCAGGCATGCTCATCCTTCACAATGGATTCCAGGATCTTACCCATGACTGAGGTTAGGCTAATCAATCTATAATTTTCCATCTTTTGTCTGACTCCCTTTTTGACCAGGGATGTCATGTTACCGATTTTCCAGTCTTCTGAGAGCCTCCCTGATTCTAATGATGCCTGAAAGATCACCATTAATGCCTCTACTATCTCTTCCCTTAGATTCTGGGGTGTAGTCCATCTGGCCCAGATGATATATCACCTTCAAGCCGTTCAGTTTTTCTAGCACCTTCTCCTTGGTGATGGCCACCATGCTCAGCTCTGTCCCCTCACTCTCTTAAATCTTTGGGATCTGTCATCATGAAGACTAATGTGAAGTTCCTCAGTTCCTCAGTCATTTCCTTGTTCCCCACTACTATCTCTTCAGTGTCATTTCCAGCAGCCCAATGTCCACTTTTGCCTATATTTCTTCCATTATATTACTGGCTAGCTTACCCTCATATTTAATCTTCTTCCTTTTTTTGTTGTCCTCTTTGTAACCTTCCCAATCCTCTGGTTTCCCACTTTGCTACATTATATGTTTTCTCTTTTGCTTTTATGCTATCCCTGACTTCCCTGGTTGTCTCATCCTCCCTGTCCCATGCTTCTTTTCCTCGGGATGGATCTCTGCTGTGTCTCCTGAATTACTCCCAGAAACCCCTGCCATTGATATTCCACTGTCTTTCCTGCTTCGAAACAGTTCTACCCAGCTCCTGCCTCATGCCTCTGTAGTTGCCCTTATTCAGCTGAATTACCATTGCATGTGCTTCCACCTTCTCCATCTCAAATTGCAGAGTAAATTCTATCATGTTATGATCACTGCATCCGAAGGGTTCCTTCACCCTTAGGTCTCTTATCAAGTCTGCCTTATATCACAACATTAAATCCAGTATTGCCTGTTTCCTACTGGGCTCCACCACAAGCTGCTCCAAAAAGCCATCTTACGGTCATTCCACAAATGCGATTTCTTGCAGTCCGCTGCCAACCCGATTTTCTCAGTCCACCTGTATATTGAAATCCCCCATGATCACTGTAACTTTACCAATCCTACACATGTTTTCTAATTCCTAGTGAATCTTGCACCCCAGCTCCTGACTACTGTTTGGAGGCCTGTACATAAATCCAACTATGTTTTTTTTTAACCTTTGCGGTTCCTCAATTCTACCCACACGGATTCTACACAATCTGACCCTACTTGGTTTCTTCCTGTTGATTTAATTTCATTTCTTACTAATAAGGCAATCCCACCCCCTCTGCCCACCTACTTATCTTTTCAATGGGATGTATATCCTTGAATATTCAGATCCCAATCCTGATCCCCCTTACAGCCACGTCTCTGTGATGCCCACCACATCATTTTGATCTGTACCACAAGCTCATTTACATTATTCCTTACACTGCCTGTCATGAGGTATGAATGGATAAGCCCCCTATTCCATTTGGGATTTATCCTAGGATTCTCTGGGAATAGATTGTAAACCTTTGGTTTTGATCTATATGTCGTCATTGCTTACAGGAATAGTGCCAGAAGACTGGAGGATGGCAAATGTCGTCCCCTTATTCAAGAAGGGGAAGACAGACAACCCTGGTAATTATAGACCTGTCAGCTTTACTTTGGTTATGGAAATTCATAGAATCCCCACTGTGTGGAAGCAAGCCCTTCGGCCCAACAGTCCACACCGACACTCCAAAAGGGTCCATTCAGACCCATTCCCTACCTTAATAGCCTACATTTACTCCTGACAATACACCTAATCTATACATCCCTGAACACTATCGGCAGTTTAGCATGGCCAACTCACCTAACCTGTACATCTTTGGATGGTGGGAGGAAATCAGAGTGCCTGGAGGAAATCCATACAGCCACAGAGACAATGTGCAAATCCCACACAGACAGTCGCCCAAGGATGGAATCGAACCCAGGTCCCTGGCACTGTGAGGCAGCAGTGCTAACTATTGAAGCATCATGCCAGTTGTGGGTAAAGTGTTGGATAGGGTTATATGAGATAGGATTTATAATCATCTAGAGAGAAATAATTGATTAGGTATAGCCAACACGGTTTCGTGAAGGGTAGGTTGTGCCTCACAAACTTAATTAAGTTATTTGAGAAGGTGACAAAACAGGTGGATGAGGGTAACCACAGTTGATGTGATGTATATGGATTTCAGTTTAATAATGCTCCCCACAGTAGGCTATTGCAGAAAATATGGAGGCATGGGATTAAGAGTGATTTAGTGGTTTGGATCAGAAGTTGGCTATCTGAAAGAAGACAGAGAGTGGTGATTGATGGGAAATGTTCATCCTGGAGTTCAGTTACTAGTGGTGTACCGCAAGGATTTGTTTGGGGGCCACTGCTGTTTGTCATTTTTATAAATGGTCTGGATGAGGGTGTAGAAGGATGGGTTAGTAAATTTGCGGATAGCACTAAGGTCGGTGGAGTTGTGGATAGTGCTGAACGATGTTGTAGGTTACAGAGGGACAATGATAAGCTGCAGAGCTGGGCTGAGAGGTGGCAAATGGAGTTTAATGCAAACAAGTGTGAGGTGATTCACTTTGGAAGGAGCAACAGGAAAAAAGAGTACTGGGCTAATGGTAAGATTCTTGTTAGTGTAGATGAGCAGAGAGATCTTGGTGTCCATTTACATAGATCCCTGAAGGTTGCCATCCAGATTGACAGGGTTGTTAAGAAGGCATACGGTGTGTTAGCTTTTATTGGTAGAGGGATTGAGTTTTCGAGCCACAAGGTCATGCTGCAGCTGTACAAAATGCTTGGAGTCTTGTGTATAATTCTAGTCACTGCATTATAGGAAGGATGTGGAAGCTTTGGAAAGGGTTTAGAGGAGATTTACCAGGATATTGCCTGGTATTGAGCGAATGTCTTACAAGGAAAGGCTGAGGGACCTGAGGCTGTTTTTATTAGAGAGAAGAAGGTCGAGAGGTGACTTAATTGAGACATACAAGATAATCAGAGGGTTAGATTGGTGGACAGTGAGCCTTTTACCTAGGATGATGATGGGTAGCATGAGGGGACATAGCTTTAAATTGAGGGTGATAGATATAGGACAGATGTCAGGGGCAGTTTCTTTATTCAGAGTAGTTGCGGTGTGGAACACACTGCCTGCAACAGTGTTTGGCTCGCCAACTTTAAGGGCATTTAAATGGTCATTGAATAGGCATATGGATGAAAATGGAATAGTGTAGGATAGATGGTCTTCAGATTGGTTCCACATTTCAGTGCAACATCAAGGGCTGAAAAGTCTGCCTTATATCATTGTACTGTTCTATGATCGATGACCTTATACACTTCTATAAGGTCCCCCCTCAGTTTCCTATGCTCTAATGAAAAAGCCCTAGCTTGCCCAACTTCTCCCTACAACTCAGACTCTTGCAGCCTGGCAACCTCTTTGTAAATTTCTTCTATACTCTTTCCAGTTTAATAACATCCTTCCAATGGCAAGGTGTCCAAAACTGAACCCAATACAGCAAATGCTGCCTCACCAATGTCCTGTACAACTGCCACATAACTTCCCAACTTCTATAATCAATTATTTGACTGATGGAGACCAGCCTTCTTCACTGCCCTATCTACTTGTGACTCCATTTTCAGAGAACCATGCACCTGAACTCCAAGATCCCTCTGTTCCACTTATCTATATTAAACTCCATTTGCCTTATCTCAGCCCACTTCCCCAGCTGATCAAAGTCCTGCTGCAATTTCTGATAACCTTCCTCACTGTCCACAATACCACCTATTTTACTGTCATCTGCAAACTTACTAATCATGCCTTGTACTCTTCAGGTGCTGTTTAGCTAACTCACCTACCCGGTTAAATCTCTCTCTGACCTCAGATACATAATCCAAATGTGAGATCTCTGACTTCCGTTCTATCAATTTTTCTTTAATTTATTTCAAAGGGCCTCTCACTTCACGTCCGAATATTAACTCAAAGGGAGTAAACCTTTGTAGATGCAGATTCATTTGGGGCATCTCTAATGGCAAACAATACGAATGGGATACCTTTATCCCAATCATTCGGGTAATCCTGACAGTACACTCTTAACATGATCTTCAGGGTCTGATGCCGCCTTTCCTAAGCTCCCTGGGTTTCAGGATGGGATGCACTTAATTTGAAGTGCTGTATGCCTAAACCATCCATGACTTCCTTAAATAGGCTAGCAATAAAATTAGACCATTGGTCTGACTGAATCTCCTTGGTAGTAAAGGGAGCTAACAATTCCTCCACCACCCTTTTTGCCTTAGCACTCCATAATGGATTTGCCTCCAAAGTTCTGGTAGGCACATCCATTATGGTTAGCAAATACTGGCTCCCACATAGTTTTCAGGAGGTGATCTACACAATCAATCACGACTTGCATGAAAGCTTCTTCAAATGCAGGAATTGGCACAAAGGTGCTGGTTTTATTACTGCCTGTGGCTTACCAACCATTTGTCATGTACAGCAAAATTTAACCACTTCCTTATGCCATCCAGACCAATAAGAAATGCTTTTGTACCTTGTACTACCCGTAACACTTCCTGTCTGTATGCTACCAACAACACAATCTGGTGCACTTCCCCCCATATTTCCTCTCTGCACTAGCCAGTTGTCGTTTCCATTTTCATCGTAGGATTCTATGCTTAAGATAATAACTCTCAGGAATACATTCTTGATTCCTTTTCTGTGTATGCATGATAATATATATCTTTTATTGTCTCATCTTTCTGTTGTAAGTCCATTCGCCTTTCCAGCAACACATTTTTCAGCTCTGATCTCCAGCATCTGCAGTCCTCACTTTTTCCATTAGCCTTTCCAGACTACACACCTCTGTCTGGCCCTTTGCCTGTTCAGGCTTTTCCTGCACCATTTCATCAAACAGAGTGTCCGCTAACTGAACCTCAACTCCCTCGTCTTTGTCTTTAGTTTTTGCTTCGTGCTGTGATTTATGACAGTAGGATCTTGTTACTACACAGTCTGGAAAAATTCCAAGGTATTTTTCTTTTGACTCCTCAGACTCCTGGTCTCCCTTGAGCTTTTCCACAAGGGGTAGGCAAAAATGAGGACTGCAGATGCTGGAGACCAGAGTCTAGATTGGAATGGTGCTGGAAAAGCACAGCAGGTCAGGCAGCATCCGAGGAGCAGGAGAATCGACATCTCGGGCAAAAGCCCGTCATCAGGAATGCACCCCTTTTCCACAAAGGGTGTCACTCCCACCTTAGACCCTGCTAAATCATTGCCAAGTACAAACTGAATTCCTGGAACTGACACTTTGTCAATCACTCCCACTGTAACTTCCCCAGTCTTGAGTTGGCACTCCAACCTGATCTTACAGAGAGGAATACTAAATTTCTGTCCATCTATTCCACAAATTATCATCCTCCCAGGTCCCAAAACAGATCCTTGCGGAACACCGCTAGTGACGGCACTCCATGAAGAAACTTTGCCATCAACTACTACCCTCTGTCTTCTTCCATCCAGCCAATTCCTAATCCAAACCTCCAACTCACCCTCAATGCCATATCTCCGTATTTTCTGCAGTAGCCTACCATGGGGAACCTTATCAAACGCCTTACTAAAATCCATATATACCACATCTACCGCTTTCCCCTCATCAACCTCCTTCATCACCTTTTCAAAGAATTCAATAAGGTTTGTGAGGCACGACCTGCCCTTCACAAAACCATGCTGACTATCCTTGATCACATTATTCCTATCCAGATGGGCATAAATCCTATCCCTTACAATTCTCTCTAAGACTTTGCCCACAACAGAAGTGAGACTCACCGGCCTATAGTTACTAGGGTTATCCCTACTCCCCTTTTTGAACAAGGGAACCACATTTGCTATCCTCCAGTCTTCTGGCACTACTCCTGTAGACAAAGAGGACATAAAAATCAAGGCCAATGGCTCTGCAATCTCCTCCCTTGCTTCCCAGAGAATCCTAGGATAAATGCCATCAGGCCCAGGGGACTTATCTATTTTCACCTTTTCCAGGATTTCCAACACCTCTTCTCTACATACCTCAAAGCCATCCATTCTACTTATTTGTGACTCAGTATTCACATCGTCGACAATGCCCTGTTCCTGAGTAAATACTGAAGAAAAGTATTCATTCAGTGTCTCCCCAATCTCTTCCGCCTCCACACGCAACTTCCCATTACTATCCTTGACTGGACCTATTCCTACCCTAGTCATTCTTTTATTCCTAACATACCTATAGAAAGCCTTAGGGTTTTCCCTAATCCTACCGACTAAGGACCTTTCATGTCCCCTCCTTGCTGCTCTTAGCTCTCTCTTCAGGTCCTTCCTGGCTACCCTATAACTCTCAATCGCCCCAATTGAACCTTCACGTCTCATCTTGAGATAGGCCGCCCTCTTCCATTTAACAAGGGATTCCAATTCCTTATTAAACCACGGCTCCCTCGCACGACCCTTTCCTCCCTGCCTGACAGGTACATAATTATCAAGGACACTCAATAGTTGCTCCTTGAACAAGCTCCACATATCATTTACACTCTTGCCTTGGAGTCTACTTTTCCAAGCCACACATCCTAAGTCATGCCTCACCACATCATAATTTCCCTGACCCCAGCTATAACTCTTGCCCTGTAGTACACACTTATCCCTCTCCATCACGAGTGTAAAAATCACCGAATTATGGTCACTATCCCCAAAGTGCTCACCTACCTCTAATTCTAACACCTGGTCTGGTTCTAACACCTGGCCTGGCCTGGACCCCAATTCTGTTCAAATCTGTCCCGATCCATCCAAACCTGTCCAAATGCCAGACTAGATCTGTCCAAACCTATCTAAATCCTGAACTTCGAGCCCCCAAACTGTTACAATAGTGAAGTCAAACCTCTCTGTTAATTAAAATCAAACACCCAGGAAAGCTTGCCTTGCCTTGTAATCTGTTAAAGGTGTGAGGGAGCGAAAGAGAACTCCTAACTTTTACTATTTAAAGAAAAATAACAATTCACTTTCGTAACAGAACACTAAACAAAACTATTAACAAACTGAGCACTTTTTCCCCAAACTGAACACAATCTTATTAACATGCTGTTCCAATAACACCCTTACTAAATGTGACATTAAGTTAAGCTCAAGTCCACAGTGTCTCTGACGTTTTCAATCTTCCGTTTGCTGATGTCCCTGGGTCTTCTTTCCTTTTATTGAGCAATCAACTGGACCACAAGGACTGCTCTGTCATTAGAGAGAGAAGTGACTGGTGGTGATTTAAGCTGAGGGCCACCAGACCTTAGGCAAAGGAAGAGGTTGAGAAGGAGAGCCCTTCATGGTAACCTCAAATTAGTGATGGGAATTGAACCCATGCTGTTGGCATCACACTGCTCTGTGAGTCAGCAATCCTGCCAACTGAGCTAAACTGATTCCCATTTTGTTGAGTATGTTTTACAGGAAAAGGTACCTATTTATAGAGTGTCCTCTAATTTCTTTGAGTGCAACATGTTAGATGGGCAGTTAGCTCTCTGGCTCTACGGCAGTTGCTCTGCTGTTCAGTGGCAGTTGCTCTGACCAATTTTCAAAATGTCCGCATTTTTTTATACCCTCAACATTGTTACTTTTTAGTCTGATGTTGTCAAAACAATAAATTTAAATTCAATTGGGTTTTAGTATCCTGGGCATAATTTAAAGTAATTGGTTAAATTTGAATTGTTGTCAAAACAGCAACTAAAACTCAGGTATCACTTTAAAAGCCAATTACCTGTATCTATTTTGGAACAGCCCAGCCTTTCCATTCAGGCAGCTGAGCCTGCTCTTTAAATTTACTTCAATATTCAGAAAACACTCTCTATTTTATCATACACACTTTCCTCTTGTTAACACTGGCATAGAGAGTAATGTCTGATTCATTTTTAATCCTCTCTGTCCCAGTCAGCAAGGGATGTTGGACTGAAGATTGTGGCCTTTATTATTTGTTCTCACCAATCTATCTTGACTCCTTCCCTTCCTCAAGAGTCTCTGCTGAGTGACTTCTCATCTGTGACAATTACAACCTCCATCTCAAATCTTCACACTGTCCTTCCTAGGAGCTTATCTTTCTTTAATCTCTCCCTCCATGTGCAGACTCCCAAGTCTGTATTCTCATTAGATTGAACATAATACACTCATTTGATTCTGTCCTTATCTATCTAATTATAAGCATGCAAACACTCCCAATGACTTCAACACCGTTACCAGGGGATCTGTTATTGCCCCTCCTATTTCCCATCTCCAGACTGCCCCTTGACAACAACATCTGAAAGCATAGCATTAGTCTGAATTCCTCCACTGATCAGAATGTTGGTGAGATCACACAGACTCTGAGCAACAGAGAGAGAGAGAGACAGTCCCTCTGAACTCACAATATACCTTCACATGGACAAACTCACTATCACTAAGCCTGCTGACAAAGTTCAGTGCCCTTATGAATTCACAGACAGCTTTCAATTCTTAGGACTGTCTGAAGCTGGCTCCTTCATCAGTTTGGATCATGGCTACACCATTGATGACTGTCTCCCAGTCTGCCACTGGCTTCTATATTTCTTCCCATCTTCACATCTGACCTCAGTTCACGAATATTCCCCCATTCCATTTTTCCGGCATCTCAGTCTTATCCTCTCCAGTCTCCGACAGATAATCATGCCTCATCTTTTTTTCTTCAAACAAGGAGTTTTCTCCAGGGTTGAGTGAAGTTTTGACATTATTTTCTCACACTTCTGCACTCCACCCTTCTTTCGGTACTTATTCGGGGATGAGGACGTCACTGATTGGCACGGCATTTATTGCCCATCCCGAATTGCCCTTGAGAAGGTAGTAGTGAGTTGCCTTCTTAATCGACTAGCCTCCATGGTCTGTGGGTAGACCCAGAGCAGTTAGAGAAGGAGTTCCAGGATTTTGACCCAGTGACAGTGAAGGAATGCCAATAAATTTCCAAGTCAGGGTATGATGTGGAAGAGCCGATGATGGACTGGGGTGGGCAAAGTTAAAAATCACACAACACCAGCTTATAGTCCAACAGGTTTATTTGGAAGTACAAGCTTTAAGAGCACTGCTTCTTCATCAGGTGGTTGTGAAGCAGGACCATAAGTCACAGAATTTATAGCAAAAAGTTCTGTGTCTTATGGTTCTGCTTCACAACCACCTGATGAAGGGTCAGCACACCAAAAGCTAGTGCTTCCCAATAAACTTGTTGGGCTATAACCTGGCGTTGTGTGATTTTTAACCAAGTCAGGATTGTGAGTGGCTTGGACAGGAACTTGCAAAGGGTGATTTCCCATGTGTCTACTTCCTGTTCTTCAGGATAGTAGAGGCTATGGGTTTAGCAGGTGAAACATGGCGAATAGTCAGAGATTCCATGCTGACAATGCCATTGAAGTCAAGGGGCAATGGTTAGATTCTCTTCCTCCTGGGAGGCAATCATTGTCTGGCACAAATTTTACTTGCCATTCATCAGCCCAACCTGGATTTGTCCAGATCTTCAGTATCTGAGGAGCTGCAAATGGTGCTGAACGTTGTGCAATCAGCAGCAAGCATCTTCATTTCTGACCTTATGATGGAGGAAGGTCATTGACGATACAGCTAAAGATGATTGGGCCTAGGACACTACCCTGAGGAACTCATGCAGCGATGTCCTGGAGCTGAGATGACTGATCTACAACAGCCAGGACCAAGTTCCTATGTGCCTGGTATAACTCCAACCAGTGGAAAGTTTGTTCCCTGATTTCCATTGACTCCAGTTTTGCTCGGGGTTCTTGATGCCACACTCGGTCAAATACAACCTTGATGCCGAGACAGTCATCTCTCATCTCATCTCTGGAATTCAGCTCCCTTGTCCATGACAAAACTTATTTCCTCTCCAGAACCGGGACAGAGCTACCCACTTCCACCTGACAATTTCCACATTCACTGTCATTTCTGCCAGCTCCAAGCCTGCCTCCAATTTCTTTTCTAGATTTCCATCGGGCGTATTCTCTGTGATTCATCGAATCGCAACAGTGTATTGGTCCTTTGGCCCAACATGTCCACACTGACCCTCCAAAGAGTAACCCACCCAGACCCATTCCCCTAATCTATAATCCTATCTTTTCCCATGACAAATGCACCTAACCTAGACATCCCTGAACGCTATGAGCAATTTAGCATGGCCAATTAATCTGACTTGCACATCTTTTGGACAATGGAAGGAAACTGGAGCACCCAGGGGAAACCCACACAGACAATGGGAGAATGTGCAAAGACCACACAGACAGTCACCCAAGGGTGGAACCGAACCTGGGTCCCTGGCATTGTGAGACAACAGTGCTAACCACTGAACCACTCATTATTCCACTCTGCCATCAACTCAGCACCCACTCCCCTTCCAATAACACCTTCCCTTGGTAATTCCTGGACAAATATCAAAATCTGAACTATTCTGAACTTTTACTTAATTCAACTCAATCCAAAATGTTCCAAATATTTCTCAAGTTTCTCAATCTGAAGTTTATCTACAGCTTTTTTGAGGAGAAGTGTTTTAAAGGGCTTTGAATGAGCAAACCACATTAACTCGTTGCCAAAAGGTACAAAGTCTAATCTTTCCTTATCTCCTCAATGATCATTCTGAAACCATTTCCTTTATTTCAACCCACATTCGGACTCTGAAGTATAAAACTCTTCTGATGAAATACCTCAATTCACGATTCACTATTTCCTCTGGCCTTGCTACCTTGTATCAACTTGGGTTCATGTCCTTTGGACACCTCCACTCTTTTGCTCGATTCACAAATGATGTGGTTGCCTGGATCAAACACGCCTGCCAGTATAACAAAACAAAGTATTGCGGAAGTTGGAAATCTGTGACAACAACAGATATTGCTGGAAAAACTCTGGCAGATGCATCTCATTTTCCACTTGGGGACCCTGAAGCTTATAGGACTCAAGATTACATTCAATAATTTTAAAAGGTGAACATCTTCCAAGTCCTTCATTCACCGTCACACACCTGCCCCTGGCCCTGCCATAACATGGGCTACTTTCAGCACAGCCAACCTACTTTCACTTACTTTAGACCCTAGTTTCAGTTTTTCTTTCTCCCTGGCTCTTGATTACTGATACCTTTGCCTGCCTAACTGGCTTTCTGTTTCTTTGAGCTCCAACTTCACCTATTTTCTTATTCCTTACCCCACACCTCATCCACCCCAGTCCTCAGCATAACTTCATCTTCCTAGCTACTTTCCGTTCTGAAAAATGTTCATAGGGTCATAGAGATGTACAGCACAGAAACAGACCCTGCGGTCCAATTCGTCCATGCCGAACAAATATCCCAATCTAATTTAGCAGCCCTCCACTGGAATCAAAATGTTAACTCTGCCAGACCTGCTGAGATTCTCCTGAAATTTCTGTTTTTGTCACCCCTGCCAGTATGATATGGTATGAGTCAAAAAAGACTCATACAGAACAGAAACAGGGCTTTCAGCCTACCATGTCTATGCCATCCTTCAAATACAAACTATCCTAATACCAATTACCCCCACTTGGTCCACAGTCTACTCTGCCCTGGCCTTTTAAATGCTCATCCAGATGCTTCTTAAATGCCTCCACCACCCTCTCAGGCAGCATGAACCATATTTCTACCGATCTCTGAGTGAAAACCTTCCTCAGATCTCTCTAAACCATTTACTCTTCACTTTAAACTTGTACCCCCTAGTCTCAAACAAATCTGCCATGTGTATTCTCACAATCTACTCTGTCTATTCCTCTCATCATTTTATGTACCTCAATCAGATACCCCCTTCAGCCTCCTCTGTTCCAAGGGAAACAAACCCAGCTTATCCGACGTCTCCTCATAACTAAAACTTTTCATTCCATGAAACATCCCGGTAAATCGCCTCTGTGCCCTCTCTAGTGCAATGACATGCTTCCAGTAGTGTGGGGACCAGAGCTACACACAGTATACATCTGTGCTTTAGGATTGATAAAGTGTGGCACTGGAAAGAGCACAGCAGGTCAGGCAACAACTGAGGACCAAGAGAGTCGACATTTTGAGCTTAACCCTTCATCAGGACTTCTCCAGCATCTGCAGTCCTCACTATCTCCTAATCAATGTTTTATAAAGTTATAATAAGACTCCCTTGCTCCTATATTCTATGTCCTGGCTAATGAAGGTAAGCATCCTGTATGTTGTTTTCACCATCCATTTTACCTGTGCTGACACCTTCAGGGAGCTCTGGACTTGCACACCAAGGTCCTTTTGTTCCTCAGTAGTCCCACCTTCATTGTGGAAACCCTTCCTTTATTAGACTTCTCAAGATACATCACCTCATTCTTATTGGGATTGAATTCTGTCTGTCATTGCTCTGCCCAATTTACCAGCTGATCAATGTCAGACTGTAGCCTGAGACTCTCAACCAATTTTCATGTCACCTGCAAACATGTTAATGATACCTTTGACATTCATATTCAAGTCATTAACGTACAAAGCAAACAGCAATAGTCCCAGCACCAATCCTGTGGCACAGCATTGGTCACAGGTTTTCACTCACAAAAAATCATCCCCCCCAACATCACTTTATTTGCCTGTCAATTTTAGATCCAGTTTGCCAATTTTGCCTTGGATCCCTTTTGGACCAATCTTCCATGTGGACCTTATTAAAGGCCTTACCAAAGCCTATGTAAACCACATCAGTTGCACTCCCCTCATTAATATAGTTAGTCATCTTTTCAAAAAACTCAATTAAATCAGTCAGACAGGATCTCAGTCTAACAAGTCTGTGCTGACTGTCTCTGATCAATCCTTGCCTTTCCAAGTGCTAATTAATCCTATCCCTCATAATTTTTTCAATTATTTCCTTGCCATTGAACATCAGACTAACCGGTCTGTAATTATCTGGCCTATCAGCGGCACGGTGGCACAGTGGTTAGCACTGCTGCCTCACAGCGCCAGAGACCCGGGTTCAATTCCCGCTGTGTGGAGTCTGCACGTTCTCCCCGTGTCTGCGTGGGTTTCCTCCGGGTGCTCCGGTTTCCTCCCACAGTCCAAAGATGTGCAGGTCAGGTGAATTGGCCATGCTAAATTGCCCATAGTGTTAGGTAAGGGGTAAATGTAAGGGTATGGGTGGGTTGCGCGTCGGCGGGTCGGTGTGGACTTGTTGGGCCGAAGGGCCTGTTTCCACACTGTAATGTAATGTAATCTAATCTAATCATTGCTGCCCCTCTTGAATAAAGGAACCACATTCACTATCCTACAGTCACCTGGCACTCCTGTGGCCAGCAAAGAAATATCTCTGCCAGTGCCTCAGCAATCTCCTCCCTTACCTGGATACATCTCATCAGGCCCTGGGGAACTATGCATCTATATGCCTGCTGAAACATTGAATACTTCCTCCTGGTTAATCTTAACGTGTTCTGGAACATCACCATCCTAACTGAAATCTCTGACCGCAATGTTTTTCTCCTTTGTGAATACAGATGAGAAGTGTTCATTTAAGATATTATACCACATTGTGTATGAAACTTTTATGTGGTACCTTATCAAATGCCTTTGAGAAATCCAAGTCTATAACATCTCCTGGTCCCCTTACCATTCCTCAGCATTCCCAAAATACTCTAAGAAATTTGTGAAACATCATTTGCCTTTCAGAAAACCATAGTGACGTGTCTGGTCAGAGTGAGATTTTCATAATTCACAGTCAGGACTTAGAGTCATAGAGTCATAGAGATGTACAGCACAGAAACAGACCCTTCAGTCCAACTCATCCATGCCGACCAAATATCCCAACCCAATCTAATCTAGTCTCATTTGTCAGCACTTGGCCCATATCCCTCGAAACCCTTGCGAACCAGATACACATCCAACTGCCTGTAATGCTGTAATTGTACCAGCCTCCACCACTTCCTCTGGCAGCTCATTCCATACCTGTACCACCCTCTGCGTGAAAATGTTGCCCCTTTGGTCCCTTTTACATCTTTACCCTCTCACCCTAAACCTATGCCACTGTTCACAAAATATAAACTGCCCATCACACAACTTTCTTCTCTTCTATACTTATAATCTGTGAAAGTCATTCAAATATTCATTCAACACTTTGACATTTCCGTTCTGAGAAATTCTAAAAACGCACACGTATACCCAGTGCACTCAGAATGTACTAAATGTTAACATGGGCTCCTGCTGATGATTTTAAGAGAATGGCAGCTGTTTACAATATTTTCCTGTCTTTTTTTCTTTGGTCATTCTTATAAATGATTCTCCAAATGGTATCAATTCTTTCAAAGGGATGTTCCTCTTTCAGCTGTTCCTGTCCCCTTAATTGTATTACTGAGTTGCCCTAAAAGGCTAGAGCTGATGAAACAACCTGAGTTAACATTATGGCAAAGGATATTATCAGACAGTAAAAAGGGCTGATTAAAAACAGGAAACATTGGAAATAGACAGCAGCTTGGACACTCCCTGTGGAGAGAGAAACAAACCTTTTCGGTTTGGCCTTTCAGATTCTGCCTGACATGCTGAGTATTTCTAGCATTTTCTGTTTTTGTCCAGCATTTGTAGTTTTTTTTTGTAAATGTTCATTCATAGAAGGGAACAATGAGTTGCTGCAGCCCAGAGGCCATTGAATGGACAGTTATGCATCTGAAAGTGGTGAATGTATTTGTTTCTCTAACTTATGCATTTGTTTCTTTATCTTTTGTATTTGTTTATTTATCTTTTGCAAATATCAGCCCAGTGTGGCTTGTGTAGGGAGTCAAATGATCTTTTCTGCTGACTTATTGTTACACCCTGGAAGTAACTGGTTCCCACCATATATCACCGAAGGAGATATTGTGCAGGGTCTCAGAATCCAGGCACCACTATCTCCAGGCATTGCTTTGTTTGGTTTGCAAGAGGAAGAAGAAAAGGGAAATATGAGTTTGTAAAATGAGACTGGGCTGAGCAGTTTTGTCAATAAAACCATAAAGACCCAGTGAACCCAAGAAATCAGAGCAAGAGTCAGCACCAGAGAAATGAAAGGGTAAATCTCAGCACATAAGGAGAATTCTGGCTGTCTAATTTGAAGGAGAATGGTGATTCAGCACCGATTTACTTCCAAATACACAATGATTCTGACTTCCTGAAAAGTGTCAGAGGCTTTGTCAAAGAGGAGCATGGGGTTTGATGGAGAAACGGTGATGATTGGAATTCTAATGAAACCTCGCAGCGCCAGAGACCCGGGTTCAATTCCCGCCTCAGGCGACTGACTGTGTGGAGTTTGCACGTTCTCCCCGTGTCTGCGTGGGTTTCCTCCGGGTGCTCCGGTTTCCTCCCACAATCCAAAGATGTGCAGGTCAGGTGAATTGGCCTTGCTAAATTGCCCTTGGGTTAGGTAAGGGGTAAATGTAGGGGTATGGGTGGGTTGCGCTTCGGCGGGTCGGTGTGGACTTGTTGGGCCGAAGGGCCTGTTTCCACACTGTAATGTAATCTAATGTAATCTAATCTAATCAAATGTGTGAAAAGTTATGTGCCAAATGCTAATAAATGAGGTGAGAATAGTTAGGGGTTTGTCTTTGACCAATGGGCTGAAGGGGCTATTTCTGTGCTGCAGACCACTATGACTCTAGGTCTATGGGACCATATCTAAATGTATATTCATTTCATGCCAGTGATAACAAATCTAATGATTAAATGATTTAATTTCAAAATAAAATAAACAGCACCCATGAAAGAATGTTGAGAGAAGGATCTGTCTGATTAACTTGACTGAGATCTCGAAAAAAGTATCAAGGAAGGTCAATAGACCCGTTGGTTATGTGGTCAACAAGAATTTGTGAACATGAACAACAATCACAGATACTGTCCAGCAGTATCATGCTCACAGAACTTCACAGGAAGCTGCGCAAATATCTCGTTTACAAAATGGTTGTGTTGTTTAACTAACAGCTAAGTTTGCTAATGTGCCCAAAACTCAGGTTATGCCTGCTATTGAGCTGTGTAACTTGCCCATGATGTAGTTCTGCATCAAAACCATTCTGACCGTTGCTACACTAAAAACCATTCCTTTAATCATTTCTTCAGCAGCCTCTAGCAATCTGCCCTCCCCCCCACCACCCACCACCCACCACAAAAGCTGTACTGCAGGTCAAAGGAAGGACTTGTCAGGGAAGAACTTGTCCAGAGTAGGATTTTTTGAGAAGCACGGTGTGGGCGGCACGGTGGCCCAGTGGTTAGCACTGCTGCCTCACAGCGCCAGAGACCCGGGTTCAATTCCCGCCTCAGACGACTGACTGTGTGGAGTTTGCACGTTCTCCCCATGTCTGCGTGGGTTTCCTCCGGGTGCTCAGGTTTCCTCCGACAGTCCAAAGACCTGCAGGCCAGGTGAATTGGCCACGCTAAATTGCCCGTAGTGTTAGGTAAGGGGTAAATGTAGGGGTAGGGGTGGGTTGCGCTTCGGCGGGTCGGTGTGGACTTGTTGGGCTGAAGGGCCTGTTTCCACACTGTAATGTAATCTAATCTAATCTAAAATGTGTAAGAGGATCTCAAATATCTAAAAAGAACAATAAGGTTGTAATAGGAGATTTTGATGTTCCAAACATAGACTGGGACTGTCATAGTGTTAAGGGCTTGGCGGGGAAGAAATTTGTAAAGTGTGTGCAAGAATACTTTCTTATCGGATGCACCTACTAAAGAAGGAGAAATAGCACCACTTCTTAGGAAATAAGGCAGGGCAAATGACTGAGTTGTCAGTGGGGGAGCACTTCAGGGCAAGTGATCATAATTTTTATGGTTTTAAAATATGGAATAGAGCTGATCAAAAAGTTAAAGTTCCAAATTGGAGAAAGGCCAATTTTGACGATATTAAACAGGAGCTTTCAAAAGTTGATTGGGTGAAGCATTCGCAGGTAAAGGAACAGCTGAGAAATGGAAAGCCTTCAAAAATGAGATAACAAGAGCTCACAGATGGTAGTTTCTTGTTAGTGCGAAGGGCAAGGCTGTTGATGAGAGAAATTGAGGCTCTGGTCAAGAAAACGAAGGAGACATATATTAGATTTAGCTAGCTGGAATAAGGTGAATCTCCAGAGGCATATAAGGGCAGTAGGAGTAAGAGGTAAATCAGGAGGGCAAAATGGGACGTGACATAGCTTTGGCAAATAGAGTTAAGGGGATTCCAAAGCGATTCCACAAGTACATTAAGGGCAAAAATGTAACTAAGGAGAGAATAGAGTTCTTTAAAGAACAATGCGGCAATCAATGTGTGGAACCACAGGAGATGAATGAGATATTAAACAAATATTTTGTGTCGGCATTTACTGTGGAGAAAGACATGGAAGCTAGGGAACTTGGAGAATAAATAGCAATATTTTGAAAGAGTTCATGTTACAGAACAGGAAGTACTGGAGGTCTTAAAATGCATAAAGTTGGATAAATACTGGGAACTTGATCAGGTGTACCCCAGAACTTTGTGGGCCCCTTTGTACCATTGACAACCATGAGTGAGGTGCTGGAAGACTGGAGATTGGCGAATATGGTGCCGTTATTTAAGAAAGGTGGTTACAAAAAAGCCTGGGAACTATAAACTAGTGAGTCTTATGTCAGTGGTGGGTAAGTTGTTGGAAGGGATTCTGAGGGAACATGCATTTGGAAAGGCAACAACTTTGTCAGCATGGCTTTGTGTGTGGGAGATTGTGTCACACTAACGTGATTGAGTTGTTTGAAGAGGTGACAAAGAAGATTGATCATGGCAGAGCACAAGATATTTTTTATACGTACTGCAGCAAGGCATTCAACAGACTGGTTAGTAAGGTTAGATTACAGACTGGTTAGTAAGGTTAGATTACAGACTGGTTAGTAAGGTTAGATTACATGGAATTCAGGGCGAGCCAGCCATTTAGATACAAAATTTGCTTGAAAGTTGGAGACTGAAGGGGGTGGTGGAGTGTTGCTTTTCAAACATGAGGCCTGTGACCAGCTGCATGCTGCAAGGATCAGTGCCACATCCACAGCTTTTTGTCATTTATACAAATGATTTAGATGAGATTATAGGAGGTATGGTTAGCAAGTTTGCAGGTGACACCAAAATTGGTGGTATAGTAGACAGTGAAGAAGATTATCTCAGAGTACGGCAGGAACTTGATCAGATGGGCCAAAGAGTGGCAAATGGAGTTTAATTAAATAAATGTGAGGTGTTGCATTTGGTAAGGCAAACCAGGGCAAGACTTATACGGTCAATGGTAGGGCCCTGGGGAGTGTTACCAAAGAGACCTATGGGCGCAGGTGCATAGTTCCTTGAAAGTGGAATCTGAGGTAGACAGAGTGGTGAAGAAGGCATTTGGAAAGCTTGCCTTCATTGTCAGAACATAAAGTATAGGCGTTGGGATGTCTAAAAGTGGCTGTACAGCATGTTGGTGAGCCACTTTTAGAAGACTGCATACAATTTTGGTTGCCTTTCTAAAGGAAGGACAGTTGAAAGTTGAAAAGATTTAGAAAAGTATGTAGCCAGGACTGGAGGGTGTGTGCTGTAGGGAGAGGCTAAATAGGCTGGGGATTTTATCTCTGGGAGCATTGGAAGCTGAAGGGTGACATTATAGAGGTCTAAAAAAGCATGACGAGCATGGCTAGGGTGAAGAGCTAATGTCTTTTTCCTCAGGTGGGAGAATCCAAAACTAGAAGGAATAGGTTTATAGTGAGAGGGGGAAGATTTAGAAAGGATCTGAGGGGTACGTTTTTCACACAGAGGGTGGTACGTGTATGTAATGAGCTTCCAGAGGAAGTGGTAGAGGTGGCTATAATTACAACATGTTAAAAGCATCTGGGTGGGTATGTGAAATGTTGGCAAATGAGACTAGGTCAGATTGGGATGTCTGGTTAGCGTGGATGAGTTGGACCAAAGGGTCTGTTTCCATGCTGTATGACTCCGTGAATCTTTGATTTGTCGAGGGAAGGACCTTTCAAGAGAAGGATTTGTCAATGAAAAGGCCTTGTCAAGGAAAGAATTTGTCTATCTAACTTGCCTGATATCACAGATGAAGGTCAACAAGGCCAATGGATTTGACGTAATTCACATGAATCTATAACTGGCTGGAAGATTAAAAGTTCAGGGGTCCCAAAAGAAACTAACAAGTTGGATCTGAAATGATTTAGGTCTCAGAAAGCTATGTCAGCCCTGGTATTATTTGGGAGCAGCTTAACCAGGGCTGGCCTGGGAGTTCTTAGTTCCAGAGTGGAGAGGTGTTTTTGCTCAGTCACTGCCCTATACTGGATTTGTTTGGTGCCTGGCCCATTTGAAGGCTTAACACTTCCAGGCCGCTTATCCAGAAAAACCAAACCTGTCATTTGCAGATTTCCTAACTCCAAACACACCAGACTTATCTCCCCTTACAATTCCAAACTCCCTGTCCCCACAATCCTCACTGGTGGTCCTCCCTTGACCTCTGAACTTCAGCTCTTTGACATCTGACCTTCCTGAATCTGAGGACCCTGATGCTTAACCATCAGAATCTCTTGACCCTGCGATCCCCAACTCCTGACCATCCCCGACCCAATCAGGTTGCTGACTGGGGAAACAACTTCATGTTGACAAACTATTAATTCAGAGATTCCTCCAGAGGGGACAATAGAACAGAGTATTTGAGGGGTACAGTGCAAGTGGGCATTTGATTGTGAGAGCTGAAAAATTTGTTGCTGGAAGAAAAGTGCAGCAGGTTTGATTGTGAGAGTTTCAGATTAGATTAGATTCCCTACAGTGTGGAAACAGGCCCTTCGGCCCAACCAGTCCACACCTACCCTCCAAAGAGTAACTCACCCAGACCCATTTCCCTCTGACTAATACACCTAACACTATGGGCAATTTAGCATGACCAATTCACCTGACCTGTACATTTTTGGACTGTGGGAGGAAACCAGAGCACACCCACGCAGACATGGAGAGGATGTGCAAACTCCACACAGACAGTCGCCCAAGGCTGGAATTGAACCTGGGACCCTGGTGCTGTGAGGCAGCAGTGCTAACCACTGAGCCACCGTGTCTGTGTGAGGGTGATGTGAGGGTGTACAGTGTGAGGGGGTGTGTGAGGGATGTGTTTGAGGGAGTTTGTGGTTGAGTGTGTGTGAGGGGTACAGCATGAGTACCTGTACAGTGTGACAGATACAGTGTGACAGGTACAGTGTGAGGGGTACAGCGTGAGGGTTAAAGTGTGAGTGGCATGTGTCTGATGCTGTGGGGGGAATACAGTGTGAGGGTGTCTATGTGAGGATGATGTGTGAGGGGTAAGTGTGAAGGGTGTGTTTGAGGGAGTTTCTGAGGGTGTGTGTGTGAGGGGTACAGTGTGAGGGTTTGTGTGAGGGGTACAGTGTGAGAGTGTGTGTGAGGGATACAGTGTGAGGGGGGTGTGTGAGTGTTACTGTGAAGGTTACAGTGTGTGAGGGGCGTGTGTGAGGGATAAAGTGTGAAGATATGTGTGAGGGGCTGTTTGAGGTGTACAGTGTGAGACTACATGCATGAGGGGTATAGTGTGAAGGGGTGTGTGAGGAGTAGAGTGTGAGGGGTACAGTGTGAAGGGATTGCGAGGGATACAGTGTGAGGGGTGTGTGGGGGGTGTACAGTGTGAGGGGGTGTGTATGTTACAGTGTGAGGGGAGTGTGTGAGAGGTACAGTGTGAAGGGGGAGTGTGACAGGTACTTGGTGATGTTGTGGATAAGGGTTACAGTGTGAGGGCACGTGTGAGGGCTACAGAGGAAGAGGCTGTATGTGGGGTATAGTGTAAGGGGGTGTTTGAGGATGTGTGTGAGAGAGGTTATATGAGAGGTACAGTGTGAGGGAGTGTGTGAGGACAGTGTGTAAGGATGTGTGAGGGCTGTATGTGAGGGGTACAGTGTAAGGGGGTACGTGAGAAAGTGTGTGAGGGGACAATGTGAGGGGTTTCGTGAGGAAGGTGTGTGAGGGGGGTCTGTATGGGGTATAGTGTGAGGGATTTTGTGAGGGATTGTGAGGGGGTATGTGAGGGGTACATTGTGAGGTGTACAGTGTTATGTGGTTTTTGGGGGTCCAGTGTAGATACAGTGTTAGTGAGGTTTTGCGGGTTACTGTAGGAAGGGATATTGGTGGGGGATAGTGTTCTGGTTATTTGGAGGGATATAAAGGGTTATTGAATGGGCATACAATGCGATGGCATATTGGGGAGCGTACCCTGTAGGAGCTATTTGGATGGGCAATGGGGGAATGAGTTTTTTGAAATAATAGAGAAATTGTATTTTATCATTGCAAATAAACTTTATTGTCACTGACATCAGCCACACACTAATTAAACAAAGAAATTCTTTCATGCTGCATTTGTTTGTCATTTTGAATATTGATAATACAGTCATAAAATTACATAAAAACTGCATTGTGTTACACAGCAAACAACAGAAATGGTGAGAGAATGTACAAAGGAAATAGCCGAGGAGGAAGCAGAGTTAGAACAGGGGTGTTAGCGACAACACTCAGTCTGAACCAATGCCAAATCCTGTATCAAACTGCAAAGCTTTCACCAACTCTGATCATATCCTTCAGTGTCAAAAATGATCCTCCCTTTCACTGACTCCTTCAGAAATACAGCTGTACAGTCCCCACTGCCTGCTGTCCATCATTAGACCAGCATCGGTATCACATTGGGTCCGATCCTGCTCTCACACTGAGGCTCAATGTTGATACTCTGCAATGAACAGAGACAGCAGTCTGGCTGGGAATCTCCTTCTTGTCAGGACAGTGCAGCACTCTGCTTTACCTTACTCGCTAACTAACCCTGGCATCAGCACCCTCTTGCTGCCTCGAACTCATGACTAGATTGAGACAAACAGCAGCCTTTCTCATGTTTAATGGGTGTGTTTCTGCAGCTCAAGCTGACAGAGCTTAATGTTTAGGACACCCATATCCCATTGCAGGGAACAGAACTATGGGGTTAGATACAGACTAAAGCTCCCCTTTCCACTTGTCCCCATCAAACACTCCCTGGACAGAGACACCATGGGGTTAGATAGAGAGTAAAGCTACCTTGAACTGTTCCTGTCAAACACTGTCAGCATGGGGTAGACACAGAATAAAGCTTCCTCTACACAGTTTCCATTAAACACTCCGAGGACAGGGTCAGAAGTCACATGACACCAGGTTATAGTCTAACAGGTTTATTTGAAATCACAAGCTTTCAGAGCATTGGCCCTTCATCGGGTGAGGCCTCAGAGTGAACTGAGATGAGAAGGAATTTTTTCAGCCAGAGGAATGAACTCACTGCCACAAAAGGCTGTGGAGGCCATGTCATTGAGGTCCTTAAGGCAGAGATAGATAGGTTCTAGATTAGTATGGGGATCAGGGATTACGGGGGGAAGACAGGACAATAGGGTTGAAAAGCATATCTACCATAATGAAAGGGCAGAGCAAAATTTATGGGCTGAATGCGTAATTCTGCTCCTTTACCTTGTGATAATAGGAAACAGCTACAGCCTTGCAACTGTTTCACCAATGAGGCAGCCATTTTAAGGTTGCAAGTGATATGGACCTCAACCCAATTGGATTGGATAGTATGGAAACAATCCTCAATGAAAATCATCTTTGTGCCTCCACCAGTTCATGCAGGCTAGCAAGGATTCATTTGAGAACTTTTAGCAGTTTGGTTTTGGCTGGCTTTCTTCCCTCAGTTGCAGGCACAATACCCACACTGAAGTCAGACCTGTGACAAGGCCTAAGCATCAACTTAGCCCCATATCTTTAGGTAGGACTGGCCCAGTGCAGAAGGATCACTCCAGCTACTCTGTCTCAGATGAGGGGCAAAACCCAAAGACGTTTCTGGATGTGGATCTTGGAGCTGCCACATAATGGCATGGGGCAAGGGAAGCTGCAACAAGGTGATTGGCCGACAAGGAATGGCAGCTGCTCAGACCCATGCTGAAGAAGCTTCACATGTGGGCTCCAGTGTTAGAACAAAGAACAAAGAACATTACAGCACAGGAACAGGCCCTTCGGCCCTCCAAGCCTGTGCTGATCCAGATCCTCTATCTAAATCTGCCACTTAATTTCCAAGGATCTGTATCCCTCTCCTTCCTGCCCATTCATGTACCTGTCTAGATACATCTTAAATGATGCTATCATGCCTGCCTCTATCCCCTCCACTGGCAACATGTTCCAGATACCCACCGCATTCTGCGTAAAGAACTTTCCATGTATATCTCCCTTAAACTTTTCCCCTCTCACCTTGAACTGGTGACCCCTAGTAATTGAGTCCCCCACTCTGGGAAAAAGCTTCTTTCTATCCACCCTGTCTATACCTCTCATGATTTTGTAGACCTCAATCAGGTTCCTCCCTCAATCCCTGTCTTTCTAATGAAAATAATCATAATCTACTCAACCTCTCCTCATAGCTAGCACCCTCCATACCAGGCAACATCCTGGTGAAACTCCTCTGCACCCTCTCCAAAGCAAATATACAGCTGTTTATAAAAGAGAAAAAGAAATTGTTCAGACTTTCTGAAGCACAAAATGCTTTCACAGATGTCTCAACCCTGGGACAGAAAGAGAATTCAAATTACATATCAGAAAACATTTATAAAGTTCCTCAAAGTAAGTTCCTCATCAAAGTTCCTTTTTAAGCATTACGTTAGGTTACAAACCACATGAAAAATTTCGGATACACACCTAACTTTTTTCAATTTATTTCAAAGGTGTCTGAGTTTCATTTCAATCATTTCTAACCATCTTTTACAAGATTCTTATCAGATAAAAGCTTTATCTTGAAATTTGATACAAAATTCAAAGCAAGCCACTAACTGCGAACTTTTGAATTTAGTTTTACCAGACACTCTCCCAGATGCTCAACTTTAGATAGAAACTGTATAAACATCCGAACACTTTCATAAAGTGACAGCAGTTCTAGAAAATATGTCTCACAGACCTCGAAAATGAGAAAAGAAAATGCTGTGAATATTTAGTGTGACCACAGATCAGTGAGCTGAGTGTGAGAGAAAGCAGAGTGAGCTCTGAGTGTGAGAGAAAGCAGATTGAGCTCTGAAAGTGAGAGGGCAGAGTGAGTTCTGAGTATGAGAGGGCAGAGTGTGATCTGAGTGTAAGAGAAAGCAGAGTGAGTACTGAGTCTGAGAGGGAAGAGTGAGTTCTGAGTGTGAGAGGGCAGAGTGATTTTTGAGTGTGAGAGGGCAGAGTGAGTTCTGAGTGTGAGAGAGCAGAGTGAGCTCTGAGTGTGAGAGAGCAGAGTGAGCTCTGAGTGTGAGAGGGCAGAGTGATTTCTGAGTGTGAGAGAGCAGAGTGAGCTCTGAGGGTGAGAGGGCAGAGTGAGTTCTGAGAGTGAGAGGGAAGACTGAGTTCTGAGTGTGAGAGAGCAGAGTGAGTTCTGAGATGAGAGAGCACAGTGATTTCTGAGTGTGAGAGGGCAGAGTGAGTTCTGAATGTGAGAGAGCAGAGTGAGTTCTGAGAGAGAGAGCAGAGTGAGTTCTGAGAGTGAGAGAGCAGAGTGAGTTCTGACAGTGAGAGAGCACAGTGATTTCTGAGTGTGAGAAGGCAGAGTGAGTTCTGAATGTGAGAGCAAAGTGAGCTCTGAGTGTGAGAGCAGAGTGAGCTCTGAGTATGAGAGAGCAGAGTGATTTCTGAATGTGAGAGAGCAGAGTGAGTTCTGAGTGTGAGAGGGCAGAGTGAGTTCTGAGTATGAGAGGGCAGAGTGAGTTCTGAGTGTGAGAGAGCAGAGTGATTTCTAAGTGTGAGAGGGCAGAGTGAGTACTGAATGTGAGAGCGCAGAGTGAGTTCTGAGTGTTAGAGGGCAGAGTGAGTTCTGAGTGTGAGAGGGCAGAGTGATTTCTGAGTGTGAGAGCAGAGTGAGCTCTGAGTGTGAGAGAGTAGAGTGATTTTTGAGTGTGAGGGGCAGAGTGAGTTCTGAATGTGAGAGGGCAGAGTGATTTTTGAGTGTGAGGGGCAGAATGAGTTCTGAGTGTGAGAGGGCAGAGTGTGCTCTGAGTGTGAGAGGGCAGAGTGAGTTCTGAGTGTGAGAGGGCAGAGTAAGTTCTGAGTGTGAGAGGGAAGAGTGAGTTCTGAGTGTGAGAGAAAGCAGAGTGAGTACTGAGTCTGAGAGGGAAAAGTGATTTCTGAGTGTGAGAGGGCAGAGTGATTTTTGAGTGTGAGAGGGCAGAGTGAGTTCTGAGTGTGAGAGGGAAGAGTGAGTTCTGTGTGTGAGAGGGCAGAGTGAGTTCTGAGTGTGAGAGGGAAGAGTGAGTTCTGAGTGTGAGAGGGCAGGGTGAGTTCTGAATGTGAGGGCAGAGTGATTTCTGAATGTGAGAGAGCAGAGTGAGTTCTGAGTGTGAGAGGGAAGACTGAGTTCTGAGTATGAGAGGGCAGAGTGAGTTCTGAGTGTGAGAGAGCAAAGTGACCTCTGAGTATGAGAGAGCAAAGTGAGCTCTGAGTGTGAGAGAGCAGAGTGAGCTCTGAGTGTGAGAGGGCAGAGTGATTTCTGAATGTGAGAGAGCAGAGTGAGTTCTGAGTGTGAGAGAGCAGAGTGATTTCTAAGTGTGAGAGGGCAGAGTGAGTTCTGAGTGTGAGAGAGCAAAGTGACCTCTGAGTGTGAGAGAGCAAAGTGAGCTCTGAGTGTGAGAGGGCAGAGTAAGTTCTGACTGTGAGAGAGCAGAGTGAGTACTGAATGTGAGAGCGCAGAGTGAGTTCTGAGTGTTAGAGGGCAGAGTGAGTTCTGAGTGTGAGAGAGCAGAGTGATTTTTGAGTGTGAGGGGCAGAGTGAGTTCTGAGTGTGAGAGGGCAGAGTGATTTCTGAGTGTGAGAAGGGCAGAGTGATTTCTGAATGTGAGAAGGGCAGAGTGAGTTCTGAGTAAGAGAGGGCAGAGTGAGCTCTGAATGTGAGAGAAAGCAGAGTGAGCTCTGAGTGGGAGAGGGAAGAGTGAGTTCTGAGTGTGAGAGGGCAGAGTGAGCTCTGAGTGTGAGAGGGCAGAGTGAGTTCTGAGTGTGAGAGAGCAGACTGATTTTTGAGTGTGAGGGGCAGAGTGAGTTCTGAGGGTGAGAGGGCGGAGTGATGTTTGAGTGTGAGGGGCAGAGTGACTTCTGAGTGTGAGAGGGCAGAGTGTTTTCTGAGTGTGAGAGAGCAGAGTGATTTTTGAGTGTGAGGGGCAGAGTGAGTTCTGAGGGTGAGAGGGCGGAGTGATTTTTGAGTGTGAGGGGCAGAGTGACTTCTGAGTTCGAGAGGGCAGAGTGATTTCTGAGTGCGAGAGGGCAGAGTGAGTTCTGAGTGTCAGAGGGCAGAGCGAGCTCTGAGTAAGAGAGGGCAGAGTGAGTTCTAAGTGTGAGAGAGCAGAGTGATTTTTGAGTGTGAGGGGCAGAATGAGTCCTGAGTGTGAGAGAGCAGAGTGAGCTCTGAGTGTGAGAGAGCAGAGTGATTTCTGAGTGTGAGAGGGCAGAGTGAGTTCTGAGTGTGAGAGAGCAGAGTGATTTTTGAGTGTGAGGGGCAGAATGAGTCCTGAGTGTGAGAGGGCAGAGTGAGCTCTGAGTGTGAGAGAGCAGAGTGATTTCTGAGTGTGAGAGGGCAGAGTGAGTTCTGAGTGTGAGAGAGCAGAGTTAGCTCTGAGTGTGAGAGAGCAGAGTGAGTTCTGAGTGTGACAGGGAAGTCTGAGTTCTGAGTGTGAGGGGGCAGAGTGAGTTCTGAGGGTGAGAGGGCAAAGTGATTTCTGTGTGTGAGAGGGCAGAGTGAGTTCTGAGAGTGAGAGTGCACAGTGATTTCTGAGTGTGAGAGGGCAGAGTGAGTTCTGAATGTGAGAGAGCAGAGTGAGTTCTGAGTGTGAGAGAGCAGAGTGAGTTCGGAATGTGAGAGAGCAGAGTGATTTCTGGGTTCGAGAGGGCAGATAGATTTCTGAGTGTGAGAGGGCAGAGTGAGTTCTGAATGTGAGAGAGCAGAGTGTGTTCTGAGTGTGAGAGAGCAGAGTGAGCTTAAAGTGTGAGTGGGCAGAGTGAGTTCTGAATGTGAGAGAGCAAAGTGACCTCTGAGTGTGAGAGAGCAAAGTGACCTCTGAGTGTGAGAGAGCAGAGTGAGCTCTGAATGTGAGAGAAAGCAGAGTGAGCTCTGAGTGGGAGAGGGAAGAGTGAGTTCTGAGTGTGAGAGGGCAGAGTGATTTTTGAGTGTGAGAGGGCAGAGTGAGTTCTGAGTGTGAGAGAGCAGAGTGATGTCTGAGTGTGAGAAGGAAAGTGAGTTCTGAGTGTGACAGAGAAAATTTAGCTCTGAGTGTGAGAGGGCAGAGTAAGTTCTGAGTGTGAGAGGGCAGAGTGTGCTCTGAGTGTGAGAGGGCAGAGTGAGTTCTAAGTGTGAGAGGGCAGAGTGAGTTCTGAGTGTTAGAGAGCAGAGTGATTTCTGAGTGTGAGAGGGCAGGGTGAGTTCTGAATGTGAGAGAGCAAAGTGACCTCTGAATGTGAGAGGGCAGAGTGATTTCTGAGTGTGAGAGGGCAGAGTGAGGTCTGAGTGTGAGGAGGAAAGTGAGTTCTGAGTGTGACAGAGAAAATTTAGCTCTGAGTGTGAGAGGGCAGAGTGAGTTCTGAGTGTGGGAGGGCAGAGTGTGCTCTTAGTGTGAGAGGGAAGAGTGAGTTCTGAGGGTGAGAGGGCAGAGTGAGTTCTGAGTGTTAGAGAGCAGAATGATTTCTGAGTGTGAGAGGGCAGGGTGAGTTCTGAATGTGAGAGAGCAAAGTGACCTCTGAATGTGAGAGAGCAGAGTGAGCTCTGAGTGTGAGAGGGCAGTGTGAGTTCTGAGTGTGAGAGAGCAGAGTGAGTTCTGAGTGTGAGAGGGCAGAGTGATTTCTGAGTGTGAGGGGGCAGAGTGAGTTCTGAGTGTGAGAGGGCAGAGTGATTTTTGAGTGTGAGAGCGCAGAGTGAGTTCTGAGTGTGAGAGGGCAGAGTGAGTTCTGAGTGTGAGAGGGCAGAGTGATTTCTGAATGTGAGAGAGCAGAGTGATTTCTGAGTGTGAGAGGGCAGAGTGAGTTCTGAGGGTGAGAGGGCAAAGTGATTTCTAAGTGTGAGAGGGCAGAGTGAGTTCTGAATGTGAGAGAGCAGAGTGAGTTCTGAGTGTGAGAGGGCAGAGTGATTTCTGGGTTCGATAGGGCAGATTGATTTCTGAGTGTGAGAGGGCTGAGTGAGTTCTGAATGTGAGAGAGCAGAGTGAGCTTAAAGTGTGAGTGGGCAGAGTGAGTTCTGAATGTGAGAGAGCAAAGTGACCTCTGAGTGTGAGAGAGCAGAGCGAGCTCTGAATGTGAGAGAAAGCAGAATGAGCTCTGAGTGGGAGAGGGAAGAGTGAGTTCTGAGTGTGAGAGGGCAGAGTAAGCTCTGAGTGTGAGAGGGCAGAGTGAGTTCTGAGTGTGAGAGGGCAGAGTGATTTTTGAGTGTGAGGGGCAGAGTGAGTTCTGAGTGTGAGAGAGCAGAGTGAGGTCTGAGTGTGAGGAGGAAATTGACTTCTGAGTGTGACAGAGAAAGTTTAGCTCTGAGTGTGAGAGGGCAGAGTGAGTTCTGAGTGTGAGAGGGCAGAGTGTGCTTTGAGTGTGAGAGGGCAGAGTGAGTTCTAAGTGTGAGAGGAAAGAGTGAGTTCTGAGTGTGAGAGGGCAGAGTTCTGAATGTGAGAGGGAAGAGTGAGTTCTGAGGGTGAGAGGGCAGTGTGAGTTCTGAGTGTGAGAGAGCAGAGTGAGTTCTGAGTGTGAGAGGGCAGAGTGATTTCTGAGTGTGAGGGGGCAGAGTGAGTTCTGAGTGTGAGAGGGCAGAGTGATTTATGAGTGTGAGAGGGCAGAGTGATTTCTGAGTGTGAGAGCAGAGTGAGCTCTGAGTGTGAGAGAGTAGAGTGATTTTTGAGTGTGAGGGGCAGAGTGAGTTCTGAATGTGAGAGGGCAGAGTGATTTTTGAGTGTGAGGGGCAGAATGAGTTCTGAGTGTGAGAGGGCAGAGTGTGCACTGAGTGTGAGAGGGCAGAGTGAGTTCTGAGTGTGAGAGGGAAGAGTGAGTTCTGAGTGTGAGAGGGCAGAGTAAGTTCTGAGTGTGAGAGGGAAGAGTGAGTTCTGAGTGTGAGAGAAAGCAGAGTGAGTACTGAGTCTGAGAGGGAAAAGTGATTTCTGAGTGTGAGAGGGCAGAGTGATTTTTGAGTGTGAGAGGGCAGAGTGAGTTCTGAGTGTGAGAGGGAAGAGTGAGTTCTGAGTGTGAGAGGGCAGAGTGAGTTCTGAGTGTGAGAGGGAAGAGTGAGTTCTGAGTGTGAGAGAAAGCAGAGTGAGTTCTGAGTGTGAGAGGGCAGAGTGAGTTCTGAGTGTGAGAGGGCAGGGTGAGTTCTGAATGTGAGAGAGCAAAGTGACCTCTGAATGTGAGAGAGCAAAGTGAGCTCTGAGTGTGAGAGGGCAGTGTGAGTTCTGAATGTGAGGGCAGAGTGATTTCTGAATGTGAGAGAGCAGAGTGATTTATGAGTGTGAGAGGGCAGAGTGATTTCTGAATGTGAGAGGGCAGAGTGAGTTCTCAGTGTGAGAGGGCAGAGTGAGTTCTGAGTTTGAAGAGCAGAGTAAGCTCTGAGTGTGAGAGGGCAGACTGATTTCTGAGTGTGAGAGGCAGAATGAGTTCTGAGTGTGAGAGCAGAATGATTTCTGAGTGTGAGAGAGCAGAGTGATTTCTGAGTGTGAGAGGGCAGAGTGAGTTCTGAGGGTGAGAGGGCAAAGTGATTTCTGAATGTGAGAGGGCAGAGTGAGCTCTGAGTGTGAGAGGGCAGAGTGAGTTCTGAGGGTGAGAGGGCAGAGTGAGTTCTGAGTGTTAGAGAGCAGAGTGATTTCTGAGTGTGAGAGGGCAGAGTGAGTTCTGAGGGTGAGAGGGCAAAGTGATTTCTGAATGTGAGAGGGCAGAGTGAGCTCTGAGTGTGAGAGGGCAGAGTGAGTTCTGAGGGTGAGAGGGCAGAGTGAGTTCTGAGTGTGAGAGAGCAGAGTGAGTTCTGAGTGTGAGAGGGCAGAGTGATTTTTGAGTATGAGGGCAGAGGGAGTTCTGAGTGTGAGAGAACAGAGTGAGTTCTGAGTGTGAGAGGGCAGAGTGAGCTCTGAGTGTGAGAGGGCAGAATGAGTTCTGAGTGTGAGAGGGCAGACTGATTTCTGAGTGTGAGAGGGCAGAGTGAGCTCTGAGTGTGAGAGAGCAGAGTGAGCTCTGAGTGTGTGAGAGCAGAGTGAGCTCTGAGTGTGAGAGGGCAGATTGAGCTCTGAGTGTGAGAGAGCAGAATTATTTCTGAGTGTGAGAGAGCCGAGTGATTTCTGAGTGTGAGAGGGCAGAGTGAATTCTGAGTGTGAGAGAGCAGAGTGAGTTCTGAATGTGAAAGGGCAGTGTGAGCTCTGAGTGTGAGAGGGCAGAGTGAGAGAACAGAGTGAGCTCTGAGTGTGAGAGGGCAGAGTGAGCTCTGAGTGCGAGATGGCAGAGTGATTTTTGAGTATGAGGGCAGAGGGAGTTCTGAGTGTGAGAGAACAGAGTGAGTTCTGAGTGTGAGAGGGCAGAGTGAGCTCTGAGTGTGAGAGGGCAGAATGAGTTCTGAGTGTGAGAGGGCAGACTGATTTCTGAGTGTGAGAGGGCAGAGTGAGCTCTGAGTGTGAGAGAGCAGAGTGAGCTCTGAGTGTGTGAGAGCAGAGTGAGCTCTGAGTGTGAGAGGGCAGATTGAGCTCTGAGTGTGAGAGAGCAGAATTATTTCTGAGTGTGAGAGAGCCGAGTGATTTCTGAGTGTGAGAGGGCAGAGTGAATTCTGAGTGTGAGAGAGCAGAGTGAGTTCTGAATGTGAAAGGGCAGTGTGAGCTCTGAGTGTGAGAGGGCAGAGTGAGAGAACAGAGTGAGCTCTGAGTGTGAGAGGGCAGAGTGAGCTCTGAGTGCGAGATGGCAGAGTGAGTTCTGAGTGTTAGAGAGCAGAGTGAGTTATGAATGTGAGAGGGCAGAGTGAGTTATGAATGTGAGAGAGCAGTGTGAGTTCTGAGTTTGAGAGGGTAGAGTGAGCTCTGAGTGCGAGAGGGCAGAGTGAGTTCTGAATGTGAGAGAGCAAAGTGACCTCTGAGTGTGAGAGAGCAGAGTGAGTTCTGAATGTGAGAGGGCAGAGTGAGTTCGGAATGTGAGAGCGCAAATTGACCTCTGAGTGTGAGAGGGCAGAATGATTTTTGAGTATGAGAGGGCAGAGGGAGTTCTGAGTGTGAGAGAAAAGAGTGAGTTCTGAGTGTGAGAGGGCAGAGTGAGCTCTGAGTGTGAGAGAGCAGAGTGAGTTCTGAGTGTGAGTGGGCAGAATGAATTGTGAGTGTGAGAGAGCAGAGTGAGTTCTGAATGTGAAAGGGCAGTGTGAGCTCTGAGTGTGAGAGGGCAAAGTGATTTCTGAGTGTGAGCGGGCAGAGTGAGAGAACAGGGTGAGCTCTGAATGTGAGAGGGCAGAGTTATGAATGTGAGAGAGCAAAGTGACCTCTGAGTGTGAGAGAGCAGAGTGAGCTCTGAGTGCGAGAGGGCAGAGTGAGCTCTGAGTGCGAGAGGGCAGAGTGAGTTCTGAGTGTTAGAGGGCAGAATGAGTTATGAATGTGAGAGAGCAGTGTGAGTTCTGAGTTTGAGAGGGTAGAGTGAGCTCTGAGTGCGAGAGGGCAGAGTGAGTTCTGGATGTGAGAGGGCAAATTGACCTCTGAGTGTGAGAGAGCAGAGTGAGCTCTGAGTGTGAGAGAATGCAGAGGGAGCTCTGAGTGTGAGAGTAAAGACTGAGCCTGCATTACCTGCATTATGAGTGGGTGGTTATAGAACCAGTCTGACTCAAGATTGGGATACAGACAGACTCTAATCTCACACCTTTAATGCATTGTCTGAGCTGAGATGTCACCTTTTTATTAAAACCTTAAGTTATCTCTAGAATGTGACTTAAAAGAAGTTCTGGGATTTACATATCCCAGAACCTGCAACCCATTCTAAAAGATGGTAAGAATTTATAAAATATTACATGGATTGACTGCCTGCAGATTGAGCACTTTTTGAGCAAAATAGAATGTATCTGCAAACATAATTCTGCAAATGCAAATTCACCCCATAGACTTATATGTGTGTGTGCATGCATGTGAGAGAGAGAGAGAGAGAGAGTGAGTGTGTGCAAGTGTGCGTGTTCATGTGAGTGTGAGTGCACGTGAGTGAGTATGTGCTGGTCACGGGCCTCCAGTCTGAAAAGCAACCCTCCACCACCACCCTCTGTCTTCTACCTTTGAGCCAGTTCTGTATCCAAATGGCAAGTTCTCCCTGTATTCCATGAGATTAACCTTGCTAACCAGTCTCCCATGAGGAACCTTGTCGAACACCTTACTGAAGTCCATATAGATCACATCTAGATCACATCACCAATCCTCTTTGGTACTTCTTCAGAAAACTCAATCAAGTTTGTGAGATATAATTTCTCATGCACAAAGCCATGCTGATCAGTCCTTGCCTTTCCAAATACATGGAAATTCTGTCCCTCAGGATTCCCTCCAACAACTTGCTCATCCGCGATGTCAGGCTCATCGGTCTATAGTTCCCTGACTTTTCCTTACCACCCTTCTTAAATAGTGGTACCACATTAGCCAGCCTCCAGTCTTCCAGCACCTCACCTGTGACTATCAATGTCACAAACATCTCAGCTCGGGGCCCAGCAATCACTTTCTTAGCTTCCCAGAATGCTAGGGTACACCTGATCAGGTCCTGTTACTGGAAGAGCTTGGCTAGGAGTGTGGCAAGTTCTAGAGTGAAAGTCTTCAGTCCCATCGCTGGAATGTTGTCAGGACCCATATTCTTTGCAGTATCCAGAGCCTCTAACTTTTTTTTTGATATCACGTGGAGTGAATTGAATTGGCTGAAGACTGCTTTCTGTAATGCTGGGACCACTGGAGGAGGCTGAGATGGATCACTACTGGCCGAAGATTGCTGCAAATGCTTCAGATTTGTCTTTTCACTGATGTGCTGGGCTTTTTGATGGAGATATTTGTGAGTTGTTTAATTGTCCATTACCTTTCCTAATTGGATGTGGCAGGACATGCAGCTCTGATGAAGAGTCACCTGGACTCGAAACCTTAACTTTCAGATCAGGTTCCAGCATCTGCAGTAATTTATTCCTACTTAGATCTGATCTGTTGGTTGTGGGATTGCTTAGCTCAATCACTTGCAGTTTGGCACCAAAGTAATCCTGTTTGGAAGCTGCACCAAGTTGACACCTTTATTTTCAAGTTTGCCCTCCTGCACTCTCCACTGAACCAGGGTTGATCCCCTGTTTGATGGTAATGGTTGAGTCTGGGGTATCCAGACTATGAAGTTGCAGATTGTGCTGGAGTACAGTTCTGCTGCTGTGGATGGCTCACAGTGCCTCATGGATACTTAAACTCGAGCTGCTAGATCGGTTCAAAGTCTGTCCCTTTTAGCACAGTGATAGTGCCACACAACACGATGGAGGGTATTCTCAATGTGAAGATGGAACTTTGTTTCCACAGGCTCATCACTACCTTCTGAAGAGCAAATATAAACACTGGCACAAATGGCGATAGCCACATTTCATGAACGACTATAAAAATATCTTCAACTCACTAAGTTGCACTAAAACTAATTAAGACTTGTGGTTGGAATAGCAGGAACTTGTTTATCATTCAGCACAGTTTTCATTGACAGTAAATTGTTTATTCACCTCACTCTGATTATGTTTGCTCACAAATACAGAAAAGCTGAGTCAGTGCAAATGCTCTTATCTGATTCCAGTTCGGGTTAAATTCTTCGTTTTACACAGCTTATTCGATGTTGCAAGATGTTATCGCTAAACATCATTCTCACTCTACATGTTATCATTCAGCTAATCAATCTAGAAAAGAATTGATTCATTCAAAGGTTAACAGAAAACAGCAAATACTGGAAACATGTCAGAAATACAACAAGCCTTCCGCATGTTGAATAGGTCACGCAGCAATGAAGATGTATAACCACAATTTCATGGTAAAACGATATTTCGGACCATGCTAACCTGTAGTGGTTGTTACTACAATGTTGTGCCAACTAGACTGGCGATTGTGATTTCTGAGGTCTGGTTGCACTTGCTTTGCATAGTGATCTCAGCATGAAGCAATGCCCTGCACTTGTTAAGGAAACAGAAATGACTGGAGGGTCTGTGCTCACAGCACCGAAACATACCAACTGGTTTCTTGAGGACAGATTAACACAACCTGAACAAGAAATGTTATTATAAAGTAGACTGTGCTTGTTAATCAGGGGGAGTAGATTAGATTAGATTACATTTCAGTGTGGAAACAGGCCCTTCGGCCCAACAAGTCCACACCGACCCGCCGAAGCGCAACCCACACATACCCCTAACCTAACACTACGGGCAATTTAGTATGGCCAATTCACCTGACCTGCACATCTTTGGACTGTGGGAGGAAACCGGAGCAAACCCACGCAGACACGGGGAGAACGTGCAAACTCCACACAGTCAGTCGCCTGAGGCGGGAATTGAACCCCGGACTCTGGCGCTGTGAGGCAGCAGTGCTAACCACTGGGCCACCGTGCCGCTGTGGACCAATTCAATGGGTTAGCAGTTCATTTATTTAAAGTTATAGAGATGTACAGCACGGAAACAGACCCTTTGGTTCAACTCATCCATGCTGACCAGATATCCTAAATTAATCTAGTTCTATTTGCCAACATTTGGTCTATATCCCTCTAAACCTTCCCTATTCATATACTCATCCAGACACCTTTTAAATGGTGTAATTGTACTAGCTGTACTTCCTCTGGTAGCTCATTCCATATATAAACCACCCTCTGTATGATAACGTTACCCCTTAGGTCCCTTTTAAATCTTTCACCTCTCACCCTAAACCTATGCCCTCTACTTCTGGACTTCCTCACCTCAGGGAAGATTTTTCTTGTAAGAATGTTCTGGGGACGCAGGTTCGAATCCTGCCACAGCAGATGGTTGAATTTGAATTGAATTAGGGCGGCACGGTGGCACAGTGGTTAGCACTGTTGCCTCACAGCACCAAAGACCTGGGTTCAATTCCCGCCTCAGGCGACTGACTGTGTGGAGTTTGCACATTCTCCCCGTGTGCTCCGGTTTCCTCCCACAGTCCAAAGATGTGCAGATCAGGTGAATTGGCCATGCTAAATTGCCCGTAGTGTTAGGTAAAGGGTAAATGTAGGGGAATGGGTCTGGGTGGGTTGTGCTTCGGCGGGTCGGTGTGGACTTGTTGGGCCGAAGGGCCTGTTTCCACACTGTAAGTAATCTAATCTAATACTGTAACTTGTAAGGACTTCTCAATATTCCCCTCCACTCTTTCAGGGGGTAAATAAATAGTTTGCTTGCTGGAGATCTGAAACAGACACTTCTGGAGAAACTCAGCAGGTCTGGCAGCATTTATAAAGAGAAACAGTGTTAATGTTTCAAGTCTGATATGACTCTTTTTGGGACTGAAGAGTGGTGGCAAAGTTTCATGTTGTTGAAAAGGGAAGAGAACACTTGTTCATGTTCTGAAGTTGATAAACGTAATATTGAGTCCCGAAAGCTGCAAAGAGTCTAAAAGCAAAATGAGCTGCTGGTCCTCCAGCTCACAATTGGTTTTTCTGGAACACTACAACAGGCTGAGGAAAAGAGCAAGCCGTCCTGTCGACAGGAGTGAGATAAATCTAACTCCATCAATTTCCACCCCAGTTGTCTGCTCTCAATTATTACTGTGGTAATGGAAGGGGTCATACAGTCAGAGAGATCTACAGCACAGAGAACGACCCTTCAGCCCACTGCATCCATGCTGTTTGGAAACAACCACCTAACTATTTTAATTTCCTTTTCCAGCAGTTGGCCCATAGCCTTGTATGTCTTTACATTGAAAGTGCACATCTAAGTACTTCTTAAATGCTATGAAGGTTCCTGTTTGGTATGTTGTTGGGATATTACCCTTTTAAGAGGTGTCTCAAAGGGGAAGGGGCAGGGTCTCAGTCCAGAGCAGCTGTGGAGGTGTGAGCACCTGAAATGAAGTGTTCTCGTTCAGAGTTTTACCTGGAGCTCCTTTCCGTATGATTCCTGGTTCCCAGCAAATGACAAACCTAACAGTTTTTGCCTCTACCACTCTTACAGTCAGTGTTTTCCAGATTGCCACCACAATCTGGGTGAAAATACTTTTCCTCACATCTCTAAACGTCCTGTCCCTTACCTTACTCTATGCCCCTTGGTTATTGATCCCTCCATCAAGGGGTAATGTTATTCCTGTCAACCTGAGTTATGCCCCTCATAAGTGCTATCCTGTGGATGAATAAAAAAGTAGTCCATTAAAATGCATTTAAGGTGAGAGGAGAAAATTCAAAGCAGCTGTGAGGGGAAAGTTTATTACACAGAGAGTAGTAGGAGTCTTGAACACGCTGCAAAGAGTGGAGGCAGATACTATGGGGGCGTTAAAGAGACTTTTAGGTAAACATATGGACCAAGGGCAGGTAGAAGGAATTAGTTTAATTTGCATCACATTCGGCACAACATGGTGGGCCAGAGGGCCTGTTCCTCTGCTGTATGTTCTATCTATGAAATTGTAGGAGACTGAAAATGAGAATCATGTTTGAGGACAGAGTAGAGGTGTTTGCAAAATGCTCAGCCAGCTTGTGTTTGAACTCACCAATGTACAGGAGGCCACATTGTGAGCAGTGAATACAGTTGACTAAATTGAAAGAAGTGAAAGCAAAGTTCTGTTTGGGACCTTGTTCAGTGAGGAGAACAGGAGATAAAAGGGGCAAGTGTAATATCTTCTGTAATTGTATTGGAGGTGATACAGACAGGTGAATAGGTATTCGTGGTGACGATGGAGTGGATCAGGGAGTCACAGAGAGAGCAGTCCTTTTGGAATGCTGACAATGGAAGGGAAGGGACAGTATGGTTCAAAGGGCAAATCCAACAGGCAAATCTATTTCAGGTTCAATGTTAAGTAGAGGTCAGATTCAGTCCTCAAGTGAAAACCTTTAAGTAAGTTAAAACAACTTGATTGAAAAGTTATTTATCAATTACTTGAATAAGGGGCATTGACTTCTGTAGTAGGAACTAAGCTAAAAAAGTGACTTGCCTGATGTAAGAGAGGTCCATAAGGATCATAAGCAACTGTGAAGGAGCTTCTGCCTGATAGATAGACAATGGGTGATTTAGTATGTTTGGGAATTTGGCTCAAAATGGTAATTCATAGTCATAGATTCATATAGCATGGATACAGACATCCCAATCTGACCTAGTTCCATATCCCTCTCAACCCTTCCTATTCATATACCCATCCAGATGCTTCTTAAATGTTGCAATTGTACCAGCCTCCACCACTTCCTTTGGCAGCTCATTCCATACACGTACCACCCTCTGTGTGAAAAGTTACCCCTCAGGCCCTTTTTAAATCTTTCCCCTCTTACCTTAAACCATGCCCTCTGGTCTTGAACCTTAGCGAGTTAGTCAAGCATGATTTACCTTTCATAGCACCATGCTGACTCTGATGGATTGCATTTTGACTTTCCAAATATGCCATTATTGCTTCTTAAATAATGGAATTATAACAAAGTCCCAATGGGACATATGAAACTAGTCCCAATGTCCCAGTGGGACACATTAAGCTAGTCCCAGTGTCCCAATGAGACACATTAAACTAATCCTAATGTCCCAAATGAGAAACATTAAACTAGTCCCAATGTCCTAATGAGACTCATGTAACTAGTTTTGTCTATAGTTTCCTACTTTCTGCCTCCCTCCATTTTTGGATATCTTTCCAATTCACTGGAACCTCTCACACCCAGGCTATTTCCATACATTACATATATTTCTGCTGCCACCTCTTTTAAGATCCTGGGAGTAAGGCTTTGAGGCCTTCAATCCTAACAGTGCTGAGTACCTTTTCCTTAGTGATCTAATGCAGAGTGTGGATAGATGGGCTGCTCAAAATAATGAACATATGATGGATAAATGATGAACTTACCATGGAGTTACAAAATATGGACAATGATTATAGCATGCTGGGAGATGGAACCCAGCCTTGACCAAAGTGACTGTGTGAATAAATTTGCCACAGGATCCAGACAGGCTGCAGCTACCAAAAAATAGTTTGCAACTAACCTGGTAGCAGCAGATACACACCCGAATTTGGGTTTGAATCAAGGCAATGGACATTGTCCTCAGAGTGATCGGAAACATCGGGGTGTGTACCAGACACGGAGGTGCCTCACACCTTTATTAGGAGGAGGGTCCGTGCACCCAGCATCTCCAGCCTACGGGCCACCCTGCCATCAACATGTCCACACCTGGTTGAGTCCGATCAATCAGGGTGATCAATCCTGATCAGTCTATTGGAGGATACTCAAGACCCTCCCAAAAGGGCACAAAGACTTTGGAATATATGGATCACTACAACACTACCCTCAGGAGCGGTAAGTCAAGTGGTAACTGGAGAGCGGTAACTCGAGAATAATCACCGAGGAGAGAAGGCACCTCTGAGAGCATCAGGAGAAGACCAGATGACATCACCGCACAGAGTCAGGCCATGTTCTGGTGTAGTGGTATATGGTCATCCAGAATTAGGTTAAAGCACAGACAGATTTGGAGAGTAAATTGTGAGATTAGATTAGATTACTTCCAGTGTGGAAACAGGCCCTTCAGCCCAACAAGTCCACACTGACCCACCGAAGCGCAATCCACCCAGACCCATTCCCTTACATTTATCCCTTCACCTAACATCACGGGCAATTTAGCATAGCCAATTCACCTAACCTGCACATTTTTGGACCGTGGGAGGAAACCTACACAGACACGGGGAGAATGTGCAAACTCCACACAGTCAGTCGTCTGAGATGGGAATTGAACCTGGGTCTCTGGCGCTGTGAGGCAGCAGTGCTAACCACTGTGCCACCGTGCCGCCCACTAGTTTATAACATATTTTGTTGCTATAGTATTAATTGTGTTAAGTAAATAAATATTATTGTTTATCATTATTAAGAGTTGACTCACAGTTCTTTTTAGATTAGATTAGATTACAGTGTGGAATCAGGCCCTTCGGCCCAACAAGTCCACACCGACCCGCCGAAGCGAAACCCACCCATACCCCTACATTTACCCCTTACCTAACACTACAGGCAATTTAGTATGGCCAATTCACCTGACCCTGCACATCTTTTTGGATGGTGGGAGGAAACTGGAGCACCCGGAGGAAACCCACGCAGACACGGGGAGAACGTGCAAACTCCACACAGTCAGTCGCCTGAGGCGGGAATTGAACCCGGGTCTCTGGCGCTGTGAGGCAGCAGTGCTAACCACTGTGCCACCGTGCCGCCCACAGAATAAGAGTTAAAACACACTGTGTGGCAGGCACAACAAATTGGTGACTCAGATTGATGAAGGGCTCTTGCTCCTTGGATGCTGCCTGACCTGCTGCGCTTTTCCAGCACCCGACTGTCGACCCAGACGGGACCTCAATAAGAAGAGACTCTCTCGCTCCAAGTTCAAATCCTGTGGAACCTAATATTCCTTGAGATTTTGCCTGAGCCGGTTGTAAAAAGGAGAGCTGCCCCACAAGAAGTAAATCATAGAGATTGGAAGGCTCTAAACTGAACTGTTCTTTAAGTGTGTGTGTGTATATATGCGCATGCGTGCGCGTTTGTGTGCATGTGCAGGCGCGTGCATCTGTGTATGTGTGTATGCGCGCGTGTGTATGCATGTGCATGTGTGTGTGAGATCCATAGTGGGATAGGATAGGTAAGACACCGAAAGTCAGTCGCCACCCAGTGGGATTAGGACCAGAACATAGTGAAAGCCGTACCCTCAGTCTGATCCACCCCCTATATCCTGTAGTTTAATTGGAAATAGCAGAGAAAGACGCTGGAGTACAGGATTGTCCCGTATGGGAAACAAAACTGAGGCAGTATTTCAATAAGGACATGAGGCCCATATGGGCAGAAATTGTTTGCAAAGATAAATCAGGACCAGGATCCCTAAGGCAGAAGGATTGGGATTATTTCAGGAGAACTCAACAGAAGTGGGCTTCAGAACTTGAAAATCACACAACACCAGTTATAGTCCAACAGGTTTATTTGGACATTGTTCCTTCATTAGGTAGCTGTGGAGCAGGATCATAGGACATAGAATTTATAGCAAAACATCATAGTGTCATATAACTGATGCAATATATTGATCAAAGCTAGGTTGGTGTTAAGTCTTTTAGAATGTGTTGCAGAGTTTGATTCATTAATATGTAAATCCCAGGACTTCTTTCAAGTCACATTCCTGAGATAACTTTATAAAAAAGGTGACATCTCAGCTCAGACAATGCATTAAAGGCGTGAAGTTAGAGTCTGTCTGTATCACAATCTTGAGTCAGACTGCTTCTGTTTCCAAAGTAGGAATTCATAAAATGTCACATGGATTCACTGCCTACAAATTGTGTGTTTTTGAACAAAATAGAATGTATCTGCAAATACAATCCTGCAAATGCAAATTCACCCCATAGATTTATATATGTGTGTATGTGTGCGCATGCACATCTGGGGAACAGAAGTCTGTAGGAGAGAGAGAGAGAAAGAGAGAGAGTGTGTGTGTGTACCTGAGAGAGAGCATGCGTATGCAAGAGGCTCTATGTGAGTGTGTGAGTTTGTAAGAGTGTCTGTATATGTGTGTGTACATGTGCTTGTGTGTGAGTGTGTGTGTGAGAGTGCATTGTGCAGTGGGATCACCCGTAGTGTGACATGAACCCAAGGTCTCGGTTGAGGCCATCCCCATGGTTACCGAACTTGGCCATCAGCCTCTGCTCAGCCACTCAGCGTTGTTGCGTATTCTGAAGTCCAACTTAGAGGATGGTCACCAGAAGATCCAAGGCTGAGAGTCCCTGACCCAACTGGGATGGAACACGCCTGCCTGGTGATTGTTGTGCAGTGTCCATTCATCCGGGTCGTAGTGTTTGCTCGGTCTTACCATGCCTCAGGGCATCCTTGCCTGCAGTGTATCAGATAGACAACATTGACCAAGTCACATGAGTACCTGTTGGCATACATAGTGCAGAATTGTATTTGCAGATACATTCTATTTTGTTCAAAAAGCACACAATCTGCAGGCAGTCAATATTTTTTCTAATCCATGTGACATTTTATAAATTCCTACTTTGAAAATAGAACCAGTCTGACCTGGACAGACTGTCTGTGCTATTTCAGCTTAGTCAATTTCTCTTCTGTACTAATAAACTGTTTGTTAATTTCACTTCGATCTGTGGGCTAATTTCTCCAACAGACATTATGATCTTTTGCTATAAATTCTGTGTCCTATGATCCTGCTCCACAGCTACCAGATGCAGGAGCAGCGCTCCGAAAGCTTGAACTTCAAAATAAAACTGTTGGACTATAACCTGGTGTTGTGTGATTTGTAACTTTGGCCACGCTAGTCCAATACTGGCACCCTCACATCATAACTTGTGAAGGTCACAGCAATAATGTGCTGTCGAGGAGAATTATTAGAGACTGAGCAGGAATTAAAAACTGTAAAAGGGGGAATTCAAGATGGCAGCAACCCAGTAGGTGTGAATCTGCTGAGCTCTGCCCAGGACCCAGGCAAAGTGGGGTACCCACCCTTCCCTCACTTTTTAAACCACTAAACATTGCTTTTTCCCAGCAGCTACAATCACTCTGCATCAAACTTTTGCAGATTGATACATTTTAAAATGACTAAAGGTAAAGGACTATGGAGTTCGCAACAGGCAGGATACCCCCTCCCCCCACCGCAGCTACAGATGTGTTCGCAGCTGCCCCGGAGGACTTACCTGCACAGGTGAGCCTGATCTCGGAGTTTGTCAAGCTCCAAAAGAAGATCGACGCGTCGATTGTAGAGACCCGGTCCAGGTGGGAGTAGATCTCGGTCATGCTTCTGCATGTTGGAGGGGCAGAGCAACGGGCCGTGGCCTCCGAAACCACTGCTGAATCTTCTGTGGGAAAGGTCCAGGCTCTGGAAATCAACGGCGTCTGAAAAATATTCGGTTCCTGGGCCTTCCCGAACGGGAGGAGGAAGGCCAGCTTGTTGATTTTTTTGGAGCAATGGCTCCCACAACTGCTGAAGCTGGAGTCTGAATTAGGCCGGGTGCGGGTTGAGCGGGCCCACCGGGTTGTTGTACACAGGCCCGGGTCAGACCAGCGCCCCCGCTTGGTCCTAGTGTGACTCCAGCACTACAGGGAAAAACAAATGTTGCTGGAGGCCTCCAGAGGTTTGGGGAAAGGATCCCCAAGCCATGGCATACAAGGGATTCAAAATAATGCTGCTCCAGGACTTTTCTCCGGTGTGGTACGCAAGAGGAAGGCATTTGACAAGGTAAAGAAGCATCTGAGGGATATAAATATTCAGTATTCCATGCAATATTCAGCAACGCTGTGCTTCAGTCTGTGTGTAACTTCAGATCGCCGGAAAAAGTAAAATAGTTTTTGGATGCTCTCAAGTAGACTGATGGACTTGAACTATATGGACAAACAATTTATTTTACCCCCTTTTTTCATTCTCCCTCCCCTTTCTCTTTTTTATTTTTCTTTGGGTGGAGGGGTTCTTTCTTTTAACTCTTATCTATAATACGCTTGGTTTATCTGGTTGTTGGGGGATGTTTCTGAGTTTTTTTCCTTAATATTTGCTAGGATTGTAATTTTATATATTCTATTCTATGTTGCTATCTTGTTAAGAATGCCTTGGGTAATAATATAGAGGGGGCGGATTGGTTGCTCACTTCCAACTCTTGTATTGTAAGACATTGGTATTTGTTTATTTTACTTTGTAATGTCTGGGCCGAGGGAATGGCTCCAGCTGGGAGGTGCTACGGTGGGGTTACTGGAAGGTAGGAGTGCCCCCTGTAGACAAGGGGGAAAGTCTCCTTTGAATTATTCTTACTTTTTTTTAGGAGTTGTTCTTAATTGTTTTGATTTAGTTGCTTTAAAGGTTGTATTTTTAAATTTATGTGAATTGTTTATGGTCTCTACTCAATGCTTTTGAGTGGGGCTCTTCCTTCTGGGGGGTCTCAGACTTTCTTGAACAATCACAGCTAGTCATTCGCTTAAATGTGGCACCTGGAATGTCAAAGGGAGCCATTCGCCAATTAAAAGGAAAAAGATATTATCAAGTCTTAAAAAAAGAGACGGTTGATGTCACCCTTTTACAGGAGACACATCTACTTGATAAGGAGCATGTGAAGCTGCAGAAGGGAGGATTTGTTCTTCTCATCTTTTAGCTCAAAAAGTAAGTGAGTGGCCATTCTTATCTGGAAGAATCTTCCCTTCCAGATAAGAGATGAGTCCGGACAGTATATATTACTTAAAGCCCTAATATATGGAGCGGAGTACAGGATTTTGAATGTATATTGCCGCCCAGCACATCCTTTTAAAATTGTAACAGACACGCTCTCCAAGTTGATGGCTCTCAGGGTGCGTCACATAATTATAGGGAAGATTTTAATTGTATTATCGATCCCAAGGTGGACAGGATACCTAGGAGTTCTGTGGGTATATCTCAGAGATCTAGGCAGTTGGCTGATCTGAATAGGGAGTTGGGACTGGTAGATGTCTGGAGGTGTCTTTACCCACAGGGTAGCGATTTACATTATACTCTAACCCACACAAGTGCCATACCAGAATTGATATTGTTTTTTGATCCCCTTAACCTTCCTGAATTCGATATTGTCCTGTAAAATAGGGAATATAACTATTTCCGACCATGCAGCAGTGTGTATGGAGGTCAAGACTAGTGATGACAAGATGGATTCCCGACACTGATGTATGGACCCTTACCTATTGAAGGATAGTAAGTCCTTAGAATATTTCTCACAGGAATTTAAACTTTTCTGGGGTATGAATTCAGGTACAGCCAGCAACCCATCGGTGATGTGGGAGACTGCTAAGGCATACACGTGAGGCTTGGTTATCTCATATTCTGCAACCCGGAAAAGACAAAAGGGAGAATAATAGCGTCTGCTTGAGGCCACCTGCAGGCAGCTGAGACAGCATATGTTGATAGGCCATCCATTACTAAACTACAGCGGATTACAGCCCTCCGGGCAACTTCGAATACCGCACTTACTCAAACAGCAAAGAGGGAGATACCGTTTGCAAAGCAGAGATTGGTGATAGGCCGGGCATACCTTGCCAGAAAGAAAAGAAAAAGCTCCCCAATCCATTATGTCTATTAGAAAGGGTACTGGCACCTTGACTTGTGATCCTAAAAAGGATAGAGCGAGGAAGATGGAGTCTTTTTTTTTAAAATCTGGTCCTCTCGGGCTTAACCTCAGAGCAGGTGTCACTTTTGAATGCCCCCTTGACAACCCAATAAGTCTAGGAGGCGGTGAGGCAGCTCCAGAGCGGTAAACTACCCAGACCGGACGGATTTCAGGCTGCGTTCTATAAAGAGCTTATAGACAAATTAGCCAGATCATTTATTGATATGTATGACTATTCATATAGTCAGGGTAGCGTCCCACCCTCCCTGAGAGAAGCAAATATTTCTCTCATTCTTAAGAAAGGATAAGCCCCAGATGCGTGTACTTCATACAGACCTATATCCTTATTAAATGTGGACTTTAAAATTCTCTCAAAAATGTTGGCATTAAGACTGGAGAGGGTTTTACCATTTATTATAAAAGAGGATCTGACAGGGTTAATCAAGGGTTGCAGATCTACTCATAACATTAGAAGAGAGTTAAACATGGTACAAGTCTGCCAGCAGGGGGCGATACTAGGATTAGTCACCTCCCTCGGTGCAGAGAAGGCATTCGATTGGGTAGAATGGCCATACCTTTTTTATACTATGGAACGGTTTGGTATTGAGAGGTCTTTACCAAGTGGGTCGCAGTGTTATATAAAGACCCAAAAGCAGTGGCATAATATTAGAACGCTTTAGTGTTGCCAGAGGTTGTCGTCAATGATGCCCTCTCTCACCACTATTATTTACACTAGTGATTGAACCGCTGGCAGAAGCGATCCGAACTGACCCTTATATAATGGCCCCGGAGGAAGGATCGGGGAAGCATAAAATCACTCTTTATGTGGGCGATATCCTTCTTTTCTTAAATGATCCATCGATATCTGTGCCCCACTTAATTCAAGTCGTTAACTTATTTGGTATGTTCCCAGGTTACAAAATTAACTTTACGAAATCAGACCGCTAGGAGATCTTACCAGCAATTCCAATTTTCCGGATGGATCCCGTTTCCCCTTTCGGTGGTCACTGGGTGGTTTTCTCTATTTAGGTATTTTTATTATCCCGGTATTTGGTCAGCTATACAAAGCTAATTATACGCATTTATTAAAGAAGATAAGGCAGGACCTCCAACGCTGAGGAGATCTCCCGATATCCTGGCTCGGTCGAATAGCTTTGGTCAAGATGAATATTCTCCCTTGCCTACTGTACCCCATGAGACTGCTTCCTTTGATGTTGCCGAGACAGGCGCTGCGGAAGCTTTATGGTTGGCTTGGCTCCTTTATTTGGAATCATAGACGGCCCCTTATTAAATTAGATAAGTTGCAGCTCCCACAAGTAAGGGGAGGTCTAGATTTTCCGGATTTCAGGAGATACGAACTGAGTTCTCTGTTATCATAAGTGGCTGATTGGGTCCCTTGTGACCCACAATCAATCTGATTGGATATTGAGGCTTCCCAAGCAAAATGCCCCTTCATCATTCTATTATTTATGGATAAGATGGGAGTCATTACGGATCATTGTAAAAACCCAATTGTATTAAATACAATCAAAGTTTGGAGGATGATATGATAGGATGAGGGTATTTGACAAAAACCTCCCCTTCTGCTCCTATAATGGGAACGTTGGGATTTCAGCCAGGCTTGACTGACACTGGATTTAAAATTTGGGAGTCCAGAGGCATCTCCTGTTTGGAAGATCTGTTCGTGGGGAGGTCATGATGTCCTTCAAACAGTTACGTCAGAAGTTCCGGTTGCCTAGCAAGGACCTTTTCCGATATTTTCAAGTATGAGACAAAAAAAGAGCACATTGATGGCTAATCCATACAAATCAGATATGGAAAGGAGAGTGCTCCAGCCAATGGGTGCCCCCTCGGTCAGTACTCTCTACCACTCAGTAGGTAATAATATATGGAAGGATATGGAACAGTTAGACAAAACCTGGACTCAAGAATTAGGGATGGAAATCTCCTTAGAGATGTGGAAGATGGGAAAATACCAGGAAGATCTCTATTTATAATAGGACTCAAGCTATTCAATTGAAGATACTTCATAGGGCCCATATAGCACCAGAGTGGCTTACAAAGTTCAAGGCAGGAGCATCCCCAATGTGCCCTAAATGTAAAAGAGAAGTTGGTGCTCTCACTCATTGTCTGTGGACATGCCATAAGATTCATAGATATTGGGACAGTGTAGCAAATGCCTTGGCAAATATTTTGGGAATGGAGATTCGTTTGGATCTGGTGTCTCTCCTTTTGGGCATTCCAAATTTTCGTTCAGAAGTTGCATACGGGAAGAAACTATTTACTATCCTTCCCTTTTGTGCGAGGAAAAACATTGTAGTAAGTTGGGTATCCCCCAGGACTTTGGAATTGGCATAGGATAGTTATGGAATATATACCCCTGGACTTCCTTACAAATATGGTGCACCAAAAAAGGGAATTATTTTATAGAATATGGCAGCCCTTTTTGGACTACACTGATGCAGATGTATTGGCCATACTGTTTAGGGCCTTTGTTTAGCCGTGAGGATGTTGTTTGCTGGTTCCTGGGGCACCTGGGAGGGAGAATCCTCTCACAAACTTGATTGAGTTTTTTGAAGAAGTAACAAAGAAGATTGATGAGGCAGAGCAGTAGGTGTGATCTATATGGACTTCAGTAAGGCATTCGACAAGGTTCCCCATGGGAGACTGATTAGCAAGGTTAGATCTCATGGAATACAGGGAGAACTAGCCATTTGGATACAGAACTGGCTCAAAGGTTGAAGACAGAAGGTGGAGGTGGAGGGTTTTTTTCAGACTGGAGGCCTGTGACCAGTGGAGTGCCACAAGGATCGGTGCTGTGTCCTCTACTTTTTGTCATTTACATAAACAATTTGGATGCGAGCATAAGAGGTACAGTTAGTAAGTTTGCAGATGACACCAAAATTGGAGGTGTAGTGGATAGCGAAGAGGGTTATCTCAGATTACAACAGGATCTGGACCAGATGGGCCAATGGGCTGAGAAGTGGCAGATGGAGTTTAATTCAGATAAATGTGTGGTGCTGCATTTTGGGAAAGCAAATCTTCACAGGACTTATACACTTAATGATAAGGTCCTAGGGAGTGTTGCTGAACAAAGAGACCTTGGAGTGCAGGTTCATAGCTCCTTGAAAGTGGAGTCGCAGGTAGATAGGATAGTGAAGAAGGCGTTTGGTATGCTTTCCTTTATTGGTCAGAGTATTGAGTGTAGGAGTTGGGAGGTCATGTTGCGGCTGTACAGGACATTGGTTAGGCCAATGTTGGAATATTGCATACAATTCTGGTCTCCTTCCTATCGGAAAGATGTTGTGAAACTTTGCAAGGATGTTGCCAGGGTTGGAGGATTTGAGCTATAGGGAGAGGCTGAACAGGCTGGGGCTGTTTTCCCTGGAACATCGGAGGCTGAGGGGTGACCTTATAGAGGTTTACAAAATTATGAGAGGCATGGATAGGATAAATAGACAAAGTCTTTTCCCTGGGATCGGGGAGTCCAGAACTAGAGGACATAGGTTTCGGGTGAGAGGGGAAAGATATAAAAGAGACCTAAGGGGCAACGTTTTCACGCAGAGGGTGGTACGGGTAAGAAATGAGCTGCCCGAGGATGTGGTGGAGGCTGGTAAAATTGCAACATTTAAGAGGCATTTGGATGAGTATATGAATAGGAAGGGTTTGGAGGCATATAGGCCGGGTGCTGGCAGGTGGGACTAGATTAGATTGAGATATCTGGTCGGCACGGACAGGTTGGACCAAAGGGTCTGTTTCCATGCTGTACATCTCTATGATTCTATGACTCTAAATACGGCTTTTGTTATGACTTGATATAATTTTATTTTGAATGCATATTTATTTATTTACCTTCTTTTTTCTTCTTTTTGTTGTTAGTAATGTACAATACTGTGGTCTTTTTTTAAATTATATGGAGTCTTCTTTCTTATATCTTATTTTGTGTTTTGGTAGTTTGTAGAGTAGATTAGTAGTTAGCTTTCTTAATTTTATATTGATGCTGCTATTATTCTGTAAAGTGGTTACACTATTTTGTATTAATTTTGTAATTTTGTAGAACAAACTCAAAAATCTTTCTCTTTTCAATAAAAATATTTACAAAACAAAGCTGGAAAAGGAAAACCATAGAGTTAAAATTGAAAAATGCAGCCCAGGACGAGAGAAATCAGGGAAATATATTACACACTGGGTAATTCCAAAGCCAGTGTGAAAGGACATACCAAGATACAAGGTGGCATGGTAACTCAGTGGTTAGCACTGCTACCTCACAGTGCCAGGGACCCGAGCGACTGTCTGTGTGGAGACTGCATGTTCTCCCTGTGTCTGTGTGGGTTTACTCTGGGTGCTCCGGTTTCATAGAACATAGAACATAGAAGAATACAGCGCAGTACAGGCCCTTTGGCCCTCGATGTTGCGCCGATCCAAGCCCACCTAACCTATACTAACCCACTATCCTCCATATACCTATCCAATGCCCGCTTAAATGCACATAAAGAGGGAGAGTCCACCACTGCTACTGGCAGGGCATTCCATGAACTTACGACTCGCTGAGTGAAGAACCTACCCCTAACTTCAGTCCTATATCTACCCCCCCTTAATTTAAAGCTATGCCCCCTTGTAATACCCGACTCCATACGCGGGAAAAGGTTCACACTGTCAACCCTATCTAACCCCCTAATCATCTTGTACACCTCAATCAAGTCACCCCTAAACCTTCTTTTCTCTAATGAAAACAGCCCCAAGTGTCTCAATCTTTCCTCATACGATCTTCCTTCCATACCAGGCAACATCCTGGTAAACCTCCTCTGCACCCGTTCCAGTGCCTCCACATCCTTCCTATAGTATGGCGACCAAAACTGCACACAATATTCCAGATGCGGCCGCACTAGAGTCTTATACAACTGCATCATGACCTCAGGACTCCGGAACTCAATTCCTCTACCAATAAAAGCCAGTACGCCATATGCCTTCCTCACTGCACTATTTAGCTGGGTGGCGACTTTCAGAGATCTGTGTACATGGACACCAAGATCCCTCTGCTCATCCACACTACCAAGTATCCGACCATTAGCCCAGTACCCCATCTTTTTGTTATTCTTCCCAAAGTGAATCACCTCACACTTAGCTACATTGAATTCCATTTGCCACCTTTCTGCCCAGCTCTGCAGCTTCTCTATATCCTGCTGTAACCTGCCACATCCTTCCTCACTGTCAACAACTCCTCCGACTTTCGTATCATCCGCAAACTTGCTCACCCAACCTTCTAACCCCTCTTCCAGGTCATTTATAAAAATGACAAACAGCAATGGTCCCAAAACAGATCCTTGCGGAACACCGCTAGTGACTCCATGAAGAAACTTTGCCATCAACTACTACCCTCTGTCTTCTTCCATCCAGCCAATTCCTAATCCAAACCTCCAACTCACCCTCAATGCCATATCTCCGTATTTTCTGCAGTAGCCTACCATGGGGAACCTTATCAAACGCCTTACTAAAATCCATATATACCACATCTACCGCTTTCCCCTCATCAACCTCCTTCGTCACCTTTTCAAAGAATTCAATAAGGTTTGTGAGGCACGACCTGCCCTTCACAAAACCATGCTGACTATCCTTGATCACATTATTCCTATCCAGATGTGCATAAATCCTATCCCTTACAATTCTCTCTAAGACTTTGCCCACAACAGAAGTGAGACTCACCGGCCTATAGTTACTAGGGTTATCCTTACTCCCCTTTTTGAACAAGGGAACCACATTTGCTATCCTCCAGTCTTCTGGCACTACTCCTGTAGACAAAGAGGACATAAAAATCAAGGCCAATGGCTCTGCAATCTCCTCCCTTGCTTCCCAGAGAATCCTAGGATAAATGCCATCAGGCCCAGGGGACTTATCTATTTTCACCTTTTCCAGGATTTCCAACACCTCTTCTCTACATACCTCAAAGATGTGCAGATCAGGTGAATTGGCCATGCTAAATTGCCCATAGTGTTAGATGCATTAGTCAGAGGTAAATGTAGGGGGATTGGGTCTGGGTCCGTTACTCTTCATATGGTCAGTGTGGACTTGTTGGGCTGAAGGGCCTGTTTCTGTATTGTAGGGAATCTAATCTAATACCCTGTGCACAGTGTCAGCTAAAGAGGCCACTGAGGAGGAAGTCAGGTAGTTGAGAAATAAATGTACAGATTTGCAGGCAGCAGAGTACTGCATCAGACAAACAGAGAAAAGAACAGGCAGCTGCAGACCATACCAAGTTCCTGCAGGAGACTGAGAAATTAAAAGTGCAGCTCTCAGTCCACAATAGGATAATATGCACATACAGAGAAGTTAGAGAGGATGGAGAAGATAAAAGGATAGACTGGTATGAGCTCAGGGAAGACACACTCCACTATACCATGTGCACAGAGGATTGGAGTCCACCCCCACCTTCCTAGGACAGTCAACTCCTTCAGCAACCCTAGAGACGCTCCCTGCTTCAATGAATCCAGTCACTACCAAGAGGTGGGTCAGGGATGCTGAAGACCCCACCCCACTTCCAGTGGCACAGTTAGCAGAGATCACGAAAAAGATTCTCGAATTCAAACCATCAGCTGATCCGTTTACATTCTTTGAAAGGGTCAGGCAGCAGAAGGTTTTACATGAGCTGGTTGAGAGAGAGGAAGTAAAACTCATTGTAATGTGCTTACACCAGCCAGTGCAGTTCACGATCGCAGTCCCACTAAGTGTAGGGCACGGAAACCTCACTGGCATAAAAACAGCGATTCCCATAGTAATTGGCTAGAATAAGGGAGAGCTGAAAATGTGTTGCTGGAAAAGCGCAGCAGGTCAGGCAGCATCCAGGGAACAGGAGAATCGACGTTTCGGGCATAAGCCCTTCTTCAGGAGTCCTGAAGAAGGGCTTATGCCCGAAACATCGATTCTCCTGTTCCTTGGATGCTGCCTGACCTGCTGCGCTTTTCCAGCAACACATTTTCAGCTCTGATTTCCAACATCTGCAGACCTCACTTTCTCCTTATAGAATAAGGGAGAGCCCATAAACGGGTAAAACAAGTGCAGACAGAAGAAGAGGGAGCACCTGACTGCCTTTGCCACTCGCTTATGGTTGTATTTTACAGGAGTCATAGAGACTTAGACAGGGGTCAGTTATCCAAGGCTGGCTCAGCTAAGTGGGCGAGAACTTTAGTTTCCCATGCCACTGAAGACAGCAGGAAGGCCTATGTGAATTTTAATCCCTCAGAGCCAAGCCACAATGAGGCACGGTGCTCAGGGGAATGGCCCAGGTGGGGGAGAAAGAAGCCTATGATTTGAATAAAAGCAAAGCAGCGAAAAGAAGGTAAGTGCTTCCTTTCTGAACCTCCAACCAGGGTCCAGTGTGGAGGGATCAAGGAAGGGGGGAGGGAGCTCTTACTCAAGGAACCCATATCCACCATATACAGCCACAGGGAGAGATACAGGGAATGGTTGGCAGCCAGCGCAGTGCTACCACTGCGGCCACACAGGACACTATGTGCGAGAATGTAAAGCCAAGGCACGGCCGCACTCACAGCTATAAAGACATTGACAGTTGCGGGACCAAGGGGTGATAAAGGGAGTCACCAATTCCCATTAGAAGGCCAAATCCAATTCATGTATTCCCCCATTCCAGCCTTTAATGCATCCGTGTGACAGTGCGAGGTTTCTGCCCCCCCAGTATGGGTCTGCAACATGTGTGAGAAAGAGTGTGTGTGTGTGTGTGTGTGTGAGAGAGAAAGAGTGTGTGTGACAGAGTGTGTGTGAGAGAGAGATAGACCACTAGTCAATGGTGAGCTAGGAGGCTGCTCTGTAGAAATGCTTCATTAGAAAAAAAACTGCAGATGCTGGAATCCAAGGTAGACAAGCAGGAAACTGGAAGAACACATCAAGCTATGTTACACCCGAAACATAGACTTCACCTCCTGGTGCTGCCTGCCTTGCTGTGTTCTTCCAGTCTCCTGGTGCTGCCTGGAGTGCTGTGTTCTTCCAGTCTCCTGATGCTGCCTGGCGTGCTGTGTTCTTCCAGCATCCTGCCTGTCTACCTGCAGAATTTCTTCAGCATACCAGGGGGGTCCTACATAACTCTGAACCCCTTGAGATTTAATGATCAACACAGCCACTCTCACCACCTTGGTATATGTATGGTGGACAACACTATCCTGGAGCAGGTAACAAAACCAATGATAGCTCACATACGAAAGACACCCCTGACGCATCCACACAGGCTGCACCCCTGACGGAGTCCACACCGTTCCATCATTGCTACTGACTGCAGCTTCAGCATCCAAGGGACCCTCCAGACACTGTAAGTGACTCAATGACAGACCCTCTAACAAATTGCAATGGCAGAACTAAAGGGCATAGGTTTAGGGTGAGAGGGGAAAGATCTAAGGGGCAACATTTTCCCGCAGAGGGTGGTACGTGTATGGAATGAGCTGCCAGATGAAGTGGTGGAGGCTGGTACAATTGCAATATTTAAAAGGCATTTGGATGGGTATATGAATAGGAAGGGTTTGGTGGGTTATGGGCCGTGAGGGACTAGATTGGGTTGGGATATCTGGTCTGCATGGACGGGTTGGACTAAAGGGTCTGTTTCTGTGCTATACATCTCTATGACTCTATGATTCTATGAGTCACTACTAGCTAATAGTACGGACATGTCACACACTCCAAATAGACTAGACCCACTCCCCGATAACCCCCTGACAGCCAGACAGATCATATATCCCCAACTCACTAAAACTCAGACCCCTAACTGGCATCCCCGTACCATGGGCATGTGACACTACCAATAGACTAATACAGGCTATGGAGGAACAGACTAACTCAGACGACCAAACGGTGATTTTGGGTGCCACCACTAGAGGGAATGACCGGATACAAACATAGGAACTGGGAGGATTCAATATTGCCACACCTCCAGAGACAGCGGATTCAGAACATACTGATGACTCTGTGTTTGGTGCCTATTTGAGGAATGCACCCGTCCAGTAATCCAGGTGGCAAAACAGCTCCTGACAGCCACCAGAGGCAAGGTGCAACTGTTTCTGATGGCCCAAACTCACATGCATCTCCCACGTCTTCCAACTCTTATTTGTGTATATGCTGATGGGATCAACCGGGTTACGGTTCTTCAGTTTTCCCACACTTTCACTGATATTTACATCATTGGTATCTTGCGGGCAGCTTCACCTGCACTTCTCTTTAAAGCATTGGTCTTGCTGACTGCCCTGTCACAGGGCAAATTCGTCTTCACTTATCTTTAAATGATCAGTCGTAATGGCCACTTTGTTTCAGTCTTCCCTGAGCATATCGTGGCCACGTCGTTTAAGCCACCCTCACCTCTACCATTAGAAACTGATACTGGAGCTACCAGGCCCTAAACCTGACTTAACATTCCAGACGGAGTTCCCTTTTTTTATATATATTCGTTTTTAACAAAAAGTGGGGGAGGGTTAGGGTATATGCGTTACATTAATGCAAAATTACTCAGAGATTAAACAAGGATAACAACAGAAACAACCTTGATCTCTCCCCAGGATAACCATGACCGCGTGGAATGCAAATAAAGTTGAAAATCACGCAACACCATGTTATAGTCCAACAGGTTTATTTGGAAGCACTAGCTTTCAGAGCTGCTCCTTCATCAACCACCTGATGAATTAAACCTGTATGGAGGAGCAGAGGGATTTTGGGGTCTATGTCCATAGATCCCTCAAAGTTGCTACCCAGATTGATAGGGTTGTCAAGAAGGCAAATGGTGTATTGGCTTTCATTAGCAGCAGAATTGTGTTTAAGAGCCACAAAGTTATGCTGCAGATCTGTAAAGCTCTGGTTAGTCCACATTTGGAATATTATGCTCCATTTGGTCACCTCATTATAGGATGCTTTAGAGAGGGTACAGAGGAAATTTACCAGGATGTTGCCTGGACTAGAGGGCATGTCTTATGAAGAAAGGTTGTGGGACCTAGGGCTTTTCTCATTGGAGCGAAGAAGGATGAGAGGTAACTTGATAGAGGTGTACAAGATGATGAGAGGCATCGATAGAGTGGATAGCCAGAGACTTTTCCCCAGGGTGGAAATGTCTATCACAAGGTGGCATAATTTTAAGGTGATTGGAGGAGAGTTTAGGGGAGCTGTCAGAGGTAGGTCCTTTACACAGAGATTGGTGGGTGTGTGGAATGCACTGCCAGCGGTGGGAGTAGAGTCGGATACATTTAAGTGATTCTTGCGTTGAATCACATGAATGATTGTAAAATGAAGGGTATATAGGTTAGTTTGATCTTAGAGTAGGATAAAAGGTTGGCACAATATCGAGGGCTGACGGGCTTCCGCTCTGCAGTACTATTCTGTGTTCAACGTTTGTTTCAGTACAAATTTTTTTGTACTTGTTAATTTTTTGTTTGTTTTTGTCTAGTTTTATAACATTTGTTTAATTTTTACAATTTTCATTATTAATTTGTTTTTTATTTGCTCATTTCCCCTTATTTATTTAGGTCACTATGTTTGTTTGATCTTAGTTAGTATGATTTTCTCGTATGCCATCTGAAACAGTTTAGTTGCTTAACTATATATTGTGCTTTGCTTGAACTTGGCTGGTGATGTAGTCACCGCACAGAGATTGGAGCTTATTAAGTGATCCATCGGGTTTCACTTTCAGGATCAAGTGGAGGGACTGTGGCCTAACGGGATACTCAAAATAATGAACATGTGATGGATAAATGATGAACTTACCATGGAGTTACAAAATACAATGATTATAGCATGCTGGGAGATGGAACCCAGCCTTGACCAAAGTGACTGTGTGAATAAATTTGTCGCAGGATCCAGACAGGCTGCAGCTACCAACAAACAGTTTGCAACTAACCTGGTAGCAGCAGATACACACCCGAATTTGGGTCTGAATCAAGGCAATGGACATTGTCCTCAGAGTGATCGGAAACATCGGGGTGTGTACCAGACACAGAGGTGCCTCACACCTTTATTAGGAGGAGGGTCTGTGCACCCAGCATCTCCAGCCTACGGGCCACCCTGCCATCAACATGTCCACACCTGGTTGAGTCCGATCAATCAGGGTGATCGAGCCTGATCAGTCTATTGGAGGATACTCAAGACCCTCCCAAAAGGGCACAAAGACTTTGAAATATACGGATCACTACAACACTACCCTCAGGAGCGGTAAGTCAAGTGGTAACTGGAGAGCGGTAACTCGAGAATAATCACCGAGGAGAGAAGGCACCTCTGAGAGCATCAGGAGAAGACCAGATGACCATCACCGCACAGAGTCAGGCCATGTTCTGGTGTAGTGGTATATGGTCATCCAGAATTAGGTTAAAGCACAGACAGATTTGGAGAGTAAATTCTTAGTTTATCATATATTTTGTTGTTATAGTTTCAATTGCATTTTATTTGCTGGTATAAGCGTTAAAACACACTGTGTGTCAGGCACAACAAGAGGAAGATAATAATGCTTTCAGCAAAGTTTACCGCAAAGAGTACATTTTCCAGAGTGAGAAATGAGTGGAAGTGGAGAAATAGTGTGGATCGAGAGGCCAACATACTTAACATCTGTCATTGTGAAAGTGTTAAAGATGAATATAAAGATGTAATAATGGAGCATTTAGAAATACATAATATCATGAAGCAGAGTCAGTCTGGCTGACAATCGTATCTGACAAATTTATTAGAATTTCTTTGGAGGAGGTAACAAGCAGGATAGATAAAGTGGAAGCTGTCAATGCAATTCATTTGAAGTTCTAAAAGGTGTTTCGAGTTATAGAGCCCTACAGCACCCCAGAGACAGGCCCTTTGGCCCAAACTGGTTCATGCCGACCAAAACATCCATCCATGCTATCCCCATTTCCCTGCACATGATCCATACCCTTCTAATCCTTTCTTATCCGTGTATTTGTCCAAATTCCTTTTAAATGTTGTTAATGTACCCATCTCAATAATTTCTGCTGGCAGCTCATTCCATATGCATACCACCCTCTGTGTAAAAAAAGTTGCCCCTCAGGTTCCCTTTTATTCTTTCCCCTCTAACCTTAAACTGATGCCCTCTAGTTCTCAATTCCCCAACGCTGGGAAAAAGATTGAGTGCATTCATCGTATCCATGCCTCTTATGATCTTATACACCTCTATAAGAATTCCCCTTCAGTCTCATACGCTCTAAAGAAAAATGTCCGAACTTGTCTAACCTCTCCCTCAGACTGTTGAGTCCTGTCAACATCTTTGTAAATTTCTTCTGCACTCTTTCCAGTTTAATAACATCCTTCCTATAGCAAGGTGACCAAAACTGAACGCAATACTCTGGGTGTGGCCTCACCAACGTCCTGTATAACTGCAACATAACTTCCCAACTTCTATACTCAATGCCCTGACTGATGAAGGCCAATGTGCCAAAAGCTGGCTTCATTGCCCTGTCTACCTGGGACTCCATGTTTAGAGAACCATGCACTTGAATTCCAAGGTTCCTCTGTTCCACTACACTCCTTAAGGCCCTACCATTCACCATGAAACTTCTACCTTGATTTGACTTTCCAAGATGCAAGACCACACACTTATCTATATTAAACTCCATTTGCCATTGCTCAGCCCACTTCCCCAGCTGATCAACTTCCTGCTGCAATTTCTGATAACTTTCCTTGCTGTGCATGATACTGCCTATTTTAGTGTCATCTGCAAACTCACTAATTATACCTTGTACATTCTCATCCAAATCATTGAGATAGATAACAAACAGCAATGGGCTCAGGACCGACTTCTGAGGCACTCCACTAGTCACAGGCCTCCAGTCCAACAAGCATCCTTCTACTATTACCCTCTGCTTCCTGCCATCAAGTCAATTGTGTATCCACTTTGCCAGCTCCCCCTGAATTCCATACGATCTAACCTTCCAGAGCAACCTACCATGTGGAACCTTATCAAACGCCTTACTGAAATCCATATAGTCAACTTCTATTGTAAACCTTCCTGGTCACTTCATCAAAGAACTCCAATAAATTTGTGAGGCATGATCCCCCTGTACACAAAACCATGTCAATTACTTCTAATCAAACCTTGTCTTTCCAAATGCATGTATATTTTAACTCACAAAGTCTTCTAAAGTAACTGTTCGATAAGATATTACATCTAACATGACTCAAAAAGTGCCCAATGTGTTGGTTATAATATATGTAATTGCAGAATGGCAATCTATAACTAGTGGAATCAGCACTATTTACTATTTATATTAATGATTTGGGTGAGGGAAATGAATATACCTTCGCCAAGTTAATACAAAAACCGGCTGGAAGGCAAGGGATGAGAATGACACAAAAATATGCAGAAGGATATAAACAGGTTAATTGAGTAGGAAAAATAATCGATGTATGGATAATAATACAGAAAAATGTGAGGTTATGCACTTGGTAGAAAGAAGGAGGAGCCTGTTGTTACTTAAATGGAGAAAGACTGCAGAATGCTGCAGCAAAAATGAATTTTGGAATCCTTGCACATAAATCACAAGAAGTAGGTAATAGGGAAGGCAAATAGAATTTGGCATTTATTTTAAAGGGAAAGACTGTCTTGGCCAGTTAGCTCAGTTGGTTTGAGCTTGGTGTTAATAACAATAAGGTTGCAGGTTTGATCCCTGTACTGATCATTACATTGAGGGGAGATCTTTGGCTAGTAATCCAGAATCTTACCTGCCCTCGATCTCTTCATAGCCAACTGCCGCCGCGATATTAACCGCCTCAACCTCTCCACCCCTCTCACCCACTCCAACCTCTCACCCTCGGAACGTGCAGCCCTCCACTCCCTCCGTTCCAACCCCAATCTCACTATCAAACTGGCAGACAAGGGAGGCGCGGTAGTAGTTTGGCGCACCAACCTTTACACCGCTGAGGCTAAACACTAGCTCGAAGACACCTCCTCCTACTGCCCCCTTGACCATGACCCCACCTCCCACCACCAAACCATCATCTCCCAGATCATCCATAACCTCATCACCTCAGGGGATCTCCCATCCACCGCCTCCAACTTCATAGTCCCACAACCCCGCACCGCCAGTTTCTACCTCCTGCCCAAAATCCACAAACCTGACTTCCCCGGCCGACCCATTGTCTCAGCCTGCTCCTGCCCCACCGAACACATCTCTGCATACCTCGACACGGTCCTGTCCCCCTTAGTCCAAGAACTCCCCACCTACGTTCGGGACACCACCCATGCCCTCCACCTGCTCCAGGATTTTCGGTCCCCGGTCCCCAACGCCTTATCTTCACCATGGACATCCAGTCCCTGTACACCTCCATCCCCCATCACAAAGGACTCAAAGCCCTCTGCTTCTTCCTTTCCCGCCGTACCGACCAGTACCCTTCCACTGACACCCTCCTTCGACTGACTGAACTGATCCTCACCCTGAACAACTTCTCTTTCCAATCCTCCCACTTCCTCCAAACCAACGGAGTAGCCATGGGCACCCTCATGGGCCCCAGCTATGCCTGCCTCTTCGTAGGATATGTGGAACAATCCATCTTCCGCAGCTACACTGGCGCCACCTCCCACCTTTTCCTCCGCTACATCGATGACTGTATCGGCGCTGCCTCGTGCTCCCACGAGGAGGTTGAACAGTTCATCCACTTTACCAACACCTTCCACCCTGACCTGAAATTCACCTGGACTGTCTCAGATTCCTCCCTCCCCTTCCTAGACCTTTCTATTTCTATCTCGGGCGACAGAATCAGCACGGACATTTACTATAAACCACCGACTCCCACAGCTACCTAGGCTACACCTCCTCCCATCCTGCCCCCTGTAAAAACGCCATCCCACATTCCCAATTCCTTCGTCTCCGCCGCATCTGCTCCCAGGAGGACCAGTTCCAAAACCGTACAACCCAGATGGCCTCTTTCTTCAAGGACTGCAATTTCCCCCCAGACGTGGTCGACGATGCCTCCACTGCATCTCCTCCACTTCCCGCTCCTCTGCCCTTGAGCCCCACCCCTCCAACCGCCACCAGGACAGAACCCCACTGGTCCTCACCTACCACCCCACCAACCTCCATATACAGCGTATCAACCGCCGTCATTTCCACCACCTCCAAACGGACCCCACCACCAGGGATACATTTCCCTCCCCTCCCCTATCAGCGTTCCGAAAAGACCACTCCCTCCATGACTCCCTCGTCAGGTCCACACCCCCCACCAACCCAACCTCCACTCCCCGCATATTCCCCTGCAACCGCAAGAAATGCAAAACTTGCACCCACACCTCCCCCCTTACTTCCCTCCAAGGCCCCAAGGGATACTTCCATATCTGCCACAAATTCACCTGCACCTCCACACACATCATTTATTGCATCTGCTGCACCCGATGTGGCCTCCTCTATATTGGGGAGACAGGCCGCCTACTTGCAGAGCGTTTCAAAGAACACCTCTGGAACACCCGGACCATCCAACCCAACCACCCCGTGGCTCAACACTTCAACTCCCCCTCCCACTCCACCAAGGACATGCAGGTCCTTGGACTCCTCCATCGCCAGACCACAACAACACGACGGTTGGAGGAAGAGTGCCTCATCGTCCGCCTAGGAACCCTCCAACCACAAGGGATGAACTCAGATTTCTCCAGTTTCCTCATTTCCCCTCCCTACACCTTCTCTCAGTCAAATCCCTTGAACTCAGCACCGCCTTCCTAACCTGAAATCTTCTTCCTGAACTCTCCACCCCCCCACCCCAGTCTGACCTATCACCCTCACCTGACGTCCTTCCACCTATCGCATTTCCAATGCCCCTCCCCCAAGTCCCTCCTCCCTACCTTTTATCTTAGTCTGCTGGACACACTTTCCTCATTCCTGAAGAAGGGCTTATGCCCGAAACACCGATTCTCCTGCTCCTTGGATGCTGCCTGACCTGCTGCGCTTTTCCAGCAACACATTTTCAGCTCTGATCTCCAGCATCTGCAGTCCTCACTTTCTCCTAGTAATCCAGAATATCAGGCCAGTGTTCTGGAGGTATGGGTTTGAATCCCACTTTGGCAGATGTTGTAATAACAATCTGCAATAGACAGCCAGCCTAATAATGAACATGTAAACACAGCAGATTATTATTAAAAATCCATCTGCTACACTAATTTCCGGCAGGAAAGGAAATCTACTGTTTTAGCCTAATCTGGTCTACCTATAAATCCAAACCCACGACAATTCACTCTGAACTGCTCTGTGGGCATTTAGGAATGGGCAATAAATTCTGGTCAAGCAAGTGATGCTCATACCCGATGAATAAAAATAATGAAAGGATTATAAAAATAGGGACATTTTCCTGAAACTTTTCAAGGCATTAGTTAGACCATGCCTAGTAAACTATGAACAATTTTGGTCCCCTTAGCTAAGGAAAGAAATACTGGCATTGAAACTAGTCAAGGAAAGGTTCTCTAGATTGATCCTAGATATGGAGAGATTTATTTATGAGGAGAGAGTGAGGTCTGGTTAGGTCTGTACTCATTGGAATATAGAAGAATGAGAGACAATCTTATTGAAACATATAAGAGTCTTGGGGGGCTTGACAAAGTTAGACCCCTCACTGATTCTTCATTTTTTTTTTATCAATTTTGATTCCCAGCTGTGAACTGGGAGTTACGAACTGAGAACTAAGAGACGTTGGAGTGCAGGTTCATAGCTCCTTGAAAGTGGAGTCGCAGGTAGATAGGATAATGAAGAAGGCATTTGGCATGCTTTCCTTTATTGGTCAGAGTATTGAGTACAGGAGTTGGGCGGTCATGTTGCAGCTGTACAGGACATTGGTTAGGCCACTGTTTAGGGTGAGAGGGGAAAGACATAAAAGAGATCTTTTTCACGCAGAGGGTGGTACATGTATGGAATGAGCTACCAGAGGGTGTGATGGAGGCTGGTACAATTGCAACATTTAAGAGGCATTTGGATGGGTATATGATTAGGAAAGGTTTGGAGGGATATGGGCCGGATGCTGACAGGTGGGACTAGATTGGGTTGGGATATCTGGTCGGCATGGACAGGTTGGATCGAAGAGTCTGTTTCAATGCTGTACATCTCTATGACTCTAATAACTTGTGGACTTTGGAAAACTTGTAGCAAAAGGAAAAAGCAGAACAAATAAACTTTTGTTTGTTTTATGAGGCCTGCCCTCGAGGTTAATTGCGGGTTGATTATTGATTAGAAGGGTTTCAACAGGCAGTTATTAATAAGGTCAATACCCAGGAATTGGTTCCGGCAAGTCTGGAACACTGTTTAAGCAGATGGAACATATTGAATGGCAATTGAGACTTCAGGAAAAGTCATTAGTCTATCAGGTGGAACAAGAGTCAGAGTTGTGGTTGAACTATGGTTCCTGGAGGAGATGAACTTGGCTGCTGACAGCAAAACATGAAGATTTGAAAGCTCCTTATCTTCCCCCACCAGCTTTTAGAAGCCCAAAGAATAGAAAGCTGAGTTAGAGGCATAACAACCTTTACTTGCACAAACTGAGAAGGTGATCCTGATAAGTAGTTCCAGAAAAGCAACAAAAGGAGCCCACACCTATCCCTGTGAAACAATGCATCATTTAAATAATCTGGTCAATGTTGTTATTTTATCTTGTTCATCCCTTAACTGTTTTTATTTCTCTATCTTTTGTCTGAATGGGGGCTGGAGACAAATGCTTTGGTTTTTAAAGTATGGACATAATGAGATTACCATGTTGTTTAATTTTCTCTCTGCTAAAGTTCTTGCGTATTTAATAAATAGGGTTGTTTTTTTGTTTAAGATACAAAACTGGTATCCGGAATGAACTATTCACACAGTCTGGTTTATTCAAAAGTCTGATCAGGAACTGTTGGAGTAACTATTGGTGGTCTTTGATGGTTTAATTTGACTGCGCTGCAAATACAGAGGTCGAAAGTCTGATTTGGTTTCTCTGTCTATCTCTGTGTTACAACAACAAGGTAAATGTGGAGACCTTGTTTCCACTTGTGGGGTAAGCTAGGATCAGACAGCTGAACCACAGAATGAGAAATTGTCCATTTAAGACAAAGATGAGAAGAATATTCTTCTCTAACGGTTTGTGGAATTTGTAGAATTCTTTATCGCAGCGATCTGTAGAGGCTGAGTCACTAAGTATTTACAAGGCCAGATCATCAACCATGATCTAATTGAATGGCAGAGCAGATTCGATGGGCTGAATGGCCTACTTCTGCTGCTATGTTTTATGATCTGGGTGTTTGTGAATAGATTATTGCTAAGAAACCAAAGCCTGTGCCAGACAGGAGTGTGATGGAATACTGGATGGTTGCAACTTCAATAACAATAAAGACGTTTGACACCATCCAGGACAAAGCATCCCACTGAGATTGGTACCACATCCACAAGCATCCACTCCTTCCACCACTGACGCTCAGTAGCAGCAGTGTGCACTTTCTACAAGATGCACTGATGAAATCCTCCAAAGATCCTGAGGCACTACCTTCCACACCAATGGCCCACTTCTGTCTAGAAGGGCAAGTGCAATAGATAGGAGATACTAAACAAGTATTTTGCATCAGTGTTTACTGTTGAAAAGGACATGGAAGATATAGAATGTGGGGAAATAGATGGCGACATCTTGAAAAATGTCCATATTACAGAGTAGGATGTGCTGGATGTCTTGAAATGCATTAAAGTGGAGAAATCCCCTGGACCTGATCAGATCTACCCTAGAACTCTATGGGAAATTATTGCTGGGCCTCTTGCTGACATATTTGTATCATTGATAGTCACAGGTGAGGTGCCAGAAGACTGGAGGTTGGCTAACGTAGTGCCACCTTTTAAGAAAGGTGGTAAGGACAAGGCAGGGATCCTGAGGGACAGGATTTACATGTATTTGGAAAGGCAAGTACTAATTAGGGACAGTCAGCATGGCTTTGTGCGTGGGAAAACATGTGTCATGAACTTGATTGAGTTTTTGAAGATGTAACAAAGAGGATTGATGAGGGCAGAGCGGTAGACATAATCTATATAGACTTCAGTAAGGCACTTGACAAGGTTCCCCATGGGAGACTGGTTAGCAAGGTTAGATCTCATGGAATACAGGGACAACTAGCTATTTGGATACAGAACTGGCTCAAAGGTAGAAGACAGAGGGTGGTGGTGGAAGGTTGCTTTTCAGACTGTAGGCCTATGACCAGTGGAGTGCCACAAGGATCGGTGCTGGGTCCACTGCTCTTTGTCATTCATATAAATAATTTGGATGTGAACATATAGTTAGTAAGTGAGCAGATGACACCAAAATTGCAGGTGTCACTACAGTGAAGAATATTGCCTCAGATTACAACGGGATCTTGGTCAGATGGTCCAACGGGCTGAGGAGTGGCAGATGGAGTCTAATTTAGATAAATGTGAGGTGCTGCATTTTGGAAAAGCAAATCAGGGCGAGACTTAATAGTAAGGTCCTGGGGAGTGTTACTGAACAAAGAGACCTTGGGGTGCAGGTTCATAGCTCCTTGACAGTAGAGTTGCAGGTAGATAGGATAGTGAAGAAGGTGTTTGTTATGCTTACTTTTATTGGTCAAATCATTGAGTACAGGAGGTGGGCGGTCACATTGCAGCTGTACAAGATGTTGGTTTGGCCACCTTTGGAATACTGTGTGCAATTTTGGTCTACCTCCAATAGGAAGGATGTTGTAAAACTTGAAAGGGTTCAGAAAAGATTTACCAGGATGTTGCCAGGGTTGGAGGATTTAACCTATAGGGAGAAGCTGAATAGGCAGGGGCTGTTTTCCCTGGACTGTCGGAGGCTGGGTGGTTACCTTATAGAGGTTTATAAAATCATGAGGGGCATGGATAGGATAAATAGACAAGGTCTTTCCCCTGGACTGGGGAGTCCAGAAACTAGAGAGCTTAGGTTTAGGGTTTGAGTGGAAAGATATAAAAGGGACCTAAGGGGCAACTATTTCACACAGAGAGTGGTGCATGTATGGAATGAGCTGACAGAGGAAGTGGTGAGGCTAGTACGATTGTAACATTTAAAAGGCATCTGGATGGGTATATGAATAGGAAAGGTTTGGAGCGATATGGACCAAATGGGACTAGATTAGATTAGGATATCTGGTCGGCATGGACGAGTTGGACTGAAGGGTCTGTTTCCGTGCTGTATATCTCTATGACCTGGGAATACCACCATGTGCATTAGCACATCATTGATCCAAATTTCTTGGAATATTTGCCATTTTTATACTTGGAAGTAAAACAGGTAGTCTTTTTTTAAAGTTAATTTCTCTAAATGCCTGCCTTAATAGTGGATTCTAGTCCTTTCCCTCTGACAGCTGTTAAACTATTGGATGAGTAGTTTCTGTCTCTCTCCTTCTTAGTTAAAGCTGTTACATTTGCAGCATTCCTAAATCCAGGGGGATTTGGAAGGTTTCCAGTATCCAGGGGATTTTGGAAGGTTTTTTTTTATTAATCCATGGGATGTGGGCATTGTTGGCTGGCCAACGTTTATTAGGCAACACGCAGTCAGCCTGATGCTGCTGCTCCTCAGCTTCTCCAATTCAAAGCCAACTAAACCTTCACTTACACACCATACAGCTGTACAGCACGGAAACACATTCTTCAGACCATGCTGACCATTTATCTATTCCTATTTACCAGCATTTGGCTCATATCCCTCTAAGCTCTTCCTATTCACGTACCCATCCAGATGTCTTTTAAATGTTTAAAAGCACCAGCCTGCACTATCTCCTCTGGTAGTTCATTCCATACACTCGCTATCCTCTGTACGAAAAAGTTGCCTTTCATGCCCTTTTTAAATCCTTCCCCTTGCATCTTATACCTCTGCCCTCTAGTTTTGGACTTCCCTGCCCTGGAAAAAAGACCTTGGCTATTCAACTTATCCATACTCCTCATGATTTTGTAAACCTCTGTAAGGTTTATAACCTCTACAACCTCTCAGCCTCCAATGCTTCACGGAAAATAGCCAAACAGGAGGCTGGAAGAACACAGCAAGCCAGGCAGCACCAGGTGGTGGAGAAGTCAACATTTCAGGTATAACCCTTCTCCGAGACTTCCTCAGCCTATTCAGCCTCTCCCTATATCTCACATTCTCCTAACTCTTGAAACATTCTTGAACACGTTCAGAAAAGATTTCCAAGTTTAACAACATCTTTCCTTTAACAGGGAGACCAGATGTGATTGCGGTATTCCAAAAGTGGCCTAACCAATGTCCTGTAGCTACACCATGACCTCCCAACTCCTATTCTCAATGCACTGACCAATAAAGACAAGTGTACCAAACCCCTTCTTCACTAACCATTCTACCTGTGACTCCACTTTGAAGGGACTATAAACCTGTGCCCCATCTCTTTGTTTAGCAACACTCCTCAGGACACTGCTGTGCATGTAAATCCTGCTCTGATTTACCTGACCAAAAGGCAGCACCTCACATTTACCTAAATTAAACTCCATCTGCCACTCCTCAGTCCATCAACCTATCTGACCAAGGTTCCATTGTATTCTAACTTCTTCACTGACCAGTACACCATCCATTGTGGTTCATCTGCAAACTTACTAATCATTCTTCTTATATTCACATCCAAATCATTTATATAAATGACAAAAAGCAGTGGACCCAGCACCGATCCTTGTGACACACCGCTGGTTACAGGACTCCAGTTTGAAAAACAAACCTTCTTCATCACCCTCTGAATCCAACCTTCAAGCAAATTTTGTATCCAAATGGCTAGCGCTCCCTGGATTCCGTGAGATCTATCCAGCCTACCATGTGGAACCTTGCCAAAGTCCTTGCTGAAGTGATATATAGACAGCCTCCATTGTTCTGCCTACATCAATCATCTTTGACACTTCTTCAAAAAATTCAATCAAGTTAGTGAGATGTGATTTCCCACACACACAGCCATGTTGACTATCCTTAATCAGTCTTTGTGTTTCCAAATACATATAATTCTGACCCTCAGAATACCCTCCAACAACTTACCCACCACTGATGCAAAGCTCACTGATCTATAGCTCCCTAGTTTTCCTTACCACGTTTCTTAAAAAATGAAACCATATTAGCCACCCTCCAGTCCCCTGGCTCCCACATATGACTAATCGATAATATAAATATTTCAGCAAAGGACCCAACAAGCACTTCTTCAGCTTCCACAAAGGTCTGGGATACACCTGATCAGGTCCTCGGGATTTATCCACCTTTATGCATTTTAAGGTGCCCAGCACCTCCTTCTCTGTATTATGGACACTTTTCAAGATATCACTATTTATTTGTCCAAGTCTGTAGCTTCTATATCCCTCTCCACAGTAATAATTGACGCAAAATCCTCTTTTAGTATCTCATCCATCTCCTATGACTCCACACATACACACCTTGTTGATCTTTAAGGGGCTCTATTCTTTCCCTAGTTACTGTTTTGTCCTTAATGTATTTGTAGAATCTGTTTGGATTCTCCTTAACCCTATTTGCCAAAGCTGCTCATGTCCCCTTTTTGCTGATCTGGTTTCTCCCTTGGGTATACTCCTACTGCCCTTATACTCCTCTAGGCCTTCAATCAATCCCAGCTGTCGATACCGGATATATGCCTCCATGTTTTTCTTGACCAGAGCCTCAATTTCTGTAGTCATCCAGCATTCCCAACACTTACTAAACCTGACCTTCACCCTAAGAGGAACACACTGCCAATGGATTCTCATTATCGCATTTTTGAAGAGCCCACTTTTTAACAATTTCTTTACCTATGAATAGCATCGACTGATCAATGTTTGAACATTTCTGACTAATATTGTCAAAATTGACCTTACTCCAATTCCCCCACTGACACATCAGTCACTCGCCCTGGCTTATTTCCCAAGAGAAGGTCAAGATTTGCTGCTCCTCTAATAGATACATACACATACTGAATAAAAAAATTTTTCTTGTACACGCTTAACAAATTGCTCTTCATCCAAGCCCTTAACATGATGGCAGTCCCAGTCTATGTTTCAAAAGTTAAAATCCCCTAAGTTACAATCCTATTATTTTTACCAATAGCTGGGATCTCCTTACGTATTTGCTTTTCAAATTTCCCACTGACTATTGGGGGGGCCTACAGTACAATCCCTATAAGGTGATCATCCCTTTCTTATTTCTCAGCTCTAACCAAATAACATCCCTGAGCATATACCCAGGAATGTACATCTGTAACGTTACTCCAACCAAAAACATCACTCCCCCTCTTCTCTTCCCCCCTTTCTATCCTTCCCATAGCACCTATACCCTGAAGCATTAAGCTGCCAGTCCCATATTCCCAACCATTCCCTGAGTTCACCTGCCTTATCAGTCAGGCCTCTGGCATTGAAATAGTTGATCAGTCTTACCTTGTTCTCCGCCTTGCTTTTGGCTGCCTTGGCTACTTGACTTTCTCCTCTCCTTAACTGTACTAGTTGCAGATTTATCTCTTTTCTCATTAGCTCTTTGGGTCCCCTGGCCTTTATTTGTTTAAAGCCTCCCGGAAAATTGTGAGATAGTTCACTTCGGAAGAAGAAGTAACAGGAATGCAGAGTACAGGGCTAATGGTAAAAGTTTTGGTAGTGTAGATGAACAGAGACATCTGGTCCTGGAAGTTGCCACCCAAGTTGATAGGGTTATTACGAAGGCATATAGTGTGTTGGCTTTTATTGGGAGGGGGATTGAGTTTTGGAGCCACGAGGTCATGCTTCAGCTGTACAAGACACTGGAGTACTGTGTATAGTTCTAGTCACCGCATTATAGGAAGGATGTGGAAGCTTTAGAAAGGGTTGAAAGGAGATTTATTAGGATGTTGCCTGGTATGGAAGGAAGGTCTTATGAGGAAAGGCTGAGAGAACTGAAGCTGTTTTTGTTGGAGAGAAGAAGGTTGAGAGGCGACTTAATTGAGAGGTATAAGATAATCAGAGAGTTAGATAGGGTGGACAGTGAGAGCCTTTTTCTTCGGATGGTGAAGGCTAACAGGAGGTGATAAAGCTTTAAATTGAGGGTAGATAGATTTAGGGCAGATATCGGGGTAGTTTCTTTACTCAGAGAGTAGTGGGAGTGTGGAACAGCCTGCCTGCAACAGCATTAGACTCGCCGACGTTAAGGGCATTGAACATATATGTGGATAATAATAGAACGGTATAAGTTAGATGGGCCTCAAATTAATTTCACAAGTCAATGCAATATCAAGGGCCAAAGGGCCTGTACTGTGCTGTAAAGTTCTATGTTCTACGTTATGAATAGCACTAGCAATTCTTCCCACCAACATATTGGTCCCTTTCCAATTCAGGTGCAACCCATCCTCCTTATGTCAGTCAATTCTACCTCAAGAGATTCCAATGATCCAAAAATGCAAATCCTTGCCCCCTTCATCAACTCCTCAGCCACGCATTCATCTGCTCTATCCTCCTATTCCTACTTGTGATTTTAGAGAAGATTTGTAGCTCAGTTTGTGAAGCAGGTTGTAAGTTTGCTCGCTGATTTGTTCTCAGATGTTTCGTCACCATGCTGGGTTAACATCATCACGGCACGGTGGGCGGCACGGTGGCACAGTGGTTAGCACTGCTGCTCACAGCGCCAGAGACCTGGGTTCAATTCCCGCATCAGGCGACTGACTGTGTGGAGTTTGCACGTTCTCCCCGTGTCTGCGTGGGTTTCCTCCGGGTGCTCCGGTTTCCTCCCACAGACCAAAGATGTGCAGGGTCAGGTGAATTGGCCATACTAAATTGCCCGTAGTGTTAGGTTATGGGTAAATGTATGGGTGGGTTTCGCTTCGGCGGGTTGGTGTGGACTTGTTGGGCCGAAGGGCCTGTTTCCACACTGTAATCTAATCATCAGTGAGCCTCTGATGAAGCGCTGGTGTTCTGTCCCATTTGCTATTTATGTGACTTGGTCTGTTTCTTCAGAAGTGATATCACGCACCACAACAGACCAAGACACATAAATAGCAAGTGGAACAGAACACCAGCGCTTCATCAGAGGCTCACTGATTATCTTAACCCAGCATGGTGACAAAACATCTGAGAACAAATCTACCTGCTCAGTGAGCAAACTTCCAACCATTCCTCCTCTCACTGGTACATGGTACTAGAAGTAATCCAGATATTGTTATCCTCAAGGATGTACTTCTTATCCTTCTGCCTAATTTCCTACACTCTCTCTTCAGAAGATTATCCCTTCCATTCTGTAATATCACACTCAGGACACATTGATTTTGGTGGTTCATGATCATAGTAACCTCATATCAGCAGTCAACCATTTGTTAGGGATTTCCAGATAGCTTATTGAGCTTCTTAAGCAGCAGTTTAGATATGATACATTAGCTAACAAGACAAAAAACATGTCCGACTGTGATAACTGAGGATCGTTCACTGGTACGAGACAGGGAACAGGTTGTTGGCATGGAATGGATCAGTCTTGTGAAAGTTGCAAAGGTCGATTGCTGTGTTCCTCTCCCTCCTGGAGCTGCTTGGCTTGTTGTGTTCCTCTCCCTCCTGGTGCTGTCTGGCTTGCTGTGTTCCTCTCCCTCCTGGTGCTGCCTGGCTTGCTGTGTTCCTCTCCCTCCTGGTGCTACCTGGCTTGCTGTGTTCCTCTCCCTCCTGGTGCTGCCTGCCTTGCTGTGTTCCTCTCCCTCCTGGTGCTGCCTGGCTTGCTGTGTTCCTCTCCCTCCTGGTGCTGCCTGGCTTGCTGTGTTCCTCTCCCTCCTGGTGCTGCTTGGCTTGTTGTGTTCCTCTCCCTCCTGGTGCTGTCTGGCTTGCTGTGTTCCTCTCCCTCCTGGTGCTGCCTGGCTTGCTGTGTTCCTCTCCCTCCTGGTGCTGCCTGGCTTGCTGTGTTCCTCTCCCTCCTGGTGCTACCTGGCTTGCTGTGTTCCTCTCCCTCCTGGTGCTGTCTGGCTTGCTGTGTTCCTCTCCCTCCTGGTGCTGCCTGGTTTGCTGTGTTCCTCTCCCTCCTGGTGCTGCCTGGCTTGCTGTGTTCCTCTCCCTCCTGGTGCTGCCTGGCTTGCTGTGTTCCTCTCCCTCCTGGTGCTGCCTGGCTTGCTGTGTTCCTCTCCCTCCTGGTGCTGCCTGGCTTGCTGTGTTCCTCTCCCTCCTGGTGCTGCCTGCCTTGCTGTGTTCCTCTCCCTCCTGGTGCTGCCTGGCTTGCTGTGTTCCTCTCCCTCCTGGTGCTGCCTGGCTCGCTGTGTTCCTCTCCCTCCTGGTGCTGCCTGGCTTGCTGTGTTCCTCTCCCTCCTGGTGCTGCCTGGCTTGCTGTGTTCCTCTCCCTCCTGGTACTGCCTGGCTTGCTGTGTTCTTCCAGCCTGCTGCTTGTCTCCCTTGGATTCCTGCATCTGCAGTGTTTTTGTCTCTAATCCCGTTTCTATTGGCGGCAACTAACTGTGTCTGATGTCCCCGAGAATATATTAATGCAGTTGGAGAAGTGCGGCACCACTGATTAAAAAGGAAATTAATGCAGTTGTGAGGAAAGATATTAACATCAGTGAAGGTATTAAAAAATAATATAAATAATAAATGTATGGCTGCAATTATGGGAACTTCAATCTGCTTGTAGATTGGGCAAATCAAATTAGCTACAATAACTTAAAGTAGGAATTCTTGGAGTGTAGGTAGGATAGTATTATGGACCAAATCGTTGAAGAACTAACTAGGAAAAAACAGTTCTAAAGAAATGTCACTCCACCCGGAGTGTTAATGCTGTTATCTCTCCACCCGCATCTCTGGCCTCACAGCGCCAGAGACCTGGGTTCAATTCCCGCATCAGGCGACTGACTGTGTGGAGTTTGCACATTCTCCCCGTGTCTGCGTGGGTTTCCTCCGGGTGCTCTGGTTTCCTCCAACAGTCCAAACATGTGCAGGTCAGGTGAATTGGCCACGCTAAATTGCCCGTAGTGTTAGGTAAGGGGTAAATGTAGGTATATGGGTGGGTTGCGCTTCGGCGAGTCGGTGTGGACTTGTTGGGCCGAAGGGCCTGTTTCCACACTGTAATCTAATCTAATCTAATATCGCCAGACCTGCTGGATTTCTCCAGCAATTTCTGTTTTTGTCCGCAGTGCTTTCGTTTTTGTTGAGAAATACCATCCTTGACTGGGTATTGTGTTACAAAGGAAAAACTGACAACCTAGTTGCATGTAAGCCTTTGGGAAGCATGTCCACAATAGAATAGATTTCTTCATTATGGTAAACAGTGATGTAACAGAAAAGTAAATTTACAGCCCTGGAACAGGTCCTACGGCCCTCCAAGCCTGTGCCGATCCAAATCCATTGTCTAAATCTATTGCCCAATTCCTAAGCATCTGTATCCGTCTGCTCCCCACCTACTCAAATGAATCTACCATGCCTGCCTCTACCACCTCTGCTGGCAACGTGTTCCAGGCACCTACCACCTTCTGTGTAAAGTACTTTCCGCGTGTATCCCCCTTAAACTTTTCACCTCTCACCTTGAACGCGTGACCTTTTGTTATTGAATCTCTCCCCCTGGGAAGAAACTTATCTCTATGTACCCTATCTATACCCTTCATGATTTTGTAGACGTCAATCAGGTTCCCCCTCAATCTTCCTTTTTCTAATGAAAACAATCCTAACCTCCTCGACCTCTCTTCATAGCTAGCACCTTCCATACCAGGCAACATCCTCGTAAACCTTCTCTGCACCCTCTCCAAAGCGTTCACATCCTTTTGGTAATGTGGTGACCAGAACTGTACACAGTATTCTAAATGCGGTTGATCCAAAGTCTTGTACAATTTTAAAATTACCAGCCCACTCTTATACTCAATACCCCATCTAATGAAGGCAAGCATACCATATGCCTTCTTGACCACTCTATCTCTTGATATTCCTCTAAAGCCCATTCTGTTCTTAGTTGCCTGGACCTTATGTAGGCTTCCATTCTCCTCTTGGCTAGTCACATGATTTCTCCTGTCATCCACGGTTCATGAATCTTGCCTTTCCTATCCCTTGTTTTCAAAGGAACGTGCCTATCCTGCACTATCTTTAACCTATCTCTGAAAGCCTCTCACATATCAAATGTGGACTTCCCTTCAAATAGCTGCCCCCAATCCACATTTCCCAGCTCCTGCCAAAATTTTGATATAATTGGCCTTGCCCAGTTTAGTACTCGTCCCTTAGGACCACTCTCATCTTTGTCTCCGAGTATTCTAAAACTCACAGAATTGTGGTCACTATTCCCAAAGAAATCCCCCACTGCAACTTCTACCACCTGGCCTAGCTCATTCCCCAATACCAGGTCTGCACCCTGTCTAAAGCGTCCACATCCTTTTGGTAATGTGGTGACCAGAACTGCACACAGTATTCTAAATGTGGCCGAACCAAAGTCTTGTACAATTTTAACATGACCTGCCAGCTCTTATACTCAATACCCCGTCCAATGAAGGCAAGCATACCATATTCCTCCTTGACCACTCTATCCACCTGTGCAGCCACCTTCAGGGTACAATGGACCTGCACTCTCAGATCTCTCTGCCCATGAACTTTTCCAAAGGCTCTTCCATTCATTGTATAATTCACTCAAGAATTAGATTTGCCTAAATGCATCGCCTCACATTTGTCTGGATTGAACTCCATCTGCCACTTTTCCGCCCAACTCTCCAGTTTATCTATATTCTCTTGTATTCTTTGACAGTCCCCTATGCTTTCTGCTACTCCACCAATCTTCGTGTCGCCTGCAAACTTACTGATCAGCGCACCAATGCCCTTTTCCAGATCATTTATGTATAAAAATGATATGCCTGCAGTTGTTTCTGAGACTTGGTAAAGGAAATTACATTGGGACAAGGCACAAGTTGTCTGTGAAATATTGGGCAACAATTAAACAATCCCAAACCATTTAAAGGGATGTTAGCAGAATAGGCAATGGCAATGGTTTAAAGAGCACATGGATGAATTGCAAAGTTCTTCATTTCAGTGTGACATAAAAGGATGTTGCCTGGTATGGAAGGTGCTAGCTATGAAGAGAGATTGAGTAGGTTAGGTTTGTTTTCATTATAAAAAAGGAGATTGAGGGGGGACCTGATTGAGGTCTCCAAATTCATGAAGGCTGGAGACAGGGTGAATAGAGATCAGCCATTCCCAGGGTGAGGGATTCAATAATGAGAGGTCACGCTTTCAAGGTGAGAGGTGGAAAGTTTAAGGGGGAATACACGCGGCAAGTACTTCACACAGAGGGTGCTGGGCATTTGGAACACGTTGCCAGCAGAGGTGGTAGAGGCAAGCACGGTAGATTCATTTAAGATGCATCTGGACAGATGCATGAGTAGGTGAGCAGAGGAAATTGGGCGACAAGTTTAGACAGTAGATTTGGATCGGCTCAGGCTTGGAAGGCCAAAGGGCCTGTTCCAGGGCTGTACATTTTCTTTGTTTTTTGTTCTAGGTGGGAACTCTGTGGGAAACTAGCGAAGTAATTGCTGGGCCCTTGCTGAGATATTGTATGATCGATAGTCACAGGTGCTGGAAGACTGGAGGTTGGCTAATGTGGTGACACTGTTTAAGAAGGGTGGTAAGGACAAGTGAGGTATCTATAGACCAGTGAACTTGACGTCAGTGGTGGGAAAGTTGTTGGAGGGAATCCTGAGTGACAGGATTTACATGCATTTGGAAAGGCAAGGACTGATTAGGATAGTCAACATGGCTTTGTGTGTGGGAAATCGTGTCTCACAAACTTGATTGAGTTTTTTGAAGAAGTAACAAAGAGGATTGATGTGGGCAGAGCAGTAGATGTGATCTATATGGACTTCAGTAAGGCATTCGACAAGGTTTCCCATGAGAGACTGATTAGCAAGGTTAGATCTCATGGAATACAGGGAGAATTAGCCATTTGGATACAGAACTGGCTCGAAGGTAGTAGACATGGTGGTGGATAAGGGTCATTTTTCAGACTGGAGGCCTGTGACTAGTGGAGTGCCACAAGGATTGGTGCTGGGTTCACTACTTTTCATCATTTACATAAATGATATGGAAGTGAGCTAAAGAGGTATAGTTAATAAGTTTGCAGATGACACCAAAATTGGAGGTGTGGTGGACAGCGAAGAAGGTTACATCAGACTACAACGGGATCTTGATCAGATGGGCCAATGGGCTGAGGAGTGGCAGATGGAGTTTAATTTAGATAAATTTGAGGTACTGCATTTCGGGAAAGCAAATCAGAGCATGACCTGTACACTTAATGGTAAGGTCCGACGGAAAGTTGATGAACAAAGAGATCTTAGAGTGCAGGTTCATAGCTCCTTGAAAGTACAGTCACAGGTAGATAGGATAGTAAAGAAAGCGTTTGGTATGCTTTCCTTTATTGGCCAGAGTATTGAGTACAGGAACCTAAATTAGTGTGGTGCTGGAAAGGCACAGCAGGTCAGGCAGCATCCAAGGAGCAGGAAAATTGACGTTTCGGGCAAAAGCCCTTCACCAGGAATACAGGCATGCAGTCTGAAGAGTGGAGAGATAAATGAGAGGGGGGTAGGGGCGTGGAGAAAGTAGCATAGAGTACAATAGATGAATGGGGGTGGGGATGGAGATGATAGGTTAGAGAGGAGGGTGGGGGAAGGTAGCTGCTTGACCTGCTGTGCTTTTCTAGCACCACTCTAATCTAGACTCTGGTTTCCAGCATCTGCAGTCCTTGTTTTTACCTTATTGAGTACAGGAGTTGGGAGGTCATGTTGCACTGGACAGGACATTGGTTAGGCAACTTTTGGAATATTGTGTGCAATTCTGGTCTCCTTCCTATCGAAATGATGTTGTAAAACTTGAAAGGGTTCAGAAAAAATATACGAGGACGTTGCCAGGGTTGGAGGATTTGAGCTATGTGGAGAGGCTGAATATGCTAGGGCTGTTTTTCCTGGAGTGTTGGAGGCTGAGGGGTGACCTTATAGAGGTTTACAAAATCATGAGGGGTATGGATAGGTAAATAGACAAGGTCTTTTCCTTGGGATGGGGGAGTCCAGAACTAGAGGGTATAGGTTTAGGGTGAGAGGGGAAAGATATAAAAGAGATCTAAGGGGCAATTGTTTCACACAGAAGGTGGTGCGTGTGTGGAATGAGCTACCAGAGGAAGTGGTGGAGGCTGGTACAATTGCAACATTTAAACGGCATCTGAATGGGTATATGAATAAGAAGGGTTTGGAGGGATATGTGCCAAGTGCTGGGAGGTGGGACTAGATTGGGTTGAGATATTCATGCTGTACATCTCTATGACTCTATGACTCAATTTAGTAGCAGAGCACTTGAAAGATAGTGACAGGATTGGACAGAGTCAGCACGGATTCATGAAGGGGAAATTGTGCTTTGCATTGAATTTTTTGAGGGGGTAGAGTAAATAAAGGGGAGCCAGCGGATGTGCTTTATTTGGATTTTCAGAAGATTTTCAGTAAAGGTTGCATATAAGAGATTAGTATGAAAAATTAAAGTGTTGAGATTGGGGACTTTCTACTGACATGGATATGAAACTGGTTAGTAGACAGGAAACAACGATTAGGAATGAATGGGTCTTTTTCTGAATGGCATGATCAGTGGGGTACCACAAGAATCAGTGCTTAGACCCGAGCTATTCACAATCTACGTTACTGATTTAGATAAGGAAACTATCTAAATCAGACACCAAAAAGCTCAGGGGGAGAGTATGCAGTGAGGAAGTTGCAGAGAAGCTTCATTGTGCAGTAAGCAAATATATGGCAGGTGCAGTAAAATGTGGATAAATGTGAGGCTATCCACTTCGGCAGCAAAAACAGGCAGGTGGATTATCTGAATGGCAATAAAATGGAGAACAGAGTGATGCAACAAGACCTAGGTGTCCTCATGTGCCAATCACTGAAAGTAAACTGCAGGTACAGCAGACAGAGAAAACAGGAAATAATATGTGAGCATTTACAGCGAGAGGATTTGAGTACAGGAGCAGGGATGGCTTGCTACAACTATGGTGAGACCACACCTGGAATACAGCGTATATTTTTGGTGTCCTTGTCTGAGGATGGACTTTCTGGATGCAGTGCAGAGAAGGTTTACCAGACTGATTCCCAGAATAGGAGAAGGTGAGGCCTGCAAATGCTGGAGGTCAGAGTCAAAAAGTGCGGCACTGGAAAAGCACAGCAGGTCAGGTCGCATCTGAGGAGCAGGAGAGTCAACGTTTCGGGCATAAACCCTTCATCAGGAATATCATCAGAAAGGCATTCCTGGTAAAGAGCTTATGCCTGAAATCTCCTGCTCCTCAGATGCTGCCTGACCTGCTGTGCCTTTCCAGTGCCGCACTCTGATTCCTGGAATAGTTGAACAAACGTACAGGCTATATTCACTAGAGTTTAGAGCAATGAGTGAGAATCTTATTGAAACCTACAAAATCCAAACAAAATTAGGTAAAGCAGATGCAGGAAAGATATTCTTGATGACCAGGGATTAGGAGTCACAGTCTAGGCCATAAAGGGCAGAAATGAGAAGAGATTTCTTCTCGTAGAGAATGATGAGCCTGTGGTATTCTCTGCCACAGGAAACTGTTGCATTGAAGACTTTCAAGAAAGATGTAGATATAGTTCTAAGGATGAAATGGATCAAAAGATACAAGGAGAAGGTACGAAGAAGGTCCTGAGTAGGATCTCAGGCTATGATCCAATTGAATGGCAGGGCAGACTTGCGGGATCAAATGGCCTACCCCTGCTCTTGCATTCTGTGGTTTTACACTGTCAGTCAACTTTCTGCATCCTTTTTGAAAAATGACCATCAAGGAGCTACTCATGATGCCAGGATGACTTTGTCCCTTTGTCCACCTCCTGTTGAAAATGTTCATACCTTTTAAGAACAAACATTTCTTACTTTCCAAAACCGTTTTAAAGAGGACAACAGTCTCCAAAGCCTGGAGTTTGTCAAGTCATCTCAGCAAATCCAGACATCTGACTGAGCACGGAAACTGAGTATGAGACAATGTTAGACCATCTCTCTATGGGAAATAAGCAGTTTAGAAACTCACGAGACCTAGCTGCTTCTTCACTCCACCAAGCTCAGGTGAGGATACTTCAGTTGTTCATAGGGCAGGGTTCAGTGTGTTCTGGTAGCAGCATCTGCAGCCCTTCATGGGCCAGTTTCTTTAAGGGAAGGCAAGAGCATGGCCAAGGGGAGACATTGACTACATCACCCAGAACTCAATCCTGGCTGTTAAACCAAATGCCTTACAGACTCAGGATCTCTTTCCGTCATTTATGCAAATGATTTGGATGTGAACGTAGGACATATGGTTAGTAAGGTCGCAGATGACACCAAAGTTGGAGGTGAAGTGGACAGCGAGGAAGGTTACCTGAACACAACAGGATCTTGATCAGATGGGCCAAAGGGCTGATGAGTGGCAGATTGTGTTTAATTTCGATAAATGTGAGGTGCTGTATTTTGGAAAGGCAAATCCAGGGCAGGATTGTAATGGAAAATTAACAAATTTAACATTTACTGTGAAATCTGAAAGAGAGTGCTTTGCTAAATGTAATACTTTGCTGAGCTTTGCAAACACTTTGCTGAGTTCTGTATTCAAGGAGACATTCAACCTGACCTTGCAACAGTTGAATTCAGCAAAAAGCTAAGGGAAAACATAAGGATAGTTATGTCCACGGCAAGGGAATGAGAAAATAATAACTCGAGTCTTCCCATTCCTTGCCCTTGACAGCATGATAAGAATGGTAGAAGAAGAGTATGTTAATTATGCTCATTGTCCTTACACAAGGCACCTTTGCCAAGTGTATTGACCCCTTGCATGCAGAGGTTTTAAAAATAAAGCTTTTTCTTTGCTCTTGCCAGCAGTTGAGTTGAGTAACCTTGGGCGACTGGGTGAGATTCTGAAGATTCCCAGGAGACGCAGGTGCCAGCGCCTTGAAGGTCTTTCACTTCATCTTGAACGCTGAATTGGCCATTTTGTGTGAGAGGACCGGGAATCTGTGGATCGCCCTAGCACCAGGGTTCGAATCAAATAGGGTTGGGGTAAGAGTCGTGGCTTAAGTAATCCTATGTAGAGACTCATTCTAAGAGAATAAATGATGCAGGAAAAGGGTTCACTAAATTCTCGTGTGGTATTTGAGCAAATCTCGATGGAAAGGATTGCTGTCTCTAGAGTGCTTAAGAGACAGCGAGTTTAAGGGTGGCTTTAGACTTGGAACCACCACTGGCTGAGTTGGACTCGCCAAAGACGTACCGGGTACCTGGTTTCTTGGTTTACAAAAACCAAAGCATTGAGGTGGATGCACCCACTGCGAGAGGGGACCTCCAGAGGTAAAAAGTAATTCAAAGGAAAAAGATAACGTTACCGCGCGCGAGAGAGAGCTGAACACTTTTCCAGTAACGCTGAAAATGGGCTCTGGCAAGAGCAAACAAAAAAGAGGGTCCACAGAGGACTTGGAATGGCCAACCAAAAATACATGCAAAATAATTACAGCCTGTGAAGCAGTTAGAATTGTGGATTAAGGAATGTGGTTTTCCGGAGGGAGGAAGCTTTAGTAAAAGGCAATTGGAAATATTGAGGTCGAGGATGGAGGAGAGAGAGAAGGAGAAATGGAAGAGAAAGATAGAACATGTTAATTGAAGTGCTTATAACATGTGGAAGGCTGAGACTGTTATCAGGGAAAGGAAATCTCAAGTAAAGGATCGATCAAATACACGTACAAACACCAGTGTACATGCAGACGCGCACGGAAAACAACCTAACAAAGCTGTACAGTGTCTTAAGTCTGTTCCAGATCCTGACCTTGATGACTGCCCTCCGAGACCTGCAGCTCCCCATGAGATCCGCCTGGCCAAGGTTCCAAGGCAGCTGCCACCACCTCAGGGTTTGTACACCCGTCACCAATTGAAGCAAGAAGCCCAAAAGAAGGACAGCCACTCCAAGATGGAAAGGCATCCAGGGCCTGCTCGTGATCTCCCCCTGAGGGATGATGAGTCAGACAGTGAGAGTATTGGCAAACAATCGTCTAATCAGGTAGTTCTGCAAGCCCCAATGGTTGAAATTACAGGTCCAGAAGGGCGCCCAGTGTTGCTCCACCGGCCATGGACCATGAAGGCCTATGGGCAGTTGCTTGACCCACGTGAGGTTGGAGGTAATAAGTTCGCCGACGAGGTAACAAAGTTCTGTACCGAGTTCCGTCCCACGTCTCATGAGATGAGATGTCTCCTGGGACAAAAACTAGGTGCCGATGTCGCCAAAATCAAGTATATCTGGCTAACTGCATACGTCCATGCCAGAGTAGCCAACCCGCAAGCGGAAGAAAACGGAGACTTTAATGCTTTCGTTGCAGCGCTGGCAACCGCCTGTAGGGAGGCATTCCCAGTGCGAATGGACATGACCAAAATAGCAATGTGTAAACAACGGGAAGGGGAGACCGTGTCCCAGTACGTTACGCGCCTCAGTGAAGTCCATAACACCCATAGTGGACTGAGACCACCCGACGACATACGGCAGCAGAAATCACACCGTATGAGGCACACCTGAGGTATAACTTCATCAATGGAATGAAGGTCAAAATGGCAAAAAAGGTAAAAGACACCTGTATTACCTGGAACCACAGGAAAGCTGAATTTGATAGAACAACATGCGATCCATACTGAAAAATTGCTTATCCAGGAGAAGGATAAGCAGAAACTAAAGATGGAACAGCAAGCTCATAAGGCTCAGCTTACTATGATGCAGATGGTCACCCAGCTGTTGGAGGGAGGTGCTACAGGAAGAGAGAGAGGCAGAGGGGGAAGTTGCGGAAGAGGAAGAGGTCGTGGAAATGGTCGCGGAAGAGGCGCGGGCAGAGGTAGATCTGGCGGGTGCTTTGTTTGCGGAGCAATGGACCACTGGGCGAGACAGTGCCCACACAGACAGCCTCAATTGGCCCTGGAGGCTGGACAGCAGGGTGATTGACAGGGGAAGGCTGAGGTGGAGGTGGGTAGCCCACAAGGTACAGGTAAGCCTCTTTCCTTTATGCTTGGCAACGAAGACTCGCTTATGCTAATCTCTTCTACTAACTTTAGGGGCACTGAGACATGTCACACCTCTACATTGAGCGCTGAGATTGCAAAGTGTGGACAATATGTTCAATGTAACAATGATGTGTATAAGTTGATGAGAGAAAGTGAGGGCTGCAGATGCTGGAGATCAGAGCTGAAAATGAGTTGCTGGAAAAGCGCAGCAGGTCAGGCAGCATCCAAGGAGCAGGAGAATCGACGTTTCGGGCATAAGCCCTTCCTGATTCTCCTGTTCCTTGGATGCTGCCTGACCTGCTGCGCTTTTCCAGCAACACATTTTCAGCTGTGTATAAGTTGATGCCTACCTCTATGTTATATGTGGAAGGTACATCAGTTACCTTATTGATAAGTATGGGGCAAGATATTCAGTCCTTAAGTTAAGCCAGTTTAGACAATGCATACAAATAAAGATGAGTGGAAGGTTCCTGAACACAATGGGTGCATCAGGAGTCGTGGTGCGGGAGAGATTTTCTGCATCCCTATTGTGCGAAACTACTAACGGGGAAACTTTCCAATTCTCCTTCTTGTTATCGGAATTCTGTCCTTTAAATCTGATGGGTCGGAACCTCGTAGGGAAACTCGGCTTGAACTTGCTCAGTACTCCAACGGGCTTGCAGGTAATTCAAAGGAAAGATTTACCAGTGCAGGCTGTAAAATACGACCCCCGACCCCCAATGAATGTCTATGGGTGGCAATTAACCCAGAGAGCAATAAGTTCAGTGAGCGATTCACTCAACCTGGAAGCAAGCAACCACGTTAATCCTACTAACACCGATTTTCTTGCTGGAGATATGCTGCACTGCACAGCACACATACACCGCGATGGCCCTGACAAACTATATGAGAAGGATTGGTTCAGGAGATTGGTTAGACCAGATCAGTTCTTATTGTGCAAATTTTACTGAAGTGATCATAGATGTGCAGTCAGTGTAAACTTATCTAAAGTATCTGTAACAGCAAGCAGACCCTATCTTTTTGATGTGGAAGGCTCTGCTCCTCACGTGTCACTGGCGAACGCGTCTGGTGACAGGTGGGAGGGTTTGGGACCATGGGTGCTAAAGGCACAAAGAACGAAAGGTTGGGTCTTCAGGGACGATGTGGGTATCTGATCCAATGCAGATATGTGAACATATAAGAAGAAACTAAATTGGCTCACTCAGGCAGATAGGACATTCCAGGTAACCCCCGCTAGCCCTGAGAAGCCTAGGAGGGTAGTCTGGCATTTCCCTAAGATAGAAGTCTCAGACCCAAGATTAAAAATGGTCCCTACTGAGTTGTGGGCAAAGGGCAAACATGATGTGGGGCTCATGCGGGGCTGTGAGCCCATAAGGATAACCCCGAAGTCTGAGTATTGTCCTTGCAGACACAATACCTGTTCAAACCCGAAGCCATAGAAGGAATGACTCCAGTCTTTGAATCCCTCCTAAAGGCTGGAGTGATAATCCCCTGTGAAAACTCACCGGTGAGAACCGGTCAAAAAGGCAACCATTCCCGGTGAACCGGAGGAATGGAGGTTTGTTCAATGCCTGCAGGCAGTCAATAGCGCTGTTGTCCTGGGCGCCCCAAATGTTCCTAACCCCTATACTTTCTTGGCTCAAACTCCACCGGACAGGAAATGGTTCTCTGTTGTGGATTTAGCAAATGCCTTCTTTAGTGTAACCGGTGCACCCAGCTAGTCAATTCTGGTTCACTTTTTCATTCAAAGGGAAATCATATACCTTCACGTGACTTTGTCAAAGTTACTGTGAGTCCCCCACCATATATAATGGGGCTCTGCACAGGAGTCTGGAGACTCTTGCTCTAACCCCAGGGTCAGCGCTTTTGCAGTATGTCGATGATTGCTTAATAGCTGCACTGACAGAGGAACAATATGAGAAGGATACTCTTGCGTTGCTCTGCCATCAAGTGAGGGAAAGGCATAAAGCCAGTCTCGCAAAGCTACAATATGTGCAACAACAGGTGAAGTTCTTAGGTCACTTAATATCTGAACAAGGGAAGGCCATTGGTCAAGACAGAGTTCAAGTAATCCAGCAAATTCCAAAGCCTCACATGAAGAAACAATTGCTATCATTTTTGGGCATGTGCTCCTGCTGTAGGATGTTTATCCCACATTACACAACCCTTGAGGCTCCCCTAAGTGACATAGCCCATGGCAAAGGGTTGCAGAACCAGAGTCCATTGCAGTGGGCCCCAGAGGCCGAGAGTGCCTTTGCTGAATTAAAAAAGGAGCTCCAAACTACACCTACATTGGGGATTCCGAACCCAAACAAGCCTTTTGTACAAACGGTAGATGAGAAACGTGGCTGAATGACATCTGTGCTGTTACAGGATCATGGGGGGAAATTGAAGCCAGTAGCATATTTTTCAACTAAACTAGATCCCGTAGCGGCAGGATTACCTAAATGTCTGTGAGCCAGAGCTGCAGCTGAAAAAGCATCCAGAGATATAGTCGGCTGTGGTGAATTAACCCACATGCAGTATCCTTACTGCTTTCCGAGCAAAAGACCAGACACATGTCAGCAGCACGTTGACTCAGATACAATACTGTGTTATTGGAGATGCCTAACATTACAATAAAGCGATGTAATGTCCTTAACCCTGCTAGCCTTCTCCCCACAGAAGGAGATGGAGACCCACATGATTGTGTCACTGTAACTAATTAAATTTGCAGCCCCAGACCAGATTTGCAGGATTCACCACTTCAGAATCCAGTTGTGGAGTTTTTTTGAGGCTGGTCAGCATTCAGGAGCAAGGACACCGGCCAGAATTGTGTTGGGTATGCTGTAGAATATACCCATGAGATAGTCAAAGCAGGATCACTCCCTTCTCATCTTTCAGCGCAAGCAGCGGAGCTGATTGCCTTGACTGAGGCCTGTAAATTGGCTAAGGGAAGGACAGTGAATATTTACACCAATAGCAGATACGCATTCGGGGGTTGTACATGATTGTGAACCCTGTGGAAGCACAGGGCCTTCTTGATCTCCACCAGAAAGCCCATCACACACCATGGTCTGATTTCTGACCTCCTGGAAGCGGTCCTGTTTCCTAAATCAATCACTGTGTACATGTGAAGCCCACACAAAAAATAATGATTTTATTTCCCAAGGCACTGCAAGGGCAGACTCAGCAGCAAGAACAGCAGCCCAGCAGCCGCCAAGTGATCAGACTGACATGTGTATGACAAAAATGTATACCCCAACAGCAGACGTACGGGAGTTACAGTCACAGGCCAGGCCGGAAGGAAAGCGTGAGTGGACGAAAGCAGGTTGCAGTGTGAGGGAAGGGGTATGGTGTGGCCCCAGTGGTAAACCCTGTCTACCACGATCATTATTTCCATTCTATACCAAACTGACACACGGGAAGGACCATGTCTCAAAAGAGGGGGACGTATGACAGTATTTCGGCACACTGCTACACTAAGGGATTTACTCATTACTCCCAGAACTATTGTGAGCGTTGTGTTATCTGTACCACTAATAACGTGGGGAGGGGAATACAGATGAGTCAGACAGCACACCCCCAACCCCAAAAACCTTTTGAACATTTACGGATAGATTTCATTGAACTAATGCCCAGTGAAGGGAAAAGGTATTGTCTGGTAATAGTTGATATGTTTTCCAAATGGATGGAAGCATTCCCCACGTCTAAACAGGATGCCAGTGCAGTAGCCAAAGCGTTGCTAACTGAGATAATTCCGAGATGGGACATCCCTGAAAGGCTTAGTTGTGACAATGGGACACCATTTGTGAATAATGCCTTACAGCAGATCAGTGATTATTTGGGAATAAACATGAGACAACACTGTGCCTACCACCCAGCGAGAGGCAGGGCAGTGGAAAGAGAAAATGCTACCCTAAAAAATAAATTGACAAAATTGTGAGGAACTAGGGGTGATATGGACAAAGGCATTTCCGATTGTGCTAATGTCAGGACAGGAAGAGCTAATCTTAGCCCGTTTGAGATTTTGTTCGGTAAACCGCCCAACACAGGAATTGGCACAAGACCTAAGGTAAGACAGATAACAGGCCACTGTGAGGAGGAGATGTTGTGTTACTGTATAAAACTCTCTGCACCTTTATCTCAAATACAGAATCAAGTGAAAGCAGCACTACCCCAATCAGCAGGAGGGAAGCTGCACAATCTGGAAGCTGGAGACTGGATAGTGGTGAAAGACTTCAGGAGGAAAAACTGGAAGGCGAAGAGGTGGCTGGGACCGTTTGAAGTGCTCCTCACAACACAGACAGCAGTTAAGATCGCAGAAAGAGCCACATGGATACAGGCCAGCCATCGCAAGGGTGTAGCTGGGCCTGAGGAGACATCGGACAGCACCAGAACCAATTAAGTGTAAGTAGTGATTAGAAGCCTCATACAAATACGGGGCTACCCCAGCTCATACTGTTAGTGAGCGCCCTGGTAGGGCTTTTTATAAGGGCAGGGGCATTTGGGATACAGCCGCAGACAGTAATCTTAATTGAGGGAACTAAGGGGACCTTCACATGCGACCCATGGCCGTTTAGAAACCAGGGCGACTATAAATGGGATAATAAATATTTATGCAGAGATCCTTGCAGCGCCGGTTACTGGCACTTAGTAGTAGCCACCACGGCCAAAGGGACACCTGACATGGGAAATAGATATTCTATGATCAAGGTCGGAGGTGCCAGGGCACGGGTCATAATATCCAAGACTCAGAAGAGCGATGAGGGAGTCTGGTGGTGTTGCGAATAGATAGACCCTTCTCTGACATGTATAGACAGGTGAATATAGTGGTACAGTCACCCCCACCAAGATGCAGTGCAGAAAGTCCTACAGAAGATAGTAGCACCAGGGCATGGCAACCAACCAAACCAGGTCATGGACCTAACCCCAAGCAGGGTGGAGGGCATTAATGTCACGCCGAACCCGAAGGGAGTTGGCCGGGGCCTGAGAGCGAGTCTAACTCAGTAGTGGAATTGGTCCTGCAGGAGATAAATGGTGTAAATGCAGCGCCAGTAGGTTGGGAGGTGCAAAGGGCCATTGCTCGATGTGAAGGGAACAGAGCATGTGCTTTGGCCGTAATACAACCCTGGAGATTAGACGTTGGCCACCCTTGTTGGATATACTTGCACACAGCCCAACGGTGGATTGCCGAACCAATCACAGAGAGCCTGGCGAGAAATGCTAGCTGTCTGCTTCCGCGGGCGGCAACTATCCTGACCCTGATAGGGGGAGCAATTAGGGCAAATCTCGCGCCACCACCCGAACTCAAGGCTAACTGCAGTCCCAAGACTGACACGTTCCCGACCACAGCCTTCCACATAATGGAAGGCAGGGGAGAAACGTGTAATTGCGCCAAGCGGGGGAGATTTCATTTGGGGATCTCCCCGTGTACTATGACGCTGTACTTAAACAATGATTCTTGCTCAGCAACCTATGCAAATGGTATAATCATAAACATCGCTTGTCCCTTTATCAATAATCAGACCATGATGGCGGGTATAATATGGGCCTGTGGGGAGAGAGGGTACCACCATCTTCCCCTGGGATGAAAGGGGTGCTGCTACACCGTGATACTGTCCACTGGCACAACAGTGTTCATCCCAAGCGCCGGTAGTAGATGTACCCGAAGGGACATCCCACGGCATTGAAATGGGTATACACCTTATAAATGATTGAGGAGCCCCTAAAAACCAAAAGCTGGCTGCCAAAAGTAAAAAGTAAAGATCTCAAGAAGTGCCCTATTAGATAGATTCTAGCCTGGCCTCAGGCAGCAGTGGGAGAAAGTGAGCACTTCAGATGATGGATTTCAGAGTCGAGAGTGCGGTGCTGGAAAAACACAGCAGGCCAGGCAGCATCTGAGGAGCAGGAGAATCGACGTTCTGAACAGAAGCTCTTCATCAGGATTGCAGCAGTGCCCTCTCTCAAGTGTGGTCTTAAATGTACCTGCAAACAAACAAGTTTTGGGCACTGTGTTCTGGGTTAAGGTTCCAGTCCTGGAGATCTGATTGTCCTGGAATGAGGTAGAGTCATAGACCTGTACAGCATGGCAGGAAGAATAGAAACGGAAATAAAAACACAGAATGCTGGAGAAACTCAGTCAGGTCTGAAATGAGTTATGGAAATATCAGACACAAAATGAGAACTCTGTTGCTCTCTCTACAAATGCTGCCTTGATTTTATAGCTTTTTCTGTTCTTATTTCAGATTTCCAGCATCTCAGTATTTTGCTTTTGAGTAGAATAGGGTAGATTATTATTTCATTTGAGAGAAGCTGCAAAATGCTGCATTATAGCAAGATCTAGGTGTCCTTGTACATGACTGATAAAAGTAAACATGCAGGTAAAGTGAGTAACTAGGCTTACACATGGCCTCTAAAAGAAAGTCTTGGTGCAGCTGCACGGGGCTTTGGTGGGACTGGAGGGTTTTGGTCTCCTTACTTGAGGAGGGATATAATTACAATGCAGGCAGTTCAGATCAGAGAAGTTTCACTTGGCTGGGATGAAGGGATTTTGTTTTGAGGAAAGATTTAAGAAAGTTGGGCCTGTATTCACTGGCATTTAGCAAAAGGAGAAATGCTCTTAAGGAAACATAAAAGATCCCTGAGATGGCCTGAGGTAGTGGATTTTGGGAAGGTATTTCCCTTCGTGGGGGAATTTAGTTCTAGGAGGTATAGTTTAAAAGTTAGGGTATCAGAGGGTCAGCTGAGTTTAGAATTCTCTTCCCCAGAGATCATCAGAGGCTGAATCTGCAAAATATAGATACATATATAAATTATATCAAATATAAACAAGGCTAAGGGCCAGGTGCCAGAAAATGGGATTAGAACAGATGAATGTTTGATGACCAATAGAAACTCAATGGGCTCAATGGCTTATATCCCTGTTGTAAAATGTTTCTAATATGGATGGAATATTCATTTTCAGATGTTTCGTCACCAGACTAGTCAACATCTTCAGTGAGCCTCTGGAAGGAGCTCCGGACTAAGTTAGACTTTCAGTGACAAGGGAGCCATGACAGGAGGCAGGAAGATAAGCAGAAAAATGGAGTTGAGACCTGAATCAGATCATTATGATTTCAATACTTCAGCAGGCACAAAGGGCAGAATGGCCTCTCTCTGCTTCTAACGTCTATGTTTTCTGTCAGTGATGGAACTGATCCTAATCGTGCCGGGTCTGTGACTGGTGAATCGGATCTGATTAGATATTATAACACCCTGATTTGACATTCTGTTTCACTGTATTGTTTCCACTGAAGCTCTGACCTCGGCCTAACTACAGTCATCACGGCTTTCATGGCTCTACCTAACAGCTGACCCCTCCCACAGCACCAAATCCCAGTTCCTGGAAAAACTGGTTGGGCTGCAATCTGGAATCTCTCACACCGTAAGGTGGCAACTCAGAGCAGACCCTCCACTGCTGAGTAATAATGATGAACAAATTAGAAAGGGAAACTCTCGGGAAAAGTCAAACAAACAGGACCAAACTTTATTAGTAATTTAAATCAGTCCATGTATACAACATCAGTGTTCCATTTGGTGGATACAGCTCCACAGTCCCAGTGAGCACCAGCTGTGTCCATTCACCCAGCTGGGTCTGAGCCGTCACACCAACCCCAGCCCCTCACTCAAACACAAACCCCTCACTCAAACACAAAGCCCCCACTCTGACCCAAGCCCCTCACTCAAACACAAACCCCTCACTCAAACACAAACCCCTCACTCAAACACAAAGCTCCCACTCTGACCCAAGCTCCTCACTCAAACACAAGTGACAAGTTAGACTGGAACACGACAGGGAGTGAAGAATGCCTGTTGAATTAAATTGCATCTGTTTCAATGCAAGAGGTCTGACAGGTAAGGCTGATGAAGTCAGGGCGTGGATAGGCACGCAGGACTGGGATATTATAGCCAATACAGAAACATGGCTAAGGAAGGGACAGGATTGGCACCATGGTACAGGTGCATGAGGTGGGACCTGGAAAGAAGGGGATAGTGACGTTATTGGGGTTGTATCATAGTCAAACGGAATTAGAGGAAGAATTATACAGGGAGATTGGGGAGACTTGCAGGAGCAACAGGGTTGGCAAAGTAGAGGATTTAATTTTCCTATAATTGACTGCCAGAGCATTAAGGGCTTAAATGGGGTGGAATTTGTGAAGTGTGTTTGAGAAAGTTTCCTCAAGCTGTATAGAGAGGACCCTATTGAGGAAGGGGCAAAACTCGACCGACCCTTGAGAAATAGAGCAGAACACATGACTGAGGTGACAGTGGGGGAACACTTTGGGACCAGTGACCATGCTGCTATTAATCTTAAAATAGTTATGGAGAGGGACAAAACTGGTCCACAGATTCAGGTTTTAAATTGGGGCAAGGTGAATTTTGATGGAATTAGACAGGAGCTCGCAAGGGTGGATTGGAGTAGTCTGTTTGCAGGCAAAGGGACCTCTGGCAAGTGGGAGGCCTTTAAAAGTGAGATAGCGAGAGTTCAAGGTCTATAATATGTTCCTGTGAGGGTGAAGGGCAAGGTTGGGAGGAATAGGGAACCCTGGATGACAAGAGATATTGAGGCTTAGACCAGAAAAAAGGAGACATGACTCAGGTACAGACAGCTGGGAATCCCTGGAGGTACGTCGGGGATACAGGAGTTTACTGAAGAAGGAAATCAGGAGGGCAAAAAGAGGGCAGAGAAGATTAGGGTGAATCCAAAGAGATTCTTTAAGTACATTAAAGGAAAAACATAACTAGAGAGAGAATAAGATCCACGATGTAAAAACAATGACTGCAGATGCTGGAAACCAGATTCTGGATCAGTGGTGCTGGAAGAGCACAGCAATCCCTCAAGAGGAAAAGTGGGCATGTATATGTGAGATATTGTATTCTACACTAACCCACTCACAAGCGCTTTATGTTCATTCATTCATAACTCGCTTACTAATCCACTCTCAAATGAACACGTTCCCATTTCATTCATTCATAACTCCCTACTATAACACAGTTTTGTTCATTCATTCATAAAACAATGGTTCTGGAGTATATTTTAATGTCATAAGATAGACCAAATTTAAAACAACCTTTTCAAACCCATGACTGCATTTTCAGAGCTTATCAGCCCTTGCTACCTCTGAATAAGTATAGGGTACAGAACAATACCATCCCCACCATCATATCTCCACAACTCCGTTTCCCAATTACTATGTACTTGTTAAATACCTTTTAACTGGGCCAATTTCCCTTTAAGAAACTGTCAAAACAGTGCTTATGTGAAATTGCATGAATGAATGAAACTCACACTGGTAAATAATAAACCAATCTCACAACCCATTTGCGGTAATCAGTTTAATGTCCTTTATTTCTTTATTAAGTGCAGCTACAATTTCTAACTTATTTAGAGCATATAGGCCGAGTATTTTTTACTAACATTTACTAACTTAAAAGACTAAAGGATTAACACCTCTTCATTATGCAAGCAGACCGGACAAACCTTATTCGGAGTAGCAGCCAGCATTTAGCACATGTTTTAATCCATCTCCTGTCTCCCAGCTGACTAGATATATCTAAGAACTAGCAAGGGGCTAGTGAAGATATTGCGGGGCTGTTGCTGATATATTGCGGGTGAGGTCCCGGAAGACTGGAGGGTAGTGAATGTTGTGTCCTTATTCAAGAAAGGCTGCAAAGATAAACCTGGGAACTATAGACTAGTAAGCCTAACATCTGTGGTGGTAAGTTACTTGAGAAGATTCTGAAGGATAAGATATACATGCATTTGGAAAGACAGGGTTTGATTAGGAGTAGTCAGCATGGCTTTGTGCATGTGAGATCATGCCTCACAATTTGTTAGTGTTCTTTGATGAAGTGATCAGGAAGGTTGACGAGGGCAGGATGATAGACGTTGTCTATATGGATTTCAGTAAAGCCTTTGATAAGATTCCACATGGTAGGCTGCTCTGGAAGATTAGTTCATATGGAATCTAAGAAGAGCTGGCAAACTGGATACACAGTTGGCTTGATGGTAGGAAGCAGAGGGTAATGGTGGAAGGATCTTGCTGCACAGGAGGCCTGTGACGAGTGGAGCACGTAAAAGTGAGGACTGCAGATGCTGGAGATCGGGGTTGAGAGTATGGCATTGGAAAAGTACAGCAGGTCAGGCAGCATCCGAGGAGCAGGAGACTTGGCGTGTCAAGCATAAGCCCTTTGTCAGGGATCAATGAAGAGATCAATCAGCTGTGCTTTTCCAGCACCACACTCTTCGACTAGTGGAGTGCCTCAGAGTTGTTACTGGGCCTATTGCTGTTTGTTATCGATATCAATGATTTGGATGAGAATGTACAAGGCATGATTAGTAAGTTTGCTCGTGACACTAAAATAGGAGGTATCGTGGATAGTGAGGAAGGTTATTTGAAATTGCAGCAGGACCTTGATCAGCTGGGGAAGTGGGCCAAGAAATGGCAAATGGAGTTTAATATAGACAAGTGTGAGGTCTTGCATTTTGTAAAGTCAAATCAAGGTCAGAGTTTCTTGGTAAATGGTAGGGCCTTAAGGAGTGTAGTGGAACAGAGGAGTTCAGGTGCACGGTTCTCTGAAAGTGGAGTCCCAGGTAGACATGGCAGTGAAGGAGGCTTTTGGCACACTGGCCTTCACCAGTCAGGGCACTGAGTATAGAAGTTGGGAAGTTATGTTGTAGCTATACAGGATGCTGGTGAGGCCACACTTGGGAGTATTGTGTTCAGTTTTGGTCACCTTGTTATAGGAAAGATTGTATTAAGCTGGAAAGAGTGCAGAAGAAATTTACAAAGATGAATGGACTCAGTCTTTATCCCAGGGCTGGGGAATTAAGGATGTGAGGGCATCAGTTTAATGTAAGGGGGAAGGAATGGATGGGAACAGAAGGTGGTATGGATATTGAATGAGCTGCCAGCAGAAGTGGTTGAGGCAAATACATTAACAACATTTAAAACGCATTTGGACAAATACATGGATAGGAAAGGATTAGAAGGACATGGGTCAAGTGCAGGGAAATGGGGTTAGCATGGATGGATATTTTGTTCGACATAGACCAGTTTGGGTGGAAGGGCCTTTCTCCTGGCTGTAGGACTCTATGATTCTACAATCCTATCATTCAGATCCAAGACCCTCACTCAAACACAAATCCCTCACTCAGAGCTGAGCCATTCATTCAGACCCAAGACCCCCACTCCACCCGGAAACATCACTCAATCGGAGACTCTGGATCCGACCCAACAAACCTCACTCCAATCCAACATCCTTTACTCAGACCCAAGACCCTTAGTCAGACCCGAGATGTGTGCTCAGTTAGTGTAGAGGGAGCAGAAGAAGACAAGAGGTGAGTAATTCGATGCTGAGGGCATGGTATCTGTGGTAAAATAGGTTGCTAGGCAGCCAGGTTCTTGTTAAAATCCAGTGATGCTGTAACAAGAACAGAGCAATGTCAAAGAGCAATCACTTAAAGTTCCAGCACAAAAACAGGCCATTTGGCAAAACCATCATGTCACTGTTTTTCAGTCTTAATTTACTCTAATCCCACTCTGCCCCTCACACTTCAACATACTCTTTTCCCAACAATTATCCTTCTTCACTTCCCCATTAAACTCACTCAACCATTCCCATCTCACTCATACTCCTGCTGCCTGACCAACCACCCCGTTCCTGCTCCCCACTCCCTTGTTTCTACCCACTCTACCCTATCCCACTAACCACTGCCCACACACACTCACCCTACTCACCAACACCACTTACCCCATGCCTCACACCCACACCCAGTTTTCCTGCTCCCCATCCACTGTCCTCTCTCTCTCAGTGTCTGTTCCCCTTCCCGTTCTCTACTGTTTTCTACCCTCCCTTTCCACTCTTTCACCCATTCTCATATGCTTCCTGCTCTCACACCCACTGTTTCACATACTCTCTCCGATAAATTATCCATTCTCCACTGCTCTCTATACACCCTCCCCACACCTACTCTCTCCACTCCACCTCCCCACTCCTCCACTCCACTCTCTTCTATCACCCTGTCAATCCATTCCATCGCCCGCACTCTCTGCTCTATCGCCTGATCTCTCTTGCTCCATCACCCACTCTGTCCACTTTGTCACCCACTCTCCCTGTTCTATCACCATTTCTGTCTGCTCCATCACCCTCTCTCTTCGCTCCATCACCCTCTCTCTCTCTCTATTCCATCATTCTCTCTCTCTCTCTTTCTGCTCTATCACCCACTCCTCTCCCTGTTTTATCACTCTCTGTCCACTCCATCACCCTCTATCTGCTCCATCAATTACTGGCTATGCCCACTTCAGTCGTGCCACATAATATACCAGGTCAGCATCCTGTACAATTCAGTTTCTACTATCAATTGCGCCCAATTTCCCGCCTTAGGTTTGAAATAATACATTAAAATGGATTATAAGTACCTCGCACAGAAGGTCCTGATGACATCTTAAAGACGTGAAGGCAACTTGGAGTCTGAGAGGATAAAGACTGCAGTGAATTGAAGAATTGAGCTCCCTGACAGGACAGGAGCAAGGAAAGATAAACAACATTGACACAACTGCTTTATAGGCAGAAGCACAGAGAGGGCAGTGTAGAGATAGGAATACAATTGACCATTAGCGATAGCAGTGTAAATGCAGGAATATAACTGACCATTGGAGAGGGCAGTGACCAGACAGGTATATAACTGACCATTGGGGAGGACAGTGTACAGACAGGAAAATAAATGACCATTGGAAAGGGCAGTGTACAGACAGGAAAATAAATGACCATTGGAAAGGGCAGTGTACAGACAGGTATATAACTGACCACTGGAGAGGGCAGTGTACATACAGCAATATAACTGACCATTGGAGAGGGCAGGGTATAGACAGGTATATAACTGAACATTGGAGAGGACAGTGTACAGACAGGAATATAACTGACCATTGGGAAGGGCAGTGTACAGACATGAATATAACGGACCATTGGGGAGGGCATTGTACAGACAGGTATGTAACTGACCACTGGAGAGGGCAGGGTATAGACAGGTATATAACTGACCATTGGGGAGGACAGTGTACAGACAGGTATACAAGTAAACATTGGAGAGGGAAGTGTACACACAGGAATATAACTGACTATTGGAGAGGGCAGTGTACAGACAGATATACAACTAAACATTGGAGAGGGGGGTGTACACACAGGAATATAACTGACCATTAGAGAGGGCAGTGTACAGACAGGAATATAACTAACCATTGGGGAGGACAGGGTGCAGACAGGTATATAAATGACAATTGAGAGGAAAGTGTACAGACAGAAACATAACTGACCATTGGAGAGGGCAGTGTACAGACAGGAATATAACTGACCATTGGAGAGGATAGTGTACAGACAGGTATGTAACTGACCACTGGAGAGGGCAGTGTCCAGACAGGTATATAACTGATCATTGGAGAGAGCAGTTTACAGACAGGAATATAAATGACCATTGAGAGGACAGTGTACAAACAGGTATATAACTTAGCTTTGGGGAGGAGAGTGTACAGACAGGAATATAAGTGACCGTTGGGGAGGACAGTGTACAGACAGGTATATAAATGAACATTGAGAGGGCAGTGTACAGGCCGTTATATAAATGACCATTGAGAGGACAGTGTAAAGGCAGGAATATAACTGACCATTGGAGAGGGCAGCGACCAGAGAGGTATATAACTGACCATTGGGGAGGGCAGTGTACAGACAGGAATATAACTGACCATTGGAGAGGGCAGTGTACAGACAGGTATATAAATGACCATTGAAGAGGGCAGTGTACATACAGGAATATAACTGACCATTGGAGAGAGCAAGGTATAGACAGGTATATAACTGACCATTAGGGAGGACAGTGTACAGACAGGTATATAACTGACCACTGGAGAGGGCAGTGTACATACAGGAATATAACTGACCATTGGAGAGAGCAGGGTATAGACAGGTATATAACTGACCATTAGGGAGGACAGTGTACAGACAGGAATATAACTGACCATTGGGGAGGGCAGTGTACAGACAGGAATATAACTGAACATTGGACAGGGCAGTGTACAGACAGGAATATAAATGACCATTGGAGAGGGCAGTGTACAGACAGGTATATAACTGACCATTGGAGAGCGCAGTGTACAGACAGGAATATAACTGACCATTGGGGAGGGCAGTGATCAGACAGGAATATAACTGACCATTGGAGAGGGCAGTGTACAGACAGGAATATAACTGACCATTGGAAAAGGCAGTGTACAGACAGGTATATATCTGAACATTGGAGAGGGCAGTGTACAGGCCGGTATATAAATGACCATTGAGAGGACAGTGTACAAGCAGGTATATAACTTACCTTTGGGGAGGGCAGTGTACAGACAGGAATATAATTGACCACTGGGGAGGGCAGTGAACAGACAGGAATATAATTGACCATTGGAGAGGGCAGTGTAAAGGTTGGAATATAACTGACCATTGGAGAGAGCACTGACCAGACAGGTATATAACTGACCATTGGGGAGGATAGTGTACAGACAGGTATATAACTGACCATTGGGGAGGATAGTGTACAGACAGGAATATAACTGACCATTGGGAAGGGCAGTGTATAGACAGATATATAACTGACCATTGGAGAAGTCAGTGTACAGACAGATATATAACTGACCATTGGGGAGGATAGTGTACAGACAGGAATATAACTGACCATTGGAGTGGACAGTCTACAGACAGGTATATAAGTGACTATTGGAGAGGGCAGTGTATATACAGGTATACAACTGACCATTGGCGATAGCAGTGTAAATGCAGGAATATAACTGACCATTGGAGAGGGCAGTGACCAGACATGTATATAACTGACCATTGGAGAGGGCAGTGTACAGACAGGTATATAACTGACCACTGGAGAGGGCAGAGTACAGACAGTAACATAACTGACCATTGGAGAGGGCAGTGTACGGACAGGTATATAAATGACCATTGGAAAGGGCACTCTACAGAAAGGTATATAACTGACCATTGAAGAGGGCAGTGTACAGACAGGTATATAACTGACCACTGGAGAGGGCAGTGTACATACAGGAATCTAACTGACCATTGGAGAGGGCAGGGTATAGACAGATATGTAACTGACCACTGGAGAGCACAGTGTACAGACAGGAATATAACTGACCATTGGAAAGGGCAGTGTATAGACAGATATATAACTGACCATAGGGAGGACAGTGTACAGACAGGTATATAACTGACCACTGGAGAGAGCAGTGTATAGACAGGTATATAAATGACCATTGAGAGGGCAGTCTACAGGCAGGAATATAACTGACCATTGGGGAGGACAGTGTACAGCTTGGTATACAAGTAAACATTGGAGAGGGGAGTGTACACACAGGAATATAACTGACCATTGGAAAGGGTAGTGTACAGACAGAAATATAACTGACCATTGGGGAGGACAGTGCACAGACAGGTATATAACTGACCATTGGAGAGGGCAGTGTATAGACAGGTAAGTAACTGACCATTGGAGAAGGCAGTGTACAGACAGGTATATATCTGACCATTGGAGAGGGCAGTGTACAGACAGGTATATAACTGACCATTGGAGAGGGCAGTGTACAGACAGGAATATAACTGACCATTGGGAAGGACAGTGCACAGACAGGCATATAACTGACTACTGGAGAGGGCAGTGATCAGACAGGAATATAACTGACCATTGGAGAGGGCAGTGATCAGACAGGAATATAACTGACCATTGGAGAGGGCAGTGTACAGACAGGAATATAACTGACCATTGGAGAGGGCAGTGATCAGACAGGAATATAACTGACCATTGGAGAGCGCAGTGTACAGACAGGAATATAACTGACCATTGGAGAGGGCAGTGATCAGACAGAAATATAACTGACCATTGGAGAAGGCAGTGTACAGACAGGTATATATCTGAACATTCGAGAGGGCAGTGTACAGACAGGAATATAAATCACCATTGAGAGGACAGTGTACAGGCCGGTATATAAATGACCATTGAGAGGACAGTGTACAAACAGGTATATAACTTAGCTTTGGGGAGGGCAGTGTACAGACAGGAATATAACTGACCATTGGAGAGGACAGTGTACAGACAGGTATATAACTGACCATTGGAGAGGGCAGTGAACAGACAGGAATATAACTGATCATTGGGGAGGGCAGTGTACAGACAGAAATATAACTGACCATTGGGGAGGACAGTGCACAGACAGGTATATAACTGACCATTGGAGAGGGCAGTGAACAGACAGGAATATAACTGATCATTGGGGAGGGCAGTGTACAGACAGGAATATAACTGACCATTGGAGAGGATAGTGTATAGACAGGTATATAACTGACCATTAGAGAGGGCAGTGTAGAGACAGGTATGTAACTGACCACTGGAGAGAGCAGTGTACAGACAGGAATATAACTGACCATTGGAAAGGGCAGTGTATGGACAGATATATAACTGACCATTGGAAAGGGCAGTGTACAGACAGTTATATAACTGACCATTGGAGAGGATAGTGTACAGACAGGTATATACCTGACCATTGGAGAGGGCAGTGTATAGACAGGTAAGTAACTGACCACTGGAGAGAGCAATGTACAGACAGGTATATAACTGACCATTGGAGAAGGCAGTGTACAGACAGGTATATATCTGACCATTGGAGAGGGCCGTGTACAGACAGGTATATAACTGACCATTGGAGAGGGCAGTGTACAGACAGGAATATAACTGACCATTGGAGAGGGCAGTGTACAGACAGGAATATAACTGACCATTGGAGAGGGCAGTGTACAGACAGGAATATAACTGACCATTGGAGAGGGCAGTGTACAGACAGGAATATAAATGACCATTGGAGAGGGCAGTGTACAGACAGGAATATAACTGACCATTGGAGAGGGCAGTGTACAGACAGGAATATAACTGACCATTGAGAGGACAGTGTACAGGCCGGTATATAAATGACTATTGAGAGGACAGTGTACAAACAGGTATATAACTTTGCTTTGGGGAGGGCAGTGTACAGACAGGAATATAACTGACCGTTGGGGAGGACAGTGTAGAGACAGGTATATAAATGAACATTGAGAGGGCAGTGTACAGGGCGGTATATAATTGACCATTGAGAGGACAGTGTACAGACAGGTATATAAGTGACCATTGGACAGTGCGGTGTACATCAGGTATACAACTGACCATTGGCGATAGCAGTGTAAAGGCAGGAATATAACTGACCATTGGAGAGGTCAGCGACCAGAGAGGTATATAACTGACCATTGGGGAGGACAGTGTACAGACAGGTATATAACTGACCACTGGAGAGGACAGTGTACAGACAGGAATATAACTGACCATTGGAGAGGGCAGTGTACAGACAGGAATATAAATGACCATTGAGAGGACAATGTACAGACAGGTATATAACTGACCATTGGTGAGGACAGTGTATAGACATGAATATAACTGATCATTGGAGAGGGCAGTGTACAGACTGGAATATGACTGACCATTGGGGAGAACAGTGTACAGACAGGTATATAACTGACCATTGGAAGGGCAGTGTACCGACAGGTATATAACTGACCATTGGAGAGGGCAATGTACGGACAGGAATATAAAAGACCATTGTAGAGGACAGTGTACAGACAGGTATATAACTGACCATTGGGGAGGACAGTGTATAGATAGATATATAACTGACCATTGGAAGGGCAGTGTACCGACAGGTATAAAACTGACCATTGGAGAGGGCAGTGTACGGACAGGTATATAAATGACCATTGGAAAGGGCACTCTACAGACAGGTGTATAACTGACCATTGAAGAGGGCAGTGTACAGACAGGAATATAACTGACCATTAGAGAGGACAGAGTACATACAGGTATATAACTGACCTTTGTGGAGGGCAGTGTACAGACAGGAATATAACTGACCATTGGGGAGTGCTGTGTGCAGACAGGTTTTTTAATGACCATTTGGGAATTCAGCGTACAGACAGGTATATAACTGACCATTGGAGAGGGCAATGTATACATAGGGATAAAACTGATCATTGGACAGGGCAGTGTATAGACAGGTATATAACTGACCACTGGAGAGGACAGTCTACAGACAGGTATATAACTGACCACTAGCGAGGGCAGTGTACAGATAGGTATATAATTGACCTTTGGGGAGGACAGTGTACAGACAGGTATATAACTGACCATTGGAGAGGGCAGTGTATGACAGGAATATAACTGACCATTGGGGAGGACAGTGTACAGACGGGAATATAACTGACCATTGGAGAGGGCAGTGTATAGACAGGAATATAACTGACCATTGGGGAGGACAGTGTACAGACGGGAATATAACTGACCATTGGAGAGGGCAGTGTATAGACAGATATATAACTGACCATTGGGGAGGACAGTGTACAGTCAGGTATATAACTGACCACTAGAGAGGGCAGTGTACAGAAATGAATATAACTGACCATTGGAGAGGGCAATGTATAGACAGGTATACAACTGACCATTGGGGAGGACAGTGTACTGATAGGTATATAACTGACCATTGGGGAGGACAGCGTACAGACAGGAATATAACTGACCATAGGTGCGGGCAGTGTACAGACAGGAATGTAACTGACCATTGGGCAGTACAGCGTACAGACAGGTATATAACTGACAACTGGGGAGGGCAGCGTGCAGAGAGGAAGATAACTGACCATTGGAGAGGGCAGTGTACAGACAGGTATATAACTGACCATTGGGGAGGACAGTGTACAGTCAGGTATATAACTGACCACTAGAGAGGGCAGTGTCCAGGCAGGTATTTCATTGATCATTGGAGAGGGCAGTGCACAGACAGGTATAGAACTGACCATTGGAGAGGACAGTGTATTGACACGTGTAAAACTGACCATGGGGGAGGGCAGCATACGGTCACGAATATAACTGACCATTGGACAGGGCAGTGTACAGACAGGTATATAACTGAACATTGGGGATGACAGTGTACAGACAGGTAGATAACTGACCATTGGAGAGGACAGTGTAAAAAAGGAATATAACTGACCATTGGGGAGGGCAATGTACAGACAGGAATATAATTGACCACTAGAGAGGGCAGTGTACAGACAGGAATATAACTGACCATTAGAGAGGACAGAGTACATACAGGTATATAACTGACCTTTGTGGAGGGCAGTGTAGAGACAGGTGTATAACTGACCTTTGGAGAGAGCAGTGTGCAGGCAGGTATATAACTGACCATTGGGGAGGACAGTGTACAGTTAGGAATATAACTGACCATTGGAGAGGGCAGTGTACAGATGGGAATATAACTAACCGTTGGGGAGGAGAGTCTACAGACAGGTATATAATTGACCATTGGAGAGGGCAGTGAACAGGCTGGAATATAACTGACCACTGGGGAGAACAATGTACAGATTAGTATGTAACTGACCATTGGGGAGGACAGTGTACAGACAGGTATATAACTGACCATTGGGGAGGGCAATGTACAGACAGGAATATAATTGACCATTGGAGAGGGTAGTGTACAGACAGGTATATAACTGACCACTAGAGAGGGCAGTGTACAGACAGGAATATAACTGACCATTAGAGAGGACAGAGTACATACAGGTATATAACTGACCTTTGTGGAGGGCAGTGTAAAGACAGGAATATAACTGACCATTGGGGAGGGCAGTGTATAGACAGGTATATAACTGACCATTGGAGAGGACAATGTACAGTCAGGTATATAACTGACCACTAGAGAGGGCAGTGTACAGATAAGAATATAACTGACCATTGGAGAGGGCAATGTATAGACAGGCATATGACCATTGGGGAGGACAGTGTACTGATAGGTATATAACTGACCATAGGTGTGGGCAGTGTACAGACAGGAATATAACTGACCACTAGAGAGGGCAGTGTACAGACAGGAATGTAACTGACCATTGGGCAGGACAGCATACAGACAGGTATATAACTGACAACTGGGGAGGGCAGCGTGCAGAGAGGAAGATAACTGACCATTGGAGAGGGCAGTGCACAGACAGGTATATAACTGACCATTGGAGAGGGCAGTGCACAGACAGGTATAGAACTGACCATTGGAGAGGACAGTGTATAGACACATGTAAAACTGACCATTGGGGAGGGCAGTGTACAGACAGGTATATAACTGAACATTGGGGATGACAGTGTACAGACAGGTATATAACTGACCATTGTAGAGGACAGTGTACAGACAGGAATATAACTGACCATTGAAGAGAGCAGTGTAGAGACAGGTGTATAACTAGCCATTGGAGAGAGCAGTGTGCAGACAGGTATATAACTGACCATTGGGGATAGCAGTGTGCAGGCAGGCATATAACTGACTATTCGGGAGGACAGTGTACAGACAAATATATAACTGACCATTGGAGAGAGCAGTGTACAGACAGGTACACAACTGACCATTGGAGAGGGCAGTGTACAGACAAGTACATAACTGACCATTGGGGAGGACAATGTACAGACAGCTACATAACTGACTATTGGGGAGGACAGTGTACAGTTAGGAATATAACTGACCATTGGAGAGGGCAGTGTACAGACAGGAATATAACTGACCACTGGGGAGAACAATGTACAGATTAGTATGTAACTGACCATTGGGGAGGACAGTGTACAGACAGGTATATAACTGACCATTGGGGAGGGTAGTGTACAGACAGGTATATAACTGACCACTAGAGAGGGCAGTGTACAGACAGGAATATAACTGACCATTAGAGAGGACAGAGTACATACAGGTATATAACTGACCATTGTGGAGGGCATTGTAAAGACAGGAATATAACTGACCATTGGGGAGGGCTGTGTCTAGACAGGCTTTTTAATGACCATTTGGGAGTTCAGCATACAGACAGGTATATAACTAACCATTGGAGAGGGCAATGTATACATAGGTATATAACTGACCATTGGAGAGGGCAGTCTACAGACAGGTATATAACTGACCACTAGCGAGGGCAGTGTACAGATAGGTATATTATTGACCTTTGGGGAGGACAGTGTACAGACAGGTATATAACTGACCATTGGAGAGGGCAGTGTACAGGCAGGTATTTCATTGATCATTGGAGAGGGCAGTGCACAGACAGGTATAGAACTGACCATTGGAGAGGACAGTGTATTGACACGTGTAAAACTGACCATGGGGGAGGGCAGCATACGGTCACGAATATAACTGACCATTGGACAGGGCAGTGTACAGACAGGTATATAACTGAACATTGGGGATGACAGTGTACAGACAGGTAGATAACTGACCATTGGAGAGGACAGTGTACAACAGGAATATAACTGACCTTTGTGGAGGGCAGTGTAGAGACAGGTGTATAACTGACCTTTGGAGAGAGCAGTGTGCAGGCAGGTATATAACTGACCATTGGGGAGGACAGTGTACAGTTAGGAATATAACTGACCATTGGAGAGGGCAGTGTACAGATGGGAATATAACTAACCGTTGGGGAGGAGAGTCTACAGACAGGTATATAATTGACCATTGGAGAGGGCAGTGAACAGGCTGGAATATAACTGACCACTGGGGAGAACAATGTACAGATTAGTATGTAACTGACCATTGGGGAGGACAGTGTACAGACAGGTATATAACTGACCATTGGGGGGGGCAATGTACAGACAGGAATATAATTGACCATTGGATAGGGTAGTGTACAGACAGGTATATAACTGACCATTGGGGAGGGCAATGTACACACAGGAATATAATTGACCATTGGATAGGGTAGTGTACAGACAGGTATATAACTGACCACTAGAGAGGGCAGTGTACAGACAGGAATATAACTGACCATTAGAGAGGACAGAGTACATACAGGTATATAACTGACCTTTGTGAAGGGCAGTGTAAAGACAGGAATATAACTGACCATTGGGGAGGGCAGTGTATAGACAGGTATATAACTGACCATTGGAGAGGACAATGTAAAGTCAGGTATATAACTGACCACTAGAGAGGGCAATGTACAGATAAGAATATAACTGACCATTGGAGAGGGCAATGTATAGACAGGCATATGACCATTGGGGAGGACAGTGTACTGATAGGTATATAACTGACCATAGGTGTGGGCAGTGTACAGACAGGAATATAACTGACCACTAGAGAGGGCAGTGTACAGACAGGAATGTAACTGACCATTGGGCAGGACAGCATACAGACAGGTATATAACTGAACATTGGGGATGACAGTGTACAGACAAATATATAACTGACCATTGGAGAGGGCAGTGCACAGACAGGTATAGAACTGACCATTGGAGAGGACAGTGTATAGACACGTGTAAAACTGACCATTGGGGAAGGCAGCATATGGTAACGAATATAACTGACCATTGGACAGGGCAGTGTACAGACAGGTATATAACTGAACATTGGGGATGACAGTGTACAGACAAATATATAACTGACCATTGGACAGGGCAGTGTACAGACAGATATATAACTGACCATTGGGGAGGACAATGTACAGACAGCTACATAACTGACCATTGGGGAGGACAGTGTACAGATAGGAATATAACTGACCATTGGAGAGGGCAGTGTACAGACGGGAATATAACTAACCGTTGGGGAGGAGAGTCTACAGACAGGTGTATAATTGACCATTGGAGAGGGCAGTGAACAGGCAGGAATATAACTGACCACTGGGGAGGTCAGTGTGCAGATTAGTATGTAACTGACCTTTGGGGAGGACAGTGTACAGACAGGAATATAACTGAACATTGGCGAACGCAATGTACAGACAGGTATATCACTGATCATTGGACAGGGCAGTGTCCAAACAGGTATACAACTGACCATTGGGGAGGACTGTCTACAGACAGGTATATAACTGACCACTAGCGAGGGCAGTGTACAGATAGGTATATAATTGACCTATGGGGGGGACAGTGTACAGACAGGTATATAACTGACCATTGGAGAGGGCAGTGTATAGACAAGAATATAACTGACCATTGGGGAGAACAGTGTACAGACAGGTACATAACTGACCATTGGAGAGGGCAGTGTACAGACTGGTATATAACTGACCTTTGGGGAGGACAGTGTACAGACAGGAATATAACTGACCATTGGGGAGGATAGTGTACAGAAAGGAATATAACTGACCATTGGGGAGAACAGCGTACAGACCGGTATACAACTGACCCTTGGAGAGGGCAGTGTAATGACAGGTATATAACTGACAATTGGGGAGGGCAGTGTACAGAGAAGAATATAACTGACCATTGGAGAAGACAGTGTATGGATAGGTATATAATGGACCTTTGGGGAGGACAGTGTACAGGCAGGTATATAACTGACCATTGGGTAGAACAGTGTACAGACAGGAATATAACTGACCAATGGAGAGGGCAGTATACAGTCAGGTGTATAACTGACCACTAGAGAGGGCAGTGTACAGACAGGTATATAACTGACCATTAGCGAGGACAGAGTACAGACAGATATATAATTGACCTTTGTGGAGGGCAATGTACAGACAGGAATAAAACTGACCATTGGAGAGGGCAGTGTACAGACAGGTATATAACTGACCATTGAAGAGGGCAGTGTACTGTCAGGTATATGACTGACCATTGGGGAGGACGGTGTACAGACAGGTATATAACTGACCATTGGAGAGGACAGTAACAGGCAGGAATATACCTGACCATTGGTGAGAACAGTGTACAGGCAGCAATATAACTGACCATTGGAGAGGGCCTTATACAGACAGGTATATAACTGACCACTGAGGAGGCAGTGTACAGACAGTAATATGATTGACATTGGAGAGGGCAGTGTACAGGCAGGTATATAATTGATCATTGGAGAGGACAGTGGACAGACAGGTATAGAACTGACCATTGTAGAGGGCAGTGTATAGACACGAGTAAAACTGACCATTGGGGAGGGCAGCATACGGACACGAATATAACTGACCATTGCACAGGGCAGTGTACAGACAGGTATATAACTGAACATTGGGGTGGACAGTGTATACATAGGTATATAACTGACCATTGGGGAGGACAGTGAACAGACAGGTATATAACTGACCATTGGACAGGACAGTGTACAGACAGGTATATAACTGACCATTGGAGAGGACAGTGTACAGACAGTTATATAACTGACCATTGGAGAGAGCAGTGTGCTGGCAGGTATATAACTGACCATTGGGGAGGACAGTGTATAGACAGGAATGTAACTGACCATTGGAGAGGGCAGTGTACAGACAGGTGTATAACTGACCATTGAAGAGAGCTGTGTGCAGACAGGTGTATAACTGACCATTCGGGAGGATAGTGTACAGACAAATATATAACTGAGGAGAAAGTGAGCTCTGCAGATGCTGGAGATCAAAGTTGAAACTTTATTGCTGGAACAGCACAGCAGGTCAGGCAGCATCCAGGGAACAGGGTAGTGTATAGACAGGTATATAACTGACCATTGGGGAGGACAGTGTACATCAGGTATATAACTGACCACTAGAGAGGGCAGTGTACAGAAAAGAATATAACTGACCATTGGAGAGGACAGTGTACAGAGAGGTATATAACTGACAACTGGGGAGGGCAGCGTACAGAGAGGAATATAACTGACCATTGGAGAGGGCAGTGTACAGACAGGTATATAACTGACCATTGGAGAGGGCAGTGTACAGGCAGGTATATAATTAATCATTGGAGAGGGCAGTGTACAGACAGGTATAGAACTGACCATTGGAGATGGCAGTGTATAGACACGAGTAAAACTGACCATTGGGGAGGGCAGCGTACGGTCACGAATATAACTGACCGTTGCTCAGGGCAGTGTACAGACAGTTATATAACTGACCTTTGTGGATGACAGTGTACCAACAGGTATATAACTGACCATTGGAGAGGACAGTGTGTACATAGGTATCTAATCCTCCACTAATTCCTGAAGAAGGGCTTATGCCCGAAACGTCGATTCTCCTGTTCCTTGGATGCTGCCTGACCTGCTGCGCTTTTCCAGCAACACATTTTCAGGTATATAACTGACTATTGGGGAGGACAGTGTACAGACAGGAACGTAACTGACCATTGGAGAGGGCAGTGTACAGACTGGTATATAACTGACCATTCGGGAGGATAGTGTATAGACAAATGTATAACTGACCATTGGGGAGGACAGTGTACAGACAGGTATATAACTGATCATTGGAGAGGGCAGTGTACAGACAGGTATATAAATGACCATTGGAGAGGGCAATGTATAGACACTGTAAAACTGACCATTGGGGAGGGCAGCGTACGGACACGAATATAACTGACCATTGTTCAGGGAAGTGTACAGACAGGTATATAACTGAACATTGGGGTGGACAGCGTACAGACAGGTGTATAACTGACCATTGGGGAGGACAGTGTACAGACAGGTATATGACTGACCATTTGGAGAGGACAGTGTATAGATAGGTATATAACTGACCTTTGGGGATGACAGTGTACAGACCGGTATATAACTGACCATTGGAGAGAGCCGTGTGCAGGCAGATATATAACTGACCAATGGGGAGGACAGTGTACAGACAAATATATAACTGATCATTGGAGAGAGCAGTGAACAGACAGGTACATAACTGACCATAGGAGAAGGCAGTGTACAGACGGGAATATAACTGACCATTGGTGAGGGCAGTGAGCAGACAGGTATATAACTGACCATTGTGGAGGACAGCGTATAGTCAGGAATATAACAGACCATTGAGAGGACAGTATACAAACAGGTACATAACTGAACATTAGAGAGGACAGAGTGAAGACAGGTATATAACTGACCATTGGGGAGGACAGTGTACAGACAGGTATAGAACTGACCATTGGAGATAGCAGTGTGCAGGCAGGTATATAACTGACCATTGGGGAGGACGGTGTTGCAGACAGCTACATAACTGACCATTGGGGAGGACAGTGTACAGACTGGAATATTACTGACCATTGGAGAGGGCAGTGTACAGATAGGTATATAACTGACCATTGGAGAGGGCAGTGTACAGACGGGAATATAACTGACCATAGGGGAGGACAGTATACAGACAGGTATATAACTGACCACTGCGGAGGGCAGTGTACAGTCAGGAATATAACTGACCATTGGAGACAGCAGTGTACAGACAGGAATATTACTAACCGTTGGGGAGGACAGTGTACACACAGGTATATAACTGACCATTGTGGAGGACAGCGTATAGACAGGAATGTAAATGACCATTGAGAGGACAGTTTAGGGACAGTTATATAACTGACCACTGGGGAGGGCAGTGTACAGACAGGAATATAACTGACTGTTGGGGAGGACAGTATATAGACAGGTACATAACTGAGAGAGTAAGTGAGGGCTGCAGATACTGGAGATCAGAGCTGAAAATGTGTTGCTGGAAAAGCGCAGCAGGTCAGGCAGCATCCAAGGAACAGGAGAATCGACGTTCGGGTATAAGCCCTTCTTCAGGAATCCTACTTTACCAACACCTTCCACCCGACCTCAAATTCACCTGGACCGTCTCAGACTCCTCCCTCCCCTTCCTCGACCTTTCCATTTCTATCTCGGGTGACTGAATCGCCTCGGACATTTACTATAAACCGACCGACTCCCACACCTACCTAGACTACACCTCCTCCCACCCTGCCCCCTGTAAAAACGCCATCTCATATTCCCAATTCCTTTGTCTCCGCCGCACTGCTCCCAGGGGGACCAGTTCCAAAACCGTACAACCCAGATGGCCTCCTTCTTCAAGGACCGCAATTTCCCGCCAGACGTAGTCGATGATGCCCTCCACCGCATCTCTTCCACTTCCCGCTCCTCCGCCCTTGAGCCCCACCCCTCGAACCGCCACCAAGACAGAACCCCACTGGTCCTCACCTACCACCCCACCAATCTCCATGTACAGCGTATCATCCGCCGCCATATCCGCCACCTCCAAATGGACTCCACCACCAAGGATATATTTCCCTCCCCTCCCCTATCAGCGTTCCGAAAAGACCACTCCCTCCGTGACTCCCTCGTCAGGTCCACACCCCCCACCAACCCAACCTCCACTCCCGGCACCTTTCCCTGCAACCGCAAGAAATGCAAAACGTGCGCCCACACCTCCCCACTTACTTCCCTCCAAGGCCCCAAGGGACACTTCCATATCCGCCACAAATTCACCTGCACCTCCACACATCATCTATTGCATCCGTTGCACCCGATGTGGCCTCCTCTATATTGGGGAGACAGGCCGCCTACTTGCGGAATGTTTCAGAGATCACCTCTGGGACACCCGGACCAACCAACCCAACCACCCCGTGGCTCAACACTTCAACTCCCCCTCCCACTCCACCAAGGACATGCAGGTCCTTGGACTCCTCCATCGCCAGACCATGGCAACACGACGGTTGGAGGAAGAGCGCCTCATCTACTGCTTGGGAACCCTCCAACCACAAGGGATGAACTCGGATTTCTCCAGTTTCCTCATTTCCCCTCCCCCCACCTTGTCTCAGTCAAATCCCTCGAACTCAGCACTGCCTTCCTAACCTGCAATCATCTTCCTGACCTCTCCGCCCCCACCCCACTCCGGCCCATCACCCTCACCTTGACCTCCCTCCACCTATCTCATTTCCAAAGCCCCTCCCCCAAGTCCCTCCTCCCTACCTTTTATCTTAACCTGCTGGACACACTTTCCTCATTCCTGAAGAAGGGCTTATGCCCGAAACGTCGATTCTCCTGTTCCTTGGATGCTGCCTGACCTGCTGCGCTTTTCCAGCAACACATTTTCATGTATATAATTGACCATTGGCGAGATCAGTGTACAGACAGGAATATAACAGACCATTGGAGAGGACAGTGTACACTCAGAAATATAACTGACCATTATGGCGGCTGTGTACAGACAGATATATAACTGACCACTGGGGAGGACAGTGTACAAACAGGTATATAACTGACCATTGGGGAGGACAGCGTATAGACAGGAATATAACTGACCATTGGAGAGGGCAGCGTACAGACAGGTATATAACTGACCATTGGAGAGATCAGTGTACAGATAGGAATATAACTAACCATTGGAAAGGGCAGTGTACAGACAGGAATATAATCGATCATTATGGGGGCTGTGTACAGACAGGTATATAACTGACCATTGGGGAGGACAGCGTATAGACAGGAATATAACTGACCATTGGGGAGTGCAGTGTACAGACAGGTATATAACTGACCATTGGAGAGGGCAGTGTACAGACAGGTATATAACTGACCATTGGAGAGGACAGCGTATAGACAGGAATATAACTGACCATTGGAGAGGGCAGTGTACAGACAGGTATATAACTGACCATTGGGGAGGACAGTGTACAGACAGGTATATAACTGACCATTGGAGAGGACAGCGTATAGACAGGAATATAACTGACCATTGGGGAGTGCAGTGTACAGACAGGTATATAACTGACCATTGGAGAGGGCAGTGTAGAGACAGGTATATAACTGACCATTGGAGAGGGCAGTGTACAGACAGGTGTATAACTGACCATTGGAGAGGACAGTGTACAGACAGGTGTATAACTGACCATTGGAGAGGACAGTGTACAGACAGGTGTATAACTGACCATTGGAGAGGACAGTGTACAGACAGGTATATAACTGACTATTGGGGAGGACAGTGTACAGACAGCTATATAACTGACTATTGGGGAGGACAGTGTACAGACGGGTATATAACTCACCATTGGAGCGGGCAGTGTACAGACAGGAATATAACTGGCCATTGGAGTGGGCAGTGTACAGACAGGTATATAAATGACCATTGGAGCGGGCAGTGTACAGACAGGTATATAACTGACTATTGGGGAGGACAGTGTACAGACAGCTATATAACTGACTATTGGGGAGGACAGTGTACAGACGGGTATATAACTCACCATTGGAGCGGGCAGTGTACAGACAGGTATATAACTGACCATTGGAGAGGGCAGTGTACAGACAGGTGTATAACTGACCATTGGAGAGTACAGTGTACAGACAGGTATATAACTGACTATTGGGGAGGACAGTGTACAGACAGCTATATAACTGACTATTGGGGAGGACAGTGTACAGACGGGTATATAACTCACCATTGGAGCGGGCAGTGTACAGACAGGAATATAACTGGCCATTGCAGTGGGCAGTGTACAGACAGGTATATAACTGACCATTGGAGAGGGCTGTATACAGGCAGCAATATAACTGACCATTGGGGAGGACAGTGTATAGACAGGAATATAACTGACCGTTGGAGAGGGCAGTATACAGGCAGGAATATAACTGACCATTGGGGAGGACAGTGTAAAAACAGGAATATAAATGACCACTGGAGAGGGCAGTGTCCAGACAGGAATATAACTTACCATTGAGAGGACAGTATACAGACAGGTATATAACTGACCACTGGGGAGGGCAGCGTACAGAAGGAATATGACTGACCATTGGAGAGGGCAGTGTACAGACAGGTATATAACTGACCATTGGGGACGACTGTGTACAAACAGGTATATAACTGACCATTGGGGAGGGCAGTGTATAGACAGGTACATAACTGACCATTGTGGAGGACAGTGTACAGACAGGTATATAACTGACCACTGGGGAGGGCAGCGTAAAGACAGGTATATAACTGGCCATTGGAGAGGGCAGTGTACAGAAACATATATAACTGACCATTGGGGTGGGCAGCGTACGGACACGAATACAACTGACCATTGGACATGGCAGTGTACAGACAGGTATATAACTGAACATTGGGGAGGATAGTGTACAGACAGGTATATAACTGACCAGTGGAGAGGTCAGTGTATAGGTAGGTATATAACTGACCATTGGGGAGGACAGTATACAGTCAGGTATATAACTGACCATTGGAGAGGACAGTATATAGATAGGTATATAACTGACCACTGCGGAGGGCAGTGTACAGTCAGGAATATAACTGACCATTGGAGACAGCAGTGTACAGACAGGTATATAACTGACCATTGGAGGGGACAGTGTACAGACAGGAATATAACTGACCATAGGAGAGCCAGGGTACAGACAGGTATATAACTGACCATTGGAGAGAGCAGTGTGCTGACAGGTATATAACTGATCATTGGGGAGGACAGGGTACAGACATGTATATAACTGACCATTGGAGATAGCAGTGTGCAGGCAAGTATATAACTGACCATTGGGGAGGACAGTGTACAGACAAATATATAACTTACCATTGGAGAGAGCAGTGTACAGACAGGTATACAACTGACAATTGGGGAGGACAGTGTTCAGACAGCTACATAACTGACCACTGGGGAGGACAGTGTACAGACGGGTATGTAACTGACCATTGGAGCGGGCAGTGTACCGACAGGAATATAACTGACCATTGGAGAGGGCAGTGTACAGACAGGAATATAACTGACTGTTGGGGAGGACAGTATATAGACAGGTACATAACTGAGAGAGAAAGTGAGGGCTGCAGATCCTGGAGATCAGAGCTGAAAATGTGTTGCTGGAAAAGCGCAGCAGGTCAGGCAGCATCTAAGGAACAGGAGAATCGACGTTTCGGGCATAAGCCCTTCTTCAGGAATCCTACTTTACCAACACCTTCCACCTGACCTCAAATTCACCTGGACCGTCGCAGACTCCTCCCTCCCCTTCCCAGAGTTTTCCATTTCTATCTCGAGTGACCGAATCAACACGGACATTTCCTATAAACCGACCGACTCCCACAGCTACCTAGACTACACCTCCTCCCACCCTGCCCCCTGTAAAAACGCCATCCCATATTCCCAATTCCTTCGTCTCCGCCGCACTGCTCCCAGGGGGACCAGTTCCAAAACCGTACAACCCAGATGGCCTCCTTCTTCAAGGACCGCAATTGCCCGGCAGACGTAGTCGATGATGCCCTCCACCGCATCTCTTCCACTTCCCAATCCTCCGCCCTTGAGCCCCGCCCCTCGAACCGCCACCAGGACAGAACCCCACTGGTCCTCACCTACCACCCCACCAACCTCCATGTACAACGTATCATCCGCCGCCATATCCGCCACCTCCAAATGGACCCCACCACCAAGGATATATTTCCCTCTCCTCCCCTATCAGCGTTCCGAAAAGACCACTCCCTCCGTGACTCCCTCGTCAGGTCCACACCCCCCACAAACCCAACCTCCACTCCCGGCACCTTCCCCTGCAACCGCAAGAAATGCAAAACGTGCGCCCACACCTCCCCCCTTACTTCCCTCCAAGGCCCCAAGGGACACTTCCATATCCGCCACAAATTCACCTGCACCTCCTCACATCATCTATTGCATCCGCTGCACCCGATGTGGCCTCCTCTATATTGGGGAGACAAGCCGCCTACTTGCGGAACGTGAGCAACGTTAGATCTTACAGAATACAGGGAGAACTAGCCATTTGGATACAGAACTGGCTCAAAGGTAGACGACAGAGGGTGGTGGTGGAGGCCTGTTACCAGTGGAGTGCCACAAGGATCAGTGTTGGGTCCACTACTTTTCATCATAGAACAATACAGCACAGAACAGGCCCTTCGGCCCATGATGTTGTGCCGAACATTTGTCCTAGCTTAAGCACCTATCCATGTACCTATCCAATTGCCGCTTAAAGGTCACCAATGATTCTGACTCTGCCACTCCCACAGGCAGCGCATTCCATGCCCTCACCACTCTCTGGGTAAAGAACCTACCCCTGACATCCCCCCTATACCTTCCACCCTTCACCTTAAATTTATGTCCCCTTGTAACACTCTGTTGTACCCGGGGAAAAAGTTTCTGACTGTCTACTCTATCTATTCCCCTGATCATCTTATAAACCTCTAGCAAGTCACCCCTCATCCTTCGCCGTTCCAATGAGAAAAGGCCTAGCACTCTCAACCTATCCTCGTACGACCTATTCTCCATTCCAGGCAACATCCTGGTAAATCTCCTCTGCACACTCTCCAAAGCTTCCACATCTTTCCTAAAGTGAGGCGACCAGAACTGCACACAGTACTCCAAATGTGGCTTTACCAAGATCCTGTACAGCTGCAACATCACCTCACGACTCTTGAATTCAATCCCTCTGCTAATGAACGCTAATACACCATAGGCTTTCTTACAAGTTCTATCCACCTGAGTGGCAACTTTCAAAGACCTATGAACATAGACCCCAAGATCTCTCTGCTCCTCCACCTTACTAAGAACCCTACCCTGTATTCCGCATTCTTATTTGTCCTTCCAAAATGGACAACCTCACACTTGACAGGGTTGAACTCCATCTGCCACTCCTCAGCCCAGCTCTGCATCATATCTAAGTCTCTTTGCAGCCGACAACAGCCCTCCTCACTATCCACAACTCCACCAATCTTCGTATCGTCTGCAAATTTACTGACCCACCCTTCGACTCCCTCTTCCAAGTCATTAATAAAAATTACAAACAGCAGAGGACCCAGAACTGATCCCTGCGGAACTCCACTTGTAACTGGGCTCCAGGCTGAATATTTACCATTTACCACCACTCTCTGACTTCGACTGGTTAGCCAGTTCTCTATCCAACTGGCCAAATTTCCCACTATCCCATGCTTCCTGACTTTCCGCATAAGCCTACCATAGGGAACCTTATCAAATGTCTTACTAAAATCCATGTACACAACATCCACTGCTCTACCCTCATCCACATGCTTGGTTACCTCCTCAAAGAATTCAATAAGACTTGTAAGGCAAGACCTACCCCTCACAAATCCGTGCTGGCTGTCCCTAATCAAGCAGTGTCTTTCCAGATACTCATAGATCCTATCCCTCAGTACCCTTTCCATTACTTTGCCTACCACCGAAGTAAGACTAACAGACCTGTAATTCCCGGGGTTATCCCTATTCCCTTTTTTGAACAGGGGCACAATATTCGCCACTCTCCAGTCCCCTGGTACCACCCCCGTTGACAGTGAAGACGAAAAGATCATTGCCAATGGCTCTGCAATTTCCTTTCTTGCTTCCCACATAATCCTAGGATATATCCCGTCAGGCCCGGGGGACTTGTCTATCCTCAAGTTTTTCAAAATGCCCAACACATCTTCCTTCCTAACAAGTGTTAGCGTGGATGAAATGATATCAGTCCGAGCCCAGAGTGCGATTCAACAATCGGTAACGTTTATTGCTACAGTAACGCCGGCGGAGACCAACCGAGGTCCGAATCTCGGCTGCTCTGCTGTTCCCGCGCGCAGATCCATATTATATACTTTTAGTTGTCAGGATGTGTGGAATTTGAGGATGAATGGGATGATAGTTCCCCATCATCACTGGAGTAGGTGCAAATAGAATGTTTCCTGCCATCCCAGGAGAGTGGCAGGGCACACACAATAGGGTGCTAATTGGTTTATGTAAAACGGGTCTGGGTATTATCTGCTTGTCTCTCTCTGTGAGGGCAGGGGCTAGCACCCCCCTTTGTTCCCTTGGGGTGTTGGTGTGTATTGGTCTGATATCAGTCTCTTGATGTGATTAGGAGATGGGTTTCCATATTAATTAATTCCAGAGTTTTGGTCTATGAGTCATGGGTAGTGTTGGTATAGTGTGGATTTTCTGTCCTCTGTCTCCTATCTCCTGGTCACGTGGGCGGACCGACAGCTGCTGAGTTCTATGGGTTTAAAGCTGCGACTACTGTTTAAAACACAAAATGAATTCTTATAGTTCCCTAATGTAGGCATAGTCCCGTGGCAAAAGCAGGGCGGCTCTGATGCCCGCTTGCAGTCCCCCCTTTTAGGCAAGGGGTTGGACACGTCCACACCCCCGATGCCGATATTTTAAAAGTCGGCTCCTCGCCCAGTACATTCCGCCGGCCGTCATGCTGCAGTCATGGGGCCTTTGGATAGTCCCGGGAGAAGGTCACATTAACTCGAGCCCTGTGAGCTCACGGTGCCTTATCGCCCGCCAGGAGTCGATGGCGTGGAGCATGGTCTTCCTGGCCTGTCATTTCTTGTGCTGGCGGCATGAATGACACGCCAGCAGGAGCCAGGCCAGAGCCAGTAGTAACTGTATGCCTACAATGGTGTGCGAGATGATTTGGATCCAGAGATGGATGTTCACGTTCAGGCCCCAATCCCACACCCTCTGCGCCCACCCCTGGGACTGCAGAGCTGTGTCTGTGTCCTCCTCTAGGTCCTTTACATGCGACCGCAACTGGTGATACAATTTCACTGAGTGTCCTACCCGGGTCCTAAGCTCCCGTAAGACCTCAGCCAAATGTGGGATGGGGGCTTGTTCAGGCTCCTGATATTCCCTGAGGGTGTCCCTGAATTTATCAGTAGTTGGTATGGACTCGGGGTTCCGTCGTCGGGCCTCTGAGATGTGAGCTTGCCCAACCGTGACTGGGCGCCTGGGGGCGAAGCAGAACTCGTGCTGGGGAATCAGGCACTGCAGTCCATTATACCAAAATGAGGTTTCAAGAGTGGAGACACAATATCGTCCCCCCCCCCCCCCCACCATACCCCGCCCTAGTGAAGTGGGGGCCCGTGGGTTCGATTTCAAGGATGCAGCCCTGTGTCCGGTTGAACCCACAGTCCGCTGTTTCACTCCTTCGTAAGGGGTGAGGGCAGATGGTAATTGCCCCCCGCTGCTTGCAGCCTGTAAGCGGCACCCCGTACACCGCGTCATTTTGAGATATGGCTGTGTGGTGAGCTAATCGATATTTGAGGGAAGCGTTTTCCCGTATGACTCCGATGTTCTCAATGTGAAACAGGGGAAATGGCCCAGACCCTGGGGTGACCACGGGGATCAGGAGGACAATCCCGACTCCTGTCGCCTCACTGACCTCACAGTCGGGAACCACTGGGTATACTCTGGTCATAACCTTCAGAGTCCGGTTGTCGAGCGGCCCGGAGCGCCCCGCGGGTGAGGCCAGTTTGGCACTGTCGATCCAGTCGGGCACCTCCCCCCTTTGGACCTGGTCAAGATTATGCCGGATCTGGGCTACCACCCACAGGCCATCCACATGGCCCGGTCTATAAGGCGGTTAATGGTGTGGGCGTGTGTCTCCAGGACTGCAATGCCGTCGAGCTGGGTGTGTGCTCCCTCTTCCCCCAGGCGTGCCTGGTCTGCCTGATTTGTGAGAGACCTCTGTAGCAGGTCCCTCATTACCCTTTTTAGTTGCTCGACCTTTTCGTTAAGGCCCTGGATGTCTAGGGAGTTTACTACGGATGTCCCCGTGTTGAGTCCTGTGAGAGCATCGTTGACTATGTCCCGTCTGTGTCATTGTGTGTGCGTGTTATGTGTGTCATTTCAGTAGTGGGTTGCCCCCATGGCATCTATGGCCCTCTCTATAATCTCCTTCCCCATCATGGCGTATAGGTTGCGTACCTGTGCTGTGCAATAGTCCGGTACCCGGATGCCCAATATATTGACCAGCACAGGCACGACCTCATGTCAGACGTTGCCATAAAGGGCCTCTCCCTCATCCCACAATACCAGTCCCCCCGCGGGTCCCGGTCCCAGGGAGGGGCATGGCAATATCTCGGGAGTCGTGGTCGGGGGCGGTGTGGTCGGGGCGGGTGGAAAGCACAAATACAATGAGACTACCGCGGCATCAGTAGCTCGTAATATCCACAAACAGACAGATCCCGTACAGTAAAGGCATCAAAGGCCGGGGGAGAGGAGAGGTCCTCTGGCATGGCACACATTGTCCCGAACATGTAACCCCCCCAAGTCCATCGCCTCAGCACGCCGGTGGCAGGTCGGCCGCGGGTCACGCTCCGAAGTGCAGAATAAACAGTGTGTCTGTACGCGCGGGAGGACCTCCAGCCAGGGGTTGTAGAACACGTCAATCACATCAGGCTTGTCCCTTGCAGGAATACAGATGGCGTCAGACGCGTTGAAGGCAACACCGTGGCGGTAGAAGTTGTCATATATTTCGGGGAAGGAAGGCACTAGTCGTAGGGCGAAGAGGAGAGCAGGGAGGAGAGCGGTGCACCGGTGAAGCATGATCTGTGGGAAGAGAGGGAGAGAGGCACCCTTACCAAGGGTGTAGGGTTAGTGTGTGTAGGAGCAGGTCTCCCTGGAACCGGTCCACCCGTTGCACTGTAAGGAGAAAGAGGATCGGTTAGAGTCAAGTCAAAAGCGGGGGGGGGGGTGTGGAGTCTGTCTGGTTGGGGCTTAAGGGTAGGGTTTAAGCTGGGACCAGTGTTTCCACCTGCCCTTTCCCTTCATGTCGACAGAGGCGCACGTGTCGCTGGTGAGGATGATTTCGTGCGGTCCCAGCCAACGGGGGGGGTGAAGCCGGGCCGGTCGGGGGGGGCCCTGACCAGGACTTTGTCCCCAACGCCGGGAAGGGGTTGGGCGGGCAGATGCGGCTGCAGTTTTGCCTGGTCCCTAATGTCCTGCTGGTCGCGCGCAGTTTGCCTAAGGGCCCGCAGCTGCGTGTCCAGCTGCCTGATAAAGCACGTCACCCTGTCCCTCAGGGGGGCCATGTCTTCTCCCCCGACCATGACGTTCTCTGGTAGTCACATGGCCCTCCCCATCATGAGCTCGAAGGGAGTAAGGCCAGTGGAGCGGCCTGGGGTGGCCCTTAAGCGCATCAGTATGCAGGGCAGAACGTCCACCCAGCCCTGCCCTGTTTCGGCGATCGCCTGTGCAATCGCAGCTTTGAGGGTCCGGTTCATGCACTCGACCATCCCGGAGCTCTGGGGATGGAACGGGACGTGGAAGCGCTGTCTGATGCCGAGGAGGCAGCAGGCCAGTTTCATTGCGCGTCCGGTGAAGTGCGTGCCCTGGTCTGAGTCTAAACATTTTGAATTGACCTGCAGGGTCCAAGGCTTTTTACAAAGTGAAAGGTTAGGGTTTCTTCTACTCTTTGTGTGAAGAAATGCTTCCTGACATTATCCTTTTGCTGTCTGGCTTTAATTTTACACAGTCTTGCTCTTGATTCTCCTGCCAGAGGAAATCGTCTCTCTCTGTCTGCCCTTTCAACTCTTTTAGTTATCTTAAACAATCCAATTAAATCATCACCTTCATTGTATGGAGTATTTGGGTCTAATCAATGTGGAATTCATGCTCAAATTCTAATTATTCTGTCATATTTTTGCTAATAGTCTTCCTTTCCAGCAGCTTCCTGGACATTATCTCCCCAGCTCAAGTTAAGCAAATCTTGCAGCCTCATTTTAAATCCTTAAAAATTTGGCCTTTCCAATTTGAGCATGAGGTTCCATCTGCATTCCCGCAAGGTAAACATAGAAATTTGTTCTTGTTAACTTTGCTATTTGGCTTCCTCTTCGATTCTGGCAGATTAACTTGTGAACTTCTGGGATGTCTTCTTGTATCCAGCCAGATAGAAATGTACATTAGCTAACCTTTAGTTTCCAACTATTGGACTCAAGTAACTAATTTAAAGCAAAAAAAAATATTGTCTGGCATTCTCAATACCTGAGACTTGGAGACTAACAGTCTATTCACTTTTAACACAATCTACCATTGTCTACACGTGTGAATACCTTCCCACGAAAACAACCAAGGGACACCTTTAATCTGAACAATCCTGTTTGCTGTCGGTGAAATTCAAATCTGCCTCTATGTTACCCTAATTTACTGACAGCCCCAAAATGTAACCACCTTGTAAAAATAATTGTTTGGTAGTACTGAACTTAAAATATGTCTAAAAAGAGACATGAGGTTGAAGCTTTTTGGCTTGCACTCATCAGGATTGAAATGAAGCATAGCCTTAATAAGTTTCTTATTCTTGTCGGCTATAAAACGGGAAAGGGAACCCTCTGGCCCCCAATCTGGGTCTTCGGCCGCGTTCCCACCCATGGTAGGGGCGCAGCGGGTGTAACTTAACAGAAGCTACTTTAAAGTCAAGCTAGCAGGCGTGCTAAGGGATGTTGCTGGCACTGGCTTATTAATCTCCCAGTCGGGAGATTCCCGAGCGCGCAACCCCGGGTTTCCGTGAGTCTCTCTCTCACCACCTGACGTTCAGCGGCCGTGTGTACCCCACAAACACTGGGCGTGAACCAGGGGCCCGAGTGCAAGGGGGTGGGGGGGGAGGGGGCGTGAAGTCAGACCTAACCGCGCCTGATCCTACAGAGGCCAATACCGCGAGGTCAATGGGCAGAGCGTATAACCGCCGGTTGGCCCAAAGGCCCCGCATCTCGGGCTGGTTTGGAGGACTTCCCTTCTTGTAGCGCCCGTAGACCTCCCAGCCTCTACCGCGTACGCAAGGAAGGCGCTAAAACCGGGCTCAACGTACAATGCAGAGGTCAACCAGGAAGGCTTGTTTGGTCGGTTTTTAAACAGGGGGGTCAATCTGTCGGGGTCTCATACCTAAAGTCGTCACTCCAAGGATAGTCCGTCAGTCACAGTAGCACATTAACAATAAACGACAATAATAATAATCACGCACACATTTACTAGTGTTCCGCGACCCCAATTGCCCACCCGCGAAGGATCACTCACACACACACACACACACATTTAAAGAGTACTCTACCGTTACACGACTGCCGGACTCACTCTGTTCACAGGTTCAGATAACGGCCGGCAGTGAAGTCCCTTGCGGGGAACTGGGAGACTTTTACACGAGAAGTAAAAGAGTAAAGATACTCACCCAGTGCCGTCGCAGGGATCCAGCAGCCGTCGTTAACCAGGACGAAGCCCCCAATTGGTAGCGCGGATGAAATGATATCAGTCCGAGCCCAGAGTGCGATTCAACAATCGGTAATGTTTATTGCTACAGTAACGCCGGCGGAGACCAACCGAGGTCCAAATCTCGGCTGCTCTGCTGTTCCCGCGCGCAGCTACATATTATATACTTTTAGTTGTCAGGATGTGTGGAATTTGAGGATGAATGGGATGATAGTTCCCCATCATCACTGGAGTAAGTGCAAATAGAATGTTTCCTGCCATCCTATATGTCCATACTACAGAGGAGTAAGTGTTGGAAGTCTTGAAATGCATTAAAGTGGATAAATAGCCTGGACCTGATATGTGTACCCTAGAACTCTGTGGGAAGCCAGGGAAGTGGTGCTGGGCCTCTTGCTGAGATAGTTGTATCATCGATAGTCACAGGTGAGGGACCGAAGACTGGAGTTTGGCAAATGTGGTGCCACTGTTTAAGAAGGGTGTTAAGGAAAAGCCAGGGAACTATAGACTAGTGATCCTGACTTTGCTGGTGGGCAAGTTGTTGGAGGGAATCCTGAGGGACAGGATGTACATGTATTTGGAAAGGCAAGGACTGATTAGGGATAGTCAACATGGCTTTATGTGTGGGAAATCATATCTCACAAGAAGTAACAAAGAGGATGGATGAGGCAAGAACAATAGATGTGATCTATATGGACTTCAGTAAGGCATTTGACAAGGTTCCCCGTGGGAGACTGGTGTGCAAGGTTAGATCTCATGGAATACAGGGAGAACTAGCCATTTGGATACAGAACTGGCTCAAAGGTAGAAGAGGGTGGTGGTGGAGGGTTGTTTTTCAGACTGGAGGCCCGTGACCAGTGTAATGCCACAAGGATCCGTGCTGGGTCCACTACTTTCCATCATTTGTATAAATGATTGGGATGTGAGCAAAAGAGATATATTTAGTAAGTTTGTTGATGACACCAAAATTGGAGGTGTAGTGGACAGTGAAGAGGGTTACCTCAGATTACAACAGGATCTTGATCAGATGGGCCAATGGGCTGAGGAGGGGCAGATGGAGTTTAATTCAGATAAATGCAAGTGTCATGGCGGGAATTACTGTGGTGGGTAGGGATCAGTCAGGGAGGAAGGATTGCAGTGTTGGGTTAGATTAGATTGGACCGAAGGCTCTGTTTCCATGCTGTACATCTCTATGACTCTCTGACTCCATGCTGCATTTTGGGAAAGCAAATCTTAGCAGGATTTATACACTTAATGGTAGGTCCTAGGGAGTGTTGCTGATCAAAGAGACCTTGGAGTGCAGGTTCATAGCTCCTTGAAAGTGGAGTCACAGGTAGATAGGATAGTGAAGAAGGCGTTTGGTATGCTTTCCTTTATTGGTCAGAGTATTGAGTACAGGAGTTAGGAGGTCATGTTGCGGCTGTACAGGACATTGGTTAGGCTATTGTTGGAATATTGCATGCAATTCTGGTCTTCTTACTATTGGAAAGATGTTATGAAATTTGAAAGGGTTCAGAAAAGATTTACAAGGATGTTGCCAGGGTTGGAAGATTTGAGCTACAGGGAGAGGTTGACTAGGCTGGGCTGTTTTCCCTGGAGCGTCGGAGGCTGAGGGGTGACCTTATAGAGGTTTATAAAATCATAAGGGGCGTGGATAGGATAAATAGACAAAGTCTTTTCCCTGGGGTGGGGGAGTCCAGAACTAGAGGGCATGGTTTAGGGTGAGAGGGCAAAGATATAAAAGGGACCTAAGGGGTGGTACATGTATGAAAGGAGCTGCCAGAGGAAGTGGTGGAGGCTAGTACAATTGCAACTTTTAAAAGGCATCTGTATAGGTATGTGAATAGAAAGGGTTTGGAGGGATATGGACTAGGTGCTGGCAGTGGGACTAGACTGGGTTGAGATATCTGGTCGGCATGGGCGAGTTAGACCAAAGCGTCTGTTTCTGTGATATACATCTCTATGACTCTATAAAAGAATGACTTGAGCCAATCAAGGATAGGAGTGGGAAGTTGTGCGTGGAGTCAGAGGAGACAGGAGAAGCGCTAAATGAATATTTTTTGTCAGCATTCACACAAGAAAAACACAATGTGGTAGAGGAGAATACTGAGATACAGGCTACGAGGCTAGATGAGATTGAGGTGCATACTAGGAGGTGTTAGCAATTCTGGAAAATGTAAAAATAGGTAAGTCCCCTGGGCCAGATGGGATGTTTCCTAGGATTCTCTGGGAAGCCAGGGAGGAGATTGCCGAGCCTTTGGCTTTGATCTTCATGTCGTCATTGTCTACAGGAATAGTGTCAGAAGCCTGGAGGATAGCAAATGTTGTTCCCTTGTTCAAGAAAGGGAGCAGAGACAACCCTGGTAATTAAGACCCGACAGCCTTACTTCAGTTGTGGTTAAAGTCATAGAGTCATAGGGATGTACAGCATGGAAACAGACCCTTCGGTCCAACCCGTCCATGCCGACCAGATATCCCAACCCAATCTAGTCCCACCTGCCAGCACCCGGCCCATTTCCCTCCAAACCCTTCCTATTCATATACCCATCCGAATGCCTCTTAAATGTTGCAATTGTACCAGCTTCCACCACATCCTCTGGCAGCTCATTCCATACACGTACCACCCACTGTGTGAAAAAGTTGCCCCTGAGGTCTCTTTTATATCTTTCCCCTCTCACCCTAAACCTATGCTGGAAAAGTAAAAAGAACAAAGAAAATTTACAGCCCAGGAACAAGCCCTTCGGCCCTCCAAGCCTGAGCTGGTCCAAATCCACTGTCTAAACCTGTGTCCCAATTCCTAAGCATCTGTATCCCTCTGCTCCCACCTACTCATGCATCTGTCCAGACACATCTTAAATGAATCTACCGTGCCTGCCTCTACTACCTCTGCTGGCAATGTGTTCCAGGTACCTACCACCCTCTGTGTAAAGTACTTGCCGCATACATCCCCCTTAAACCTTTTACCTCTCACCTTGAAAGCATGACCTCTCGTTATTGAAACCTTCACTTTGGGAAAAAGCTTATCTCTATCTACCCTGTCTATACCCTCCATGATTTTGGAGACCTCAATCAGGTCCCCCCTCAATCTCCTTTTTTCTAATGAAAACAATCCTACACAACCTCTCTTCATAGCTAGCATCTTCCATACCAGGCAACATCCTCGTAAACCTTCTCTGTACCCTCTCCAAAGCGTTTACATCTTTTGGTAATGTGGTGACCAGAACTGTACACAGTATTCTAAATGTATCGATGTCTTGTACAATTTTAACATGACCTGCCAGCCCTTATACTCAATATCCTGTCTGATGAAGGCAAGCATACCATATGCCTTCTTGACTACTCTGTCCACATGTGGATACAATGGACCTGCACTCCCAGATCTCTTTGCTCATCAACTTTTCCCAAGGCTCTTCCATTCACTGTGTCATTTGCTCGAGAATTAGACTTCCCAAAATGCATCACCTCACATTTGCCTGAGTTGAAATCCATTTGCCACTTCTCTGCCCAACTTTCCAGTCCATCTATATTCTCCTGTATTCTCTGACAATTCCCTGTGCATTCTGCTACTCCACCAATTTTCATTTCATCTGCAAACTTGCTGATCATACCAACAGTGCCCTCTTCCAGATCATTTATGTATATTACAAACAACAGTGGCCCCAGCTCTGATCCCCAGGGAATACCACTGGTCACCTTTCTCCATTTTGAGAAACTCCCTTCAACTACTACTCTCTGTCTCCTGTTGCTCAACCAGTTCTTTATCCACCTAGCTAGAACACCCTGCACACCATGTGACTTCACTTTCTCTATTAGTTTACCATGGGGAACCTTATCAAATGCCTTACTAAAGTCCATGTATATGACATCTACAGCCCTTCCTTCATCTATCAACTTGGCCACTTCCTCAAAGAATTCTATTAAGTTGTAAGGCAAGATCTCTCCCGCATAAAACCATGTTGTCTATCACTGGTAAGTCCATTCTTTTCCAAATATAAATAGATTTTATCCCTCAGTACCCTCTCCAGCAACCTTCCCACTGCTGATGTCAGGTCACTGGTCTATAGTTACCTGGAATATCCCTACTACCTTTCTTGTACAGGGGGACAACATGAGCAACCCTCCAGTCCTCTGGCACCTTACCTGTGTTTAAGGATGCCACAAAGCCATCTGTCAGGGCCCCAGCTATTTCCTCTCTTGCCTCCTTTAGCAATGTGAGATAGATCCCATCCGGTCCTGGGGATTTGTCCACCTTAATAACCTCTAGCCTACCCAACACATCTTCACTACTTATGTCAACGTGATCCAGAGTAATCAAACTTCTATCTCTAATCTCAACATTCATCATGTCCCTCTCCTCAGTGAACACTGATGCAAAGTAATCATTCAGAATCTCACCCGTTTTCTCAGGTTCAACACACAGCCTTCCTTCATTATCCTTTAGTGGTCCAATTCTTTCTCTAGTTACCTGCTTGTTTCTTATATAAGAATAAAAAGCTTTGGGATTCTCCTTAATTCTGCTTGCTAAAGCTATTTCATGACCCCTTTTAGCCCGCTTGATTCCTCATTTAAGAGAGGTCCTACTCTCCCGATATTTCTCCAGAGTCAATTCTGCTCTTAGCTGCCTGGATCTTATGTATGCTTCCCTTTTCCTCTTGGCCAGTCGTACAATTTCTCCAGAGTCTAGATTAGAGTGGTGCTGGAAAAGCACAGCAGGTCAGGCAGCATCTGAGGACAAAAGCCCTTCATCAGGAATAGAGGCAGGGAGCCTGCAGAGTGGAGAGATAAATGAGAGGGGGATGGGGAGAAAGTAGCATAAAGTACAATAGGTGAATGGGGGTGGGTAGGGATGGAGGTGATAGGTCAGAGAGGAAGGTGGGGGGGGAAGTAGCAAAGAGTATAATAGGTGAATGGGGGTGGGGATGAAGGTGATAGGTCAGAGAGGTGGGTGGAGTGGATAGGTGGAAAGAAAGATCGGCAGGTAGGACAGGTCATGGGGACGGTGCTGAGCTGTAAGGTTGGAGCTGGGGTGAGGTGAGGAAAGGGGAAATGATGAAACTGGTGAAATCCACATTGATACCATGTGGTTGAAGTGTTCCGAGGCGGAAGATGAGGCGTTTTTCCTTCAGGCGTCGCGTGGTGAGAGAGCGGCAGTGGAGGAGGCCCAGGACCTGCATGTCCTCGGCAGAGTGGGAGGGGGAGTTGAAATGTTGGGTCACAGAGCGATAGGGTTAATTGATGCGGGTGTCCTGGAGATATTCCCTAAAGCGCTCTGCTAGGAGGCGTCCAGTCTCCCCAATGTACAGGAGACTTATCGGGAGCAACGGATACAATAAATGATATTGGTGGATGTGCAGGTGAAATTTTGATGGATGTGGAAGGCTCTTTGGGGCCTTGGATGGAGGTGAGAGAGGAGGTGTGGGCACAGGTTTTGCAATTCCTGCAGTTGCAAGGGAGGGTGCCATGAGGGGAGGGTGGGTTGTTGGGGGGCGTGGACCTGACCAGGTAGTCACGGAGGGAACAGTCTTTGCTGAAAGCAGAAAGGGGTGGGGAGGGAAATATATCTCTAGTTGTGGGGTCCGTTTGGAGGTGGTGGAAATGTCGTCAGATAATGTGGTTTATGCGAAGGTTGGTAGGGTGGAAGGTGAGCACCAGGAGGGTTCTGTCCTTGTATTGGTTGGAGGGGTGGGGTCTGAGGGAGGAGGGGCGGGATGTGGATGAGATGCATTGGAGGGCATCTTTAACCACGTGGGAATGGAAATTGCGGTCTCTAAAGAAGGAGGCCATCTGGTTGTTCTGTGGTGGAACTGGTCCTCCTGGGAGCAGATACGGCGAAGGCAGAGGAATTAGGAATATGGGATGGCATTTTTGGAGGAGGTAGAGTGGGAAGAGGTGTAATCCAGGTAGCTGTGGGAGTCGGTGGGTTTGTAAAAAATGTCAGTGTCGAGTCGGTTGGAGATGGAGTCGTCATTAATGGAGATGGAGAGGTCCAGGAAGGGGAGGGAGGTGTCAGAGATGGTCCAGGTGAATTTAAGGTCAGGGTGGAATGTGTTGGTGAAGTTGATGAATTGCTCAACCTCCTCGCGGGAGCACGAGGTGGCACCAATGCAGTCATCAATGTAGCGGAGGAAGAGGTGGGGAGTGGTGCTGGTGTAACTATGGAAGATGGACTGTTCTACATAGCCAACAAAGAGACAAGCATAGCTGAGGCCCATATGGGTGCCCATGGCTACCCCTTTGGTCTGGAGGAAGTGGGAGGATTCAAAGGAGAAATTGTTAAGGGTGAGGACCAGTTCAGCCAAACGAATGAGAGTGTCGGTGGAAGGCTACTGCTGGGGACGTAGGGAGAGGAAGAAACGGAGGGCTTGGAGGCCCTGGTCATGGCGGATGGATATCCATGGTGAAGATGAGGCATTGGGGGCCGGGGAAACGGAAGTCTTGGAGGAGGTGGAGGGCATGGGTGGTGTCTCAAACATATGTGGGGAGTTCCTGGACTAGGGGGGATAGGACAGTATCGAGGTAGGTGTAGATGAGTTCGGTGGGGCAGGAGCATGCTGAGACAATGGGTCGGCCAGGGTGGTCAGGCTTGTGGATCTTGGGAAGGAGGTAGAATCAGGTTCCCAAACTACGAGGTTGGAAGCTGTGGGTGGGAGATCTCCTGAGGTGATGAGGTTCTGTATGGTCTGGGAGATGACGGTTTGGTGATGGGGGTGGGTGGGGTCATGGTTGAGGGGGTGGTAGGAGGAGGTGTCTTCAAGTTGGCATCTAGCTTCAGCAGTGTAGAGGTCAGTGCGCCAGACTACCACTGCGCCCCCTTTATCTGCTGGTTTGATGGTGAGGTTGGATTGGAGCAGAGGGAGTGGAGGGCTGTGCGTTGTGAGGGTGAGAGGTTGGAGTGGGGGAGGGGGGTAGACAGTTTGAGGTGGTTAATGTCTCGGTGGCAGTTGGAAATGAAGAGATCGACGGTAGGTAATAGACCAGCGCGGGGTGTCCAGGTGGATGGAGTGTGTTGGAGGTGAGTGAAGGGGTCCTCGGAAGGTGTGCGGGAGTCCTGATTGTAAAAGTAAGCTCAGAAGCGGAGGCGGCAGAAGAAGTGTTCGACGTCACGACGCGTATTAAATTCAATAATGCGTGGGTGGAGGGGGATAAAGGTGAGGCCTTTGCTGAAGACTGATCGTTCGTCCCCAGTGAGGGGGAGGTTTGGGGAGATGGTGAAAACTCGGCAAGGCTTCCAGCATCTGCAGTCCTTGTTTTTACCTGTACGATTTCTCCTGTCATCTACGGTTCAAGAATCTTGCCAGTCCTATCCTTTGCTTTCAACGGGATATGCCTTTCCTGCACTATCTTTAACCTAGGATGGCACGGTGGCTCAGTGGTTAGCCCTGCTGCCTCACAGTCCCAGGTTCAATTCCAGCCTCGGGCAAACTGGAGTTTGCATTCTCCCCGTGTCTGCGTTGGTTTCCTCCCACAGTCCAAAGATGTGCAGGTCAGGTGAATTGGCCATGCAAAATTGCCCATAGTGTTAGGTGCATTAGTCAGAGGGAAAATGGGTCTGGGTGTGTTACTCTTTGGAGGGTCGGTATGGACTGGTTGGGCCGAAGGGCCTGTTTCCACACTGTAGGGAATCTAAACCTATCTTTGAAAGCCTCCCATGTATCAAATGTGGACTTGCCTTCAAATAGCTGTGTCCAATCCACATTTCCCTACTCCTGCCTAATTGTGATATAATTGGCCTTGGCTCAGTTTAGTACTCACCCCTTAGGACCACTCTCATCTTTGTCTACGAGTATTTTAAAACTTACAGAATTGTGGGTCATTGTTCCCAAAAAAATCCCCCGCCACAAATTCTATCACCTGGCTTGGCTCATTCCCATCACCAGGTCCAATATGGCCCCTTCCCTCATCAGACTATTGACATATACTGCTCTAGAAAACTCTCCTGGAGGCTTCTTACAAATTCTGCCCCATTCAGACCTCTGACAATAAGTGTATCCCAGTCAATATTGGGAAAATTAAAATCTCCCATCACCACCACCCTCTTGCCTCTGCATCTTTCCACAATCTGTTTACCTATTTGCTCTTTACAACACTCACTGTTGGGAGGCCTGTAGTACAGCCCCAACAACGTAACTGCACCCTTACTTCTCAGCTCCACCCATAATGCCTCACTACTCAAGTCCTCCACAGTGTCCTCCTTTAGCACAGCTGTGATATCATCCCTGACCAGCAATGCAACTCCACCTCCCCCTCCTTTTACTTCCCTCCCTGTCCTGTCTGAACCGTCTATATCCTGGAATATTTAGTTACCAATCATGCCCTTCATTCAACCAAGTCTCTTGATTGCAAGAATGTCATACTCCCAGGCACCAATCCAAGCCCTAAGTTCATCTGCCTTACCCACTATACTCCTTGCATTAAAGTATAAGCACTTCAGGCCATCAGTTCTTTTGCGTTCATCTGCTCTCTGCCTACTCTTCCCCTTATTAATACTAACTTCATGATTCTTACAGTCTCTAGTTTCCACCTCGCTGTCTACTTGTCTTCTCTTCTGGTTCTCAGCCCCCTGCCACATTAGTTTAAAACCTCCCCAACTGCAGCAAAAACTCCCCAAGGACATTAGTTCCAGTCTGGTTCAGGTGCAACCGTCCAATTTGTAACAGTCCCACCTTCCCCAGAATTGGTCCCAATGTCCCACAAATCTGAACCCCTCCCTCCTACATCATCCCTCCAGCCATGTGTTCATCCTGTCTATTCTTTCATTTCTATCCTAGCTAGCACGTGGCACTGGTAGCAACCCTGAGATCACTATCTTTGAGGTCCTCCTTTTTAACTTCTCTCCTAGCTCCCTGAATTCTGCTTTCAGAACCTCATCTCATTTTTTACTTATATCATATATTTACTTATATATTAATACAACCGACTGTTCAGCATCCCCTTTCAGAATGTTCCATAGCCAATCGGTGACATTCCTGACCTGAGCAACTGGGAGGCAACATACCATCCGGAAGTCTCTGTTTCTACCGCTTAAGATTAGATTCTCTACAGTGTGGAATCAGGTCCTTCGGCCCAATCAGTCCACACCGACTCTCTGAAGAGTAACCCACCCAGACCCATTTCCCTCTGACTAACGCACCTAACACTATGGGTAATTTAGCATGACCAATTCGCCTGCCCTGTACATCTTTGGAGTGTGGGAGGAAACCGGAGCACCCGGAGGAAACCCACACAGACGCGGGGAGAATGCGCAAACTCCAAATAGATAGTCACCCGAGGCTGGAATTGAACCTGGGACCCTGGTGCTGTGAGACAGCAGTGCTAACCACTGAGGCACTGTGCCGCCCACCTATCTACTCCCCTTACAATAGAATCCCCTATGACTATGGCCCTACGAGTCTTTTTCCCGCCCTTCTGAACAGCAGTGCCTGCCACAGTGCCATGATCTTGGCAACTGTTGCCCTCCCCTGGTGAGCCATCTCTCCCAACAGTAACAAAACGATATACCTGTTATAAGAGATAAATAGGATTTATAATCATCTAGAAAGGAATAAGTTGATTAGGGTTAGTCAACAAGGTTTTGTGAAGGGCAGGTCGTTATTGAGTTCTTTAAAAAGGTTCTAGGAGAAAGTGAGGACTACAGATGCTGGAGATCAGAGCTGAAAATGTGTTGCTGAAAAGCGCAGCAGGTCAGGCAGCATCCAAGGAGCAGGAGAGTCGACGTTTCGGACATGAGCCCTTCTTCAGGTGACCAAGTAGGTGGATGAGGATATAGCAGTTGATGTGGTATATATGGATTTCAGTAAAGCATTTGATAAGGTTCCCCACGGTAGGCTATTGCACAAAATACAGAGGCATGGGATTGAGGGTGATTTAGTGGTTTGGATCAGAAACTGGCTAGCTAAAAGAAGACAGAGGGTGGTGGTTGATGGGAAATGTTCATCCTGGAGCTCAGTTACTAGTGGTGTAAGCAATTATCTGTTTTGGGGCCATTGCTGATTTTATAAACGACCTGGATGAGGGCGTAGAAGAATGGGTTAGTAAATTTGGGGATGACAGTAAGGTCGGTAGAGTTGTGGATAGTTCCAAAGAATGTTGTAGGTTACAGAGGGGCATAGATAATCTGCAGAGCTGGGCTGAGAGGTGGCAAATGGAGCTTAACGCAGACAAGTGTGAGGTGATTCACTTTGAAAGGAACAACAGGAATGCAGAGTACTGGGCTAATGGTAAGATTCTTGGTGGTATAAATGAGCAGAGAGATCTCTGTGTCCATGTACATAGATCCCTGAAAGTTAGCACCTTGGTTGATAAGGTTGTTAAGAAGGCATACGGTGTGTTAGCTTTTATTAGTGGAGGGATTGAGGTTTGGAACAACGAGGTCATGCTGCAGCTGTACAAAGCTCTGGTGCAGTCGCACTTGGAGTATTGTGTACAGTTCTGGTTTACATAGGAAGGATGATTAGGAAGGAGACCACATTATAGGAAGGATATGGAAGCTTTGGAAAAGATTCAAAGTAAATTTAGTAGGATGTTGCCTGGTATGGAGGGAAGGTCTTGCAAGGAAAGGCTGAGGGACTTGAGGCTGTTTTCGTTAGAGAGAAGAAGGTTGAGAGATGACTTAATGGAGACATATAAGATAATCAGAGGGTTAGATAGGGTGGACAGTGAGAGCCTTTTTCCTCAGATGGTGATGGCTAGCACAAGGGGACATAGCTTTAAATTGAAGGGTGATAATTATAGGGCAGATGTCAGAGATAGTTTCTTTACTCAGAGTAGTAGGGACATAGAACGCACTGCCTGCAACAATAGTAGACTCGCCCACTTAGGGCAATTAAATGGTCATTGGATAGACATATGGACGAAAATGAAATAGTGTAGGTTAGATGGGCTTTACATTGGTTTCTTGAGAAATCTAGCAGAACATGAAACAGGCAGCCTGTCAAGTGCGAACTAAAAGCTAGACACCTTAGTGGAAACTCACAGACCCAGTTATGGTGATAGCCAAGACTAATTGCTAGTTCCCAAAACACCATATTTTGACTAGGCTCCTAGATTATAATGGTTAATCAACTGACTGGAGTCTTTATGTGGGAAGTCTGGGGTAGTAAGATTGACCTAGCTTTGAGAAAGATGATAGATGTTGAATGTTATATTTTGTATTGAGCCATTCCGACAATAGTAAAGTCATGGTTAGGTTGAGAGTGGATCAAGTGAATGCCATCAGCACAAGATTCAAGCTCTATTCTGGCTGAGCTAGATTAGGGCTGCTGCTCTGTTGCCATACTGCAGGAAAAAAAATCTCAGCACTTTTTTGTGGTTTGACAAATAATCACCAAAGAACTCAAGGCATGATTGGGTGAAATGTAACCAGGGGTTTGTCTGTGTAAAGAGATTGTAAGAAATGATCCCCCAAGGTCAGCACCTGCATAAGAATCACATTGCCACATTAATTGATGAGATAATGCCCAGGGTACAACCATAGGCTCAGATGTAATGCTAATCTTCTGCATTTGATATTACAGTTCAGACTTGACTCATTTTTAGATTAGATTACTTACAGATTAGATTACTTACAGTGTGGAAACAGGCCCTTCAGCCCAACAAGTCCACACCGACCCGCCGAAGCGCAACCCACCCAGACCCATTCCCCTACATTTACCCCTGCACCTAACACTACAGGCAATTTAGCGTGGCCAATTCACCTAACCTGCACATTTTTGGAGTGTGGGAGGAAACCGGAGCACCCGGAGGAAACCCACGCAGACACGGGGAGAATGTGCAAACTCCACACAGTCGGTCGCCTGAGGCGGGAATTGAACCCGGTTCTCTGGCGCTGTGAGGCAGCAGTGCTAACCACTGTGCCACCGTGCCGCCCACGACTCAGTTCAACAAAATAACATGTAAATGTTTCTGTTGTCCTCTGGCCTTTATCCTGAAGTTATTTTCAGGGTCTTCCTTGTTTCTAGTTTATTGACATTACTAGGAATGTCAACATCCTGTATTTTTGCCTTCTATTAGGTCTGTCACTCAAAGGTAGGAGCAGCAATAGGACACATAGCCCCTCAAGTCTACTCTGCTGTTCCAGGTCATGACTGGTCATCTACATGAGATACTGCACTATCCCCCATTCCTTGATCCCATCAGCATCAAATAAAAGCAAAACATTTTGGATGCTGGCAATCTGAAGTAAAAACAGGCAATGCTAGAGAAACTTAGCAAGTCTGAAAGTGTCTGCACAGACAGAAACAAAGTTGACATTTCAAGTCCAGAACCTTGAACATTCAAAACATTAACCCTGTTTTTCTCTCTACAGACACAGCTGGATCTTGAGCTTTGCCAGCACTTTGTCTTTATTTGAGAAATCTACTGATTTCTGAATATATTCAACACTGAGCATCGACTGCAATTTGGGTCAGACATTTACAAAGATTCACCATCCTCAGGGTGAAGAAATTCTTCCTCGTTTCAGGCCTAAATAGGTCACCTCTTATTCTGAGACTGTGTCCCTTGGTTCCAGAGTCACTAGTCAGGGGAACATCCTTTCCTGAAGTGGCAGCCATTCCTGTGGGGACTCTGAGATTTTTTTATTATTTTTATTAAAAACCTTTTCCAAATCTTTTACAAAAACAACTACATTTATTAAAAAAAACAAATACAAAAGGATAGAGGTAGTACAACTGAGTCATATCACAATACTATTAATAATAGAACACCAGGACAAACATATCTACTTAAACTAAATTACAATCAAATTAAATAAAGGTTAAATTAAGTTTAATTCAAGTTAAAGTAAATTGAATTACATCACATTACCTTATTCTATTTCACTCACCACACCTCCACTGAAGCTCCCATCCCTGGGAGCACCAGTCATTGTACCTGTATTTTCACAGCTTCCCCCTCCCAGGGCCCCACGGGCCGCCCAATCCAACTTCCACGGCTATACCACGGCCCTGGTTAATATTGCCAAAAGTCTGTGTCTATATAATTTAGAAAGGGCTGTCACGTCTTCTGAAACCGCTCCATTTTGTGGTGCACCATATTTGTAAGGTAGTCTTGGATGAGATGCTCCATCACCAGCCTGTACCATCCCAGAAGACCTAGGGGATTTTCCGACATCCAATTCATTAGAATGTTCTTCCTCACAGTGCGTAAGAACGTTACTCAACCTCTTCCTCTGTTTCACCCAGAGAGAGCAAGTTTGGCAACCCCGGGAGAAGAAATACCGGATTCACCTCAACTTCAATTCCCAGGATTTCCTTAAGCTCCCTTACTATGGCACTCCAGTATCTCTGGATCTTGTAACATGACCAAAAGCGGTGTATAAGAGTGTCTATACTAATTTTACTTTTGGGGCATCTGGGAAATGCTCCTCTCTTGAATTAGCTAGCCTCTCTAGCACCATATGAGCCCTGTGTAAAATCTTCAATTGCATGGTCTGAACTTCATTACATATGAAGATTTTCTTTATATTTTCCAATATATCTTACAATGTTTCTAATGAAATATCCTCTCCTGGTTCCCAATTCCAAGTCCCACAGATCTCTCCATATTTCCTAAGATACCCCCTTTCTATAAATGATGCAAAGTACTAACCAGAAGAGTCCCTGTGCACCAGAGCACTCTTTTCTCCATTTCTGACTTGTAAGGCTGAGCCAGGAGCGTGATCTTCCTCTGTATATAATCCCTTACTTGAAAGTACTGGAAAAGGTCCCTATTAGACAATCCATATTTCTGACTTAGTTGACTAAATGATATCAAGACCTCACCTCGAATAAGTCACCCAGACAGGAGATTCCCTTATTCTCCCATGCCTTAAAGCCGGAGTCCATTGCCCCAAGTTTAAATCCTGGGGCTCCTGCCAATGGGGTAAATGGCAAGGTCTTAAGGCAATTGCCCTCATTATCCTCCAGGCTTTCGTCACATTCAAAATGATTGGACTCTTGCACTGCTCGGTCACGGATTTCGCCTTCTCCATGAATAATAGATTACCTAGGGGACATCTCGACTGTGAGGCTTCAATGTCAAGCCATATCAACCCCGAATCCTGCCCCCCTCCACCGTACCCAGTCACCGACATATGCTAACAGGGCACTTACTTGATATCTCCAAGTCCAGACATTACACCCACCCCACCCACCCTGCAGGAGTTACAATTGAGTAAATTTAATTAGGGGCACTTGCGATACCAAATGAAGTACCCAAGCCAACTACTGAGCCTCCGTAACACTCATCTGAGTAGCAACAATGGGAGCATTCTCACGGGGTACAACAGGTGAGGAAGGATATTCATTTTGATCAGGCTATTCGGCCTAACCATGATAGCAGTAATCCCTCCCACCGCTGCAAATCCTGTTTTATCCTCTCTAGTAATTGCATATAGGTAGCTTTATACAGCAGTGGAAAGCAGAGGTAATAAAAATTCCCAAATATAAAAACCTTTTGATGACCATCTAAATGGGAACTGCATTAATCCCCCCACTGGCATGGCTTCCAATTTTTGTGAAGTTGATTCTGTATCCCAAAAAACTGCCAAATAAATTTAATTATTTGTAATCAATTGGGGTACTGATTTCTCCGGATTGTCCAAAAACAAAAGGACATTGTCAGTGTATAGAGTGGTCTTATGCTCCCCTATTCCCACCCTTGGCGTCACTGTTTCAGGATCCCTCCTGATTGCAATTGAGCCATTAGCCGAGGCTAAGGTAAATAACAGTGGTGACAGAGGACATCCCTGTCAACTACCTCTCCCAATATTAAAGTTATCCGACTTCGTGCCGTTTGTGATGACTGCCGCCTTAGGATTGTTGTACAATAATGCCACCCAGGTAGCAAAGGCTCCCCTGGATCAAAGTGATCTAGAACCACAAACAGGTACGGCCATTCTATCTGGTCAAACGTCTTTTCTGTGTAGGGAGACCACCAAACCCGGGATTAATCTTTGCCGGAATACTTACACCATGTTCAGTACATTCCTGATATTGTTGGAGGAGCGACAGCCCTTGACAAAACTGTCTGATCTTCTTTTATAATATTGGGCAATACCTTTTCCAACCTCAGGGCCGTCTTGGATAGAATTTTAAAGTCCACATTTAACAACGAAATTGGGCTGTATGAAGCACATTCTTTGGGCTCTTTCCCTTTCTTTAAAATGAGGGAGATATTAGCTTCCCTAAGAGAGGGCAGGAGACGATCCCGAGTATATGAATGACTGCACATCCTCGAAAGTGGCTCCGCCAACACATTTATGAATCCCTTATAAAACTCACTTGGGTGGCACGGTGGCACAGTGGTTAGCACTGCTGCCTCACAGCACCAGAGACCCGGGTTCAATTCCCGACTCTCTGTGTGGAGTTTGCACATTCTCCCCGTGTCTGCGTGGGCTTGCTCCAGTTTCATCCCACAGTCCAAAAATGTGCAAGTTAGAAGAATTGGCCAAGTTAAATTGCCCGTAGAGTTAATGTAGGGGAATGGGTCTGGGTGGGTTGTGGGTCGATATGGACTTGTTGGGCTGAAGGGCCTGTTTCCACACTGTAAGTAATCTAATCTGTCTGGCCCCAGTGCTTTGTCACCCTGGAGATGCTTTATTGATTCCTGCACCTCTTGTATCATCAGAGGCGCATTTAACAGTGAGGCCTGTTCCACATTTATACCAGGAAGGTCCAGGTTCTCAAAAGAGAACTGCATTCTCGCTGCACCATCTTCGCCGCCCTCCGACCGCTATAACTCTGGAAAGTATTCTCGCAATCTAGTATTGATCTTCTTCAACTCACGGGTAACTGTGCCAGCCCTCTCTCTGATAGATATAATGGATTGCAAAGATAGATTTTCTTTCTAGCCAGATAAGCCGGATATCTATCTGGCTTTTCTCCAAATTCAAATAATCTTAGTTTCGCAAAGGAGACCCTTTTTTTTGTCACCTGTGTGTGCAGTGAGTCAAGAGCAGTCCATGTTTGTCCTTAATTTGCTCATTTACCTGGAATGGAAGGTCCCCTCTTACCAGTATAGCCACTCTTCTACTTTTAGAGCTAAAGGCAGAGAAGAATATCTTGTCATAATCCTCCTGCTGCAGTTTCAGATGTTCCTTATCAGTTAACTGTGTCTCCTGAACCAGAACTATGTCAACACTTTCCTTCTTAAGGCTTGAAAGCGGGTTCTTCCTTTAAAGGGGGAATGGCTCCCTTTTACATTCCAGGTGCACCACCTGAACAAATCACTAGCCATGGTCATCCAGGGCAGCCCTTGGTTTCCTAAGACGAGGAAGCTTATCTGAGGTGCGGTGAGCAAAAAAAAATTAATTCTGTCAAATCTTAAGACTACTCCTATGAAAACTACTACAGCTAAAAAACTAACAACTACATTTAACTTAAACAAACACACAAATAAACCCCAATCCACTAGAGATCTCCCCCCTTGCCCATAGGGGGCAATCCTCCCAATCCTTGCAACCATCTTGGCTCCTTCCAACTGAGGGAGCTGAGGCCGCGCCCCAGTCTCAGGCAATTCACACACAAACATGTTATTTACATTCCTGAGAGTTAACAATGGACACCCACCCTCCACCCTCTCCACACCTTTTCTCCATACATCTTAACCAATCCAGACACCCCCAATCCAGAAAAGAACAGCAAACAAAACCCAGATAATAACCAACCCACCAAAATGTTAAATAAATCAGGTTTTACACCAAGGCAGTACAGAATCTATAAAGCCAATAACCACAAAGAGAGTGGCAGAAAGGAAAAGGGGCAGAGAGAGTAAAGAAAAACTATACCATTGTCCATAATGGTGCCCCTGCTCCCCGCTCCCTCTTCTGCCGAATCAAAATTACAAACCGTCCTTCCATAACACTGCCAGGTGCCTCAAGGAATATTGATTGTTTAGGTCCCTTAAACTCCTCTTGACTTCATCAAATGCCTTTCTTTTCTTAATTATGGCTCCTGAGAAGTCTTCAAAGAACATTATTCTTGAGTCTTTGTATGTCAAAGTCTGTGGATCCCATCCCAATTCTCTTGCTGTTTCAATCACAACTGTTTTTCTTTATAGTGCTGGAGTCACACTTGGACCAGGCCGGGCCATGAATCTGACCCAGACCTGCGCATTGCGAACCAGTGGGCCTGCTCCACACTCATCCGGCCCAACTCTACCTCTAGCCCCAGGAACTTCGGGAGCCACTTCTCCAGGAATCCAATGAGATCCTCGCTTTCCTTGCACTCCGGGAAACCCACGAGCCATACAATTTTCCTTTTTTATTTTCCAGGTTGTCCACTTGTTCTTGAAGGACCCGAACCTGGCCTTCCAGCATTCGGATCCGTCCTCCCGAGTCCTCCGCCACGGTCTCTGATGCTGCGGTCCTTTGCTCGACCACTTCCACTCGTCGGTCCAGTGTTTGGTCCCCCTGTTCATGCTTCTTTAGCATGGCAGAGATCAGCTCCAGCACTACCTCAATTTGTTTTTCTTTTTCTCTGAGTTTAACAAACTCTGAGAGTAAATGCTGCTGTCCGGTTGAATCCAAAGGGGCCACCATGGGAGTTTGAGCAATGGCTGCAGGCACCCCTGACCATAGAAGCAGAGTGCCCTGCCTGCTGTACTCGTTTCACCCCATTCCTTTATTCACCTTCATCCTGATCTTAAAGCTGTATATTGTGAATTTTTTCCAGGGGTGGTTAGCGAGCAGGGAGTAAAGGTCCACCTTGTCTGGGCTATGACACAGAGCTCAGCACAGCAGATCTCCCAGACCACCGCCATCTTGGATCTCCCGACTCTAAGATATAATTGGAATGGATTCTGCAGTGTAGCTAGGATGATCACATTATTGAACTGCCTGTACAAGGGTTTGCAAAAAATAACAAAGAAAGGAAACTTAAAGTTGAAATAGTCACTGAGATACATTGCCAAAGAAGATTTAGTTGAGTGGAGATCATTATTCTAAAGAAGATCCCATTGCAAATGTTGCTGAACTTTGAAATACGGAGAAAGTGAGGACTGCAGATGCTGGAGATCAGAGTCAAAAAGTGTAGTGCTGAAAAAGCACAGCAGATCAGGCAGCATTGAAGGAACAGGTGAATTGACATTTCAATCATAATTTGTCCAGGAGGACCAATTCTAATCCCAAACAACCCAGATGGCCTCCTTCTTCAAAGACCGCAATTTCCCCTCAGACATGGTTGACGATGCTCTCCACTGCATCTCCTCCACTTCCCGTTCCTCCGCCCTTGAACCCCGCCCCTCCAATCACCACCAGGACCCTACTGGTCCTCACCCACCACCCCACCAACCTCCAGATAGATCGTATCATCCTTCGTCATTTCCACCACCTCCAAACAGACCCCACCACCAAGGATATATTTCCCTCCCCACCCCTATCAGCGTTCCGGAAAGACCACTCCCTCCGGAACTCCCTCGTCAAATCCACACCCCCACCAACCCAACTTCCACTCCCGGCACCTTCCCTTGCAACCGCAAGAAATGCAAAACTTGCCCCTCACTTCCCTCCAAGACCCCAAGGGATCCTTCCATATCCGTCAAAAATTCACCTGCACCTCCACACACATCATTTACTGCATCCGCTGCACCCGATGTGGCCTCCTATACATTGGGGAGACAGGCCACCTACTTGCGGAATGTTTCAGAGAACACCTCAGGGACACCCGCACCAACCAACCCAACTGCCCCGTGGCTGAACACTTTAACTCCCCCTCCCACTCCGCCAAGGACATGCAGGTCCCTGGCCTACTCCATCGCCAGACCATAGCAACACGATGCCTGGAGGAAGAGCACCTCATCTTCCGCCTAGGAACCCTCCAACCACAAGGGATGAACTCAGATTTCTCCAGCTTCCTCATTTCCCCTCACCCCACCTTCTCTCAGTCCCAACCCTCAGACTCAGCACCGCCTTCTTGACCTGCAATCATCTTCCCGACCTCTCCGCCCCCACCCCCTCTCCGGCCTATCACCCTCACCTTAACCTCCTTCCACCTATCGCATTCCCAACGCCCCTCCAAGTCCCTCCTCCCTACCTTTTATCTTAGCCTGCTTGGCACACCCTCCTCATTCCTGAAGAAGGGCTTATGCCCGAAACGTCGATTCTCCTGCTCCTTTGATGCTGCCTGACCTGCTGCGCTTTTCCAGCAACACATTTTTAAGCTCTGATCTCCAGCATCTGCAGTCCTCACTTTCTCCTCCTTTATTGGTTAGAGTATTGAGTACAGGAAGGTCATGTTGCAGCTGTACAGAACATTGGTTAGGCCACTTTTGGAATATTGCATGCAATTCAGGTCTTCCTATTGAAAGGATGTTATGAAACTTGAATGGGTTCAGAAAAGATTTATAAGGATGTTGCCAGGGTTGGAGGATTTGAGCTATAGGGAGAGGCTGAACAGGCTGGGGCTGTTTTCCCTGGAGCTTCGGAGACTGAGGGGTGACCTTATATGAGGGGCATGGATAGGTTAAATAAATAAAGTCTTTTCCCTGGGGTGGGGAATTCCAGAACTAGCGGGCATAGAGTGAGAGGGGAAAGATATAAAAGGGACTTGAGGGGCAACTTTTTCACACAGAGGGTGGGGCTTGTATGAAATGAGCTGCCAGAGGAAGTGGTGGAAGTTGGTATAATTGCAGCATTTAAAAGACATGCAGATGGGTATATGAATAGGAAGGGTTTCGAGGGATATGGACCAAGTGCTGGCAAATGGGACAAGATTAGGTTAGCATATCTGGTCGGCATGGACAAGTTGGACTGAAGGGTCTGTTTCTGTGCTGTACATCTCTATGACTCTATATGTCTGCTGTCCTTTTCCTTCTAGGTTGAAGTGATCGTGGACTTGGAAGGTGCTGTCTGAAGATCTTTAGTGAATTTCTGCAGTGCATCTTGTAGATACAACACACTGCTGCATTGGTTGTTGGTGGTCCTTCGGCCCTCACTGCTGTGCCAACCTTTCATCCTACTCTGAGGTCAAACTAACCTATATACCCTTCATTTTACTATCATTCATCTGCCTATCCAAGAATGCCTTCAACGTCCCTAATGTATCTGACTCTATATCACCCTGGCAGTGCATTCCACACACCCACCACTCTGTGTAAAAAACCTACCTCTGACATCTCCTCTAAACCTTCTTCCAGTCACCTTAAAATTACGCCCCTTCATGACAGCCATTTCCACCCTGGGGAAAGTCTCTGGCTATCCACTCATCATCTTGTACACCTCTATCAAGTCACCTCTCATCCTTCTTTGCTCCAATGAGAAAAGCCCTAGCACACTCATCCTTTCTTCATAAAACATGCCCTCCAGTCCAGGCAGCATCCTGGTAAATCTCCTCTGCACCCTCTCTAAAGCTTCCACATCCTTCCTATAATGAGGCAACCAGAACTGACACAATATTCAAAGTGTGGTCTAACCAGGGCTTTCTGAAGCTGCAGCATAACCTTGCAGCTCTTAAACTCAATTCCCCTGCTAATGAAAACCATATGACTTCTTAACAAGCCTATCAACTTGAGTGGCAACTTTGAGGGATCTATGGACGTGGACTCTAAGATCCCTCTGTTCCTCCACATTGCTAAGAACCCTGCCTTTAACTCTGTAAATCTGCATTCAAATTTGACCTCCCAAAATGAATCAATTCACTCTTGTCCAGGTTGAATTCCATCTGCCACTTCTCAGCCCAGCTCTGCATCCTGTCAATGTCCCATTGCAACCTACAACAGCCCTCCACAGTATCCACAACCTTTGTATCATCAGCAAACTTACTAACCAACCCATCCACTTCCTCATCCAAGTCATTTATAAAAATCGTAAAGAGCAGAGGTCCCAGAACAGATCTTTGTGGAACACCACTGGAAGTGACTGAAGTTTCTGAATGTGGTGTCCATCAAGCAAACTGCTTTGTCCTGGATAGTAGAATAAATAGAATCCCTACAGTGTTGAACAGCCCTTCGGCCCAACAAGTACACACCGATCCCCCCCAAACCCCTATCCTATATTTACCCCAACTAATGTACCTAAGCTACACATCCCTGAACACTATGGGCAATTTAGCAGAACCAATTCACCTAACCTGCACATCTTTGGGAGGAAACCAGAACACCTCTGCGTGAGGGAACCCACACAGACACAGGGAGAACATGCAAACTCCTGGGTTGGAATCGAACCCAGGTCCCTGGCACTGTGAGGCAGCAGTGCTAACCACTGTGTCACCCTGTGAAGCTCTTGAATGTTTCATCATTATGTGGAGGATAAATCACACAATACCAGGTACCTGATGAAGGAGCAGTGTTCCGAAAGTTCGTGCTTCCAAATAAACCTGTTGGACTATAACCTAGTGTTCCTTCAACATTGGCAGCCATACCTTCAAGCTGCTGAGGACCAATGATCTGGAATGCCCTCACTCACACTCTCTCTCTATCTGATCCCTCTTTAATTCACACTGCAAACTGATCTCAATAGGCAAGCATTTCACCCGTCCTAATATCTCCTTCTTTGTCACAATGTCAGTGAGTGACTGATAAAGCTCCTGGGAAACATCTTGGAAAGATTACTATGTTAAATGTGCTGCACAAATGAGAGATTTTGTTGGTTTTGGAACATTACTAGATATATTTTCTGGCATAAGGGCCGCTCTGAATCAGGTTCTGAATGGTGGGATGGGAAAAACCAAAGAAATCAGCCCCAGATGGCACCATTTTGCTGAATAGCTTTCCTCTGAGTGGACACAAAAGCAGAAACACATTTAGAGATAGGCATTTGCGTTAAACACAAAGCGAGTTGAGTGACAGGAAGCAAGTCTGTTACTGAAAGGTTCCTGTCAGAGAGCTCGCTCTGTTTCTCAATGATTTTTTTCAGTTCAGTCACCCAATGTCCCTATAGACTGGTCACAGCATCAGTGCATCTGTCTCTGACCATGCTAAACTGCATTTTGCAGCTGCACAATTATCAACTGCACCATCCAGACCCCAGGTAGAGTAATCCACTGTCACCAAGCTTGGCAATCATTTTCAACAAGCAGGCATGTTCGGCTGAAGCAGAATTGGCGGCGAGTGCATTCTGAGGGTCAACTTCAGGAGCAATCGCAAACCTTCCAACACAAACATTACATCCATCTCTTTCCTCCTACCTGCACCAAACATTCTTACTATGTCTCGCATATACACAAGACTAGTTACAGCTCTCTGTTTTTCAAAGAGGAAAATGTAGAGTCTGACACACCAAGTGTACATGAGATGCAATACATGTAGATGCTTGTGACAAAATGTGTCCAATACTGGAGCTGATCTCATAACATTGGACAAGAGATGAAAGTAACTCTTTCCCATTCAATTATTGTTCCTTGACTGGGGTAATCAATAGATATCAATAATCTCTTGAACAATAAAAACAAGGTGAAAGCATGGTTCTACCCCAGCAGGCTTCTCCATATCCCCTTAACCCCAGCAGCTCTGAGCTCCCCAGTAGGACACTGCCAGAAGCCTCTTGATGCCCAGCAGGACACTGACAGATGCCAAAATTCCTTATAAACTGTGTGGCTGTGAGCATGGTCCTTGGAGGCCTGCACAGCCAGAAAGAAAATTAGAAGGAATACTACCATCAACCCAATGTTATCCCAAAGAATAATCCCAGCAGCCCATGTTCCTTAGCAGGACACTTCTAGCCGGCCCGTGTTCTCCATCAGGATGATCCCATCAGCCCCTCGTGTTCCCAACGTGACATTCCCATCAGCCATGTTCCCAGTGATACATTCCTAGCAGCCCCATTTTCCTAGCAGGATATTCCCAGCAGGTCTATGTTCCCAGCAGAACATTCCCAGCATCCCCTTGTTCCCAGCAGGGCATTCCCAGCAGGCCTGTGTTCACAGTGGGATATGCCAACCAGGCCTGTGTTTGCAGTGGGATATTCCTAGCAGTCTTGTTCCTCTCCAGTTGACAGCTCTATTCCAATATATTCCAGATAGCACTGTCTCAGTGAGATCTCCATGAAACTGAACTTCCTCTTCTACAGGGGTTACAAAATTACTGGGCATCCGATTGTATTTTGTACCCGATTATTATGATGACCAATGACATGGATCCCCGACTCTTCGACTGTTCATAGCTTTTCACCATCTAAATAACTTTCAGATCTAATATCTTCAATTCAGAATCTATTACTGCAAACTTATCGCTGCTTAAATCCATCTGTCAGTTTCACTAACTCAATTACGAACATATGAACAAGCCGAGGCCACTCAGCCTTTTCCAGCCTGCTCTCCCAATAAATAACATCATGGTTGATTTGATTTTAACCTCAACTCTACATTCCTGCATATCTCCGGCAACCTTTCATCCCCTTGGGGGGGGTCAAGAATCTATCTACCCCGTCTTCAAAATATTTAAAGATTCTGCACCCATGGCCTTTTGAGAAAGAGAACTCCAAAATTCACAGACCTCTGAGAAAAAATGTTTTTCCTCATCTCTGCATTAAATGAGCGACCTTTCTATTTTTAAACTAATGACCCTGGTTCTAGATTCTCCTACAAGAGGAAACATCCTTTTCACATCCCCTCAAGTCCCCTCAAAATGTTAGATTTCAAATACGTCACCCCTAACTCTTCTAAACTCCAGAGGACAGAGGTTTAGCCTATCCAACATTTCCTTATATAAAGTATAATTTCAGATATAAACTGGCAAGCCCTCTCTGAACTGCTTCCAATGCCTTCAATAAGTATGGTGACCTGTACTGTACACAGTATCCTAGATGTGGTCTCACCAATACCCCTTGAACTAACATTCAATTCCTTTTGCAATAAACTATAGCACTGTATTAGCTTCAAAAACAGAAATTGCTAGCAAGCCTCAGCAGATCTGGCACCATCTGTGAAGAGACAGGAGAGTCAAAGTTTTGGGTCCTTCTTTAGATCTAGACACTTCTCTTCATGAAGGGGCAGCGTTCCGAAAGCTTGTGATTTCAAATGAACCTGTTGGACTATAACCTAGCATCGTGTGACTTCTGACCTTGACCACCCCAGTCCAACACCAGCACCTCCACATTACAAACTGTAACCCTAATCAGTGACACAACACTTCTGGTATCTTGCCAACCCGAAAACAATCAATTTATTCTTACTCTCTGCTTCCTATTAGTAAACCAATCTTCGACCCATGCTAATATCTTACCGCAACACCATGAGTTTTCACTTTCTGCAATAACTTATGATAAGGCACCTATTTACAGCGCCACCACAACATTACAGAACACCCACGTTATGACAGACACATGCATTACAGGACATGCGCATAATCAGAGGACACCCTGTGTTCTCACACGGTACCCACAGTATTAAAGGACAGCCTGCAATAAAATGCAGATTCAAACTTTACAAAGCATTTTAGTAAAATAGAATCCTCATCATCTTACACCAACAATAAATTTAAACGTTGGACTTTAGATAGTTTGAATAGCTGTGGTCCACTCCCATAGTGTTTGGTTTGATAGGTGTACAGGCATTTGTGGTCAGGGCTCATCGTGCTGGCGTAGACTCAGATGCTGCAAAACCCCACAGGATAGATTGCAGTCTCATCACAAAAGCCCAAGCGATCCGTGAGGTCTAATATCCAAAGGAATGGAGTTGAGTGTGCAGATTTCAGAATGGCAGCTCAAGTGAGTTGGTGCACAGCATGAGGCAATGTACTCTGACTGGCAGCTGACAGTAGTGTGCTAGCAGTTTACCCAGACAAGGAGGACCATTCAGCTGCATTGCAAATATTCATCACCCAAGCAGTCAGCTCCACACTGAGTACGCCTCCTACTCTGTAACCCCTGGCTGTGTGGTGTATGAGCTAACTCAAAGTGTTCGATAGCTGGCATGATTTGAAACATACAGACACCAACAGACAGACACAGTCACTCGAACTTTGGCAGATCTGCAGGCAGAAACTGTCAGTTCTCAGGAACCCTTTGGATGTGAGCCAGGAAAATGTCAGAACATGAAAGGTGGTGAAAGCAGCTGTGTCTCAGTGGGTATCACTCCTGCTCTGAGGCACAGCCTTCTGGGTTTAAATCCCACTCCAGAAATTTGAGCACTAAATTCAGGTGGAATTGCAGTAGTGAGGGAGTGCAGCACAGTCAGGGGTGCTATCTTTAGGTTACGATGTTAAATTGAGACCACATCTACTTTGTCAGGCCGGTATTTCACAGGGTGAGATGAAGAGGAACAGAGGTATTTGCTCGTTGTTCTGACCAATATTTATCCCTGAATGAGAAACTATACATCAGATGATCCAGTCATTATCACATTGTCATTTGTGGGATTTTGCAGTGTACACATTGCTGCCACTGCATGTATATTACAACAGTGATGACACTCAAAAAATATTTCACTGGCTGTACAGCAACATGGGATGTCCTGAAATCCTGAAAGATGCTTTATAAAACCAAGCCTTTTCTTTTTACCTTTGTTATGCATATCATAAGCAAAAGCAATCCCCTGAATGGACGTCCTTACATTAGAAACTGTAAGCGAGGGAACATTGCTGGACTGCACTCAGAACTGGCTAATCCAACATTGATTCCAACTCCAAGAGTTCACTGATTTACATGTCACAGTGCCACACTGCTCAGGTATCAGGGATTCCCCAAACCTTATCGTCTCAGGCATGATACCACCCCCATTTTCTTTCTGGGCCTTCATGTGTTATCTAAATTCCTCATTCAAATCAGGCTGACCTGTACCATCCTCTGTGCAAAAGCTGCTGAATTACTGCTTAGAAAGTGTGGCAGAGTGGCAGGGAACTTGGCTCCATCTCCCTGAAGTTAAACCCTGACTCTGAGTCAGTTTCATCTCATACCAGCTGGTTTGTTTTATACGAACTGGGGATGTGGGCACCACTGGCTGGGCCTACAGTTATAGCCCATCCCTAGTTGCCCTTGGAACTGTGCTGGTGAGCTAATCTACATCTACAATCTATTTGAGGTGGCAGGGAGTTCCAGGACTCAGCAACACTGAACTGTTATCAAACCCAGATGAAGTGCTTATGCCCAAAACGTCAATTCTCCTGCTCCTCGGATGCTGCCTGACCTGCTGTGCTTTACCGGCACCACGCTTTTAGACTATTATCAAGTCGGATGGTGAGGGTCTTGGAGGAGAACTTGCCGGTACTGATGTTCCCATGCATCTGTTGTGCTTGTCCTTCTAAATGACAGTTGTTAGTTTGGAAGGTGCTGTCTAAGTAGACTTGGTGAATTTCTGCAGCACATTTTTCCAATGATGCACAGTGCTATTACTGAGTGTCAGTGGTGGAGGGAGCAGATGTTTGTAGATGTTAGGTGTGCAAATCAAGTAAGGGGCTTTGTCCTGCATGGCGTTAAGCTTCTTCAGTGTTGCTGGAATTGCTCTTATCCAGGCAAGTAAAGAGTGTTCCATTATACATCTGACTTGCACCTTGTAGATGGGTAATCAGGAGCTGAGCTACTTGCTGCAGGATTCCTAGCCTCTGACATGCTCTTGGGAGTCACAATATTTATATTGCTAACTCAGTCTCATTTCTGGTCAATGGTAAACTCCAGGATGTTGATAGTGGGAGAATTCAGTGACAGTAATACCACTGAATGGAAAGGGACAATGGTTAGCTTCCCCCTGATGGAGATAGTCATTGCATGGCTTTAATGCGGTTCAAATGTTTCTTACATAGAAACATGCAAAATAGGTGCAGGGTAGGCCATTCAGCCCTTCGAGCCTGTTCCAACATTTAATACGGTCATGGCTGATCATGTCATTTCAGTATCCAAATCCTGCTCTCTCTCCAAACTCCTTGATCCCTTTAGCCACAAGGACCATGTCCAGCTCCCCCTTGAATATGTCTAATGAACTGGCCCCAACAGCTTCCTGTGGGAGAGAATTTCACAGGTGCACAACTCTCTGAGTGAAGAATTTCTTCCTCATCTCAGTCCTAAATGGTTTATTCTTAGACAGTGACCCCGAGTTCTGGACTTACCCAACAGTGGGAACATTCTTTCTACATCTAGCCTATCTAGTCCCATCAGGATTTTATATATTTCTATGACACACCCATCATTCTTAAAAATTCCAGCAAGTACAAGTCCAGTCATTCTAGTCTTCCCTCACGTGGATCACATTGACATAAGTAGGGAAGATGTGTTGGGTAAGCTAGAGGTTATTATGGACAAATCCCAGGACAGGATAGGGTCTATCCCAGGTTGCTGAGGGAAGCGAGAGAGGAAATAGCTGGGGCCCTGACAGATATCTTTGTGGCATCCTTAAATACAGGTGAGGTGCCGGTGGACTGGAGGGTTGCTCATGTTGTTTCCCCCTGTACAAGAAGGGTAGTAGGGATATTTCGGGTAACTACAGAGCAGTGAGCCTGACGTCAGTGGTGGGAAAGTTGCTGGAGAAGGTATTGAGGGTTAGGATCTATTTATATTTAGAAAAGAATGGGCTTATCAGTGATAGGCAACATGGTTTTGTGTGGGGGAGACTGTGCCTTGCCAACTTAATAGAGTTCTTTGAGTAAGTGACCAAGTTGATAGATGAAGGAAAGGCTGTTGATGTCATATACATGGACTTTAGTAAGGCATTTGATAAGGTTCCCCATGGTAGACTAATGGAGAAACTGAAGTCACATGGTGTACATGGTGTTCTAGTTAGGTGGATAAAGAACTGGTTGAGCAACAGGAGACAGAGAGTAGTAATTCAAGGGAGTTTCTCAAAATGGAGAAAGGTGACCAGCTAGGTTCCACATGGGTTAGTGTTGGGGCCACTGTTGTTTGTAATATACATAAATGATCTGGAAGAGGGCACTGTTGGTATGATCAGCAAGTTTGCAGAAGACATGAAGATTGGTGGAGTAGCAGAAACCATAAGGAACTGTCAGAGAATATAGGAGGATATAGATAGACTGGAAAGTTGGGCGGAAAAATGGCAGATGGTTTTCAATCCAGACAAATATGAGGTGATGCACTTAGGCAAGACTAATTCTAGAGCAAATTATACAATGAACGGAAGAGCCTTGGGAAAAGTTGATGGGCAGAGAAATCTGGGAATGCAGGTCCATTGTACCCTGAAGTTTGCTGCACAGGTGGATAGAGTGGTCAAGAAGGCATATAGTATGCTTGCCTTCATTGGACAGGATATTGAGTATAAGAGCTGGCAAGTCATGTTAAAATTGTACAAGATATTGGTTCGGCCGCATTTAGAATACTGTGTACATTTCTGGTTGCCACATTACCAAAAGGATGTGGACGCTTTGGAGAGGGTGAAGAGAAGGTTTATGAGGATGTTGCCTGGTATGGAAGGTGCTAGCTATGAAGAGAGGTTGAGTAGGTAAGGTTTATTTTCATTAGAGAAAAGGAGATTGAGGGGGAACCTGATTGAGGTTTACAAAATCATGAAGGGTATAGACAGGGTGGATAGAGACAAGCTTTTTCCCAGGGTGAAGGATTCAATAACAAGAGGTCACGCTTTCAAGGTGAGAGGTGGAAAGTTTAAGGGGGAATACACACGGCCAGCACACCTTCACACAGAGGGTGCTGGGCGTTTGGAACGCGTTGCCAGCAGAGGTGGTAGAGGCAGGCACGGTAGATTCATTTAAGGTGCTTCTGGACAATGCATGAGTAGGTGGGGAGCAGACATCCTGCTTTACTTGCCACATGACAGTCCATTCCTGGATGTTGTCCAGATCTTACTGCATCTGGACACACACTCCAGTATCTGAGGAGCCACGAATGCAATCATCAGCAAACATCCCCACTTCTGATCTTATGATGGTGGGAAGTTCATTAATGAAACAACTGAGGATAGGAGGGCAGGCGCCACCACCCTGAAAAACATAGAACATAGAATGTTACAGCGCAGTACAGGCCCTTCGGCCCACGATGGTGCGCTGACCAGTGAAATTAATCTGATGCCCATCTAACCTACATCATTGCATTATTATTTACAGATATGTCCAATGCCCATTTAAATACCCTTAACATTGGCGAATCTACTACTGTTGCAGGCAGGCCATTTCACACCCCTACTACTTTCTGAGTAAAGAAACTACCCCTGATATCTACCCTAAATCTATCACCCCTCAATTTAAAGCTTTGCCCCCTCGTGTTAACCTTCACCATCCAAGGAAAAAGGCTCTCACTGTCCACCCTATCTAACCTTCTAATTATCTTATACCTCTCGATTAAGTCCCCTCTCAACCTTTTCTCTCCAACAAAAACAGCCTGGGTTCCCTCAGCCTTTCTTCATAAGACCTTCCTTCCATACCAGGCAACATCCTAGTAAATCTCCTCTGAACCCTTTCCAAAGCTTCCAAATCTTTCCTTTAATGCGGTGACCAGAACTGCACATAATACTCCAGGTGCAGTGTCTTGTACAGCTGAAGCATGGCCTCGTGGCTCCGAAACTCAATCCCTCTACAAATAAACGCCAACATATCATATGCCTTTTTAACAACTCTATCAACCTGGGTGGCAACTTTCAGGGATTTATGCACCTGGACACTGAGATCTCTCTGTTCATCTACACTTCCAAGAATTTTGCCATTAGCCCAGTACTGTACTCTGCAATCCTGTTACTTCTTCCGAAGTGAACTACCTCACATTTTTTCACATTAAACTCCATTTGTCACTTCTCAGCCCAGCTCTGCATTTTCTCTATGTCCTTCTGTAACCCCAACATCCTTTGGCACTATCCACAACTCTGCCTATCTTACAGTCATCTGCAAATTTACTAATGCATCCTACTACGCCCACCTCCAGAATATTTATAAAAATGACAAACAGCAGTGGACCCAAAACAGATCCTTGCATCACACCACTCGTAAATGAGTTCCAGGATGAACATATCCCATCAACCGCCACGCTCTGTCTTCTTTCAGCTAGCCAATTTCTGATCCAAACCACTAAATCATTTTCAATCCCAAAACTCCTTATTTTGTGCAATAGCCTACCGTGTGGAACCTTATCAAATGCCTTACTGAAGTCCATATACACCACATCAACCCGCCTTACCTTCATCCACCTGTTTTGTCACCTTCTCGAAGAAAAAGGAGAGCGAGTTTCCCCTGCAATTTCACTAAATTCGAACTTCACTAGGTTTCCTTGGTGCTACACTCAGTCAACTGCAACTTTGATGTCAAGGGCTGTCACTATCCTCTCCGCTCTGGAATTCAGTTCTTTCGTTCATGTTTGAACCAAGGCTGTAATGAAGCCAGGAAACGAGTGGCCCTGGAGGAACCCAAACTAAGTTAGATGAGCAGTTTATTCAGAGCACTGTTGATGGCCCTTCCATCATTGTACTGGTGATCAAGAGTAGACTATTCAATCTCTTTCAAATTGAAAACACTGTTCCATCGAATAGTCCTAGGATAAATATAGCATGGGGTTAGATAGAGAGTAAGGCTCCCTCTTCACTGTCCCCATCAAACACTCCCAGTACAGCATGGAGTTCGACACAGTGTAAAACTTTCTCCACTAAACGCTCTCAGGGTAGGTACTACAGGATCAGACAGAGAGTAAAACGTACTCTACACTTTTAAACTGAAAGTAAAGCTTCCTTCCCCCCCAAACACTATACCCATCAAACATTTACAGAACAGGTACAGCATGGGGCTGGATACAGGGTAAAACTCTCCCTTCAGTCCCCATCAAACATTCCCAGGACAGGCACCTTGTACATTTCCCAAAGCAGCAAGGTGACACCTCAGAATGAGATGGCCCTCTTCTTGTTGAATACTTAAGTCTGACATGCTAAGATGGAAAGATGCAGGACTGATTTTTTTTTTCTCTCATGGAATCAAGAATAAGAATGTAAACTATAAATAGCCAGTCCTCTAAGCACTATGGGAAAGATTGGCCTGCTGCATGAGTCCAGGGGGATTGGCTAAATCAGTTTCCGGGTGCTCCTGTCCCCACTTCACTTCATCCTTGACACCTTTTTCAGACCTAGAATCATCGAGTCATCTAGACTCAAAACATTAGCTTGCTCTCTCTCCATGGATGCTGACTCGCTGTGATCTTCAGCATTTGTTGCTTTCAGCATTTGCCGCTTTGAGGGCGGCACAGTGGTTAGCACTGCTGCCTCACAGCGCCAGAGACCCGGGTTCAATTCCCGCCTCAAGCGACTGACTGTGTGGAGTTTGCACGTTCTCCCTGTGTCTGCGTGGGTTTCCTCCAGGTGCTCCGGTTTCCTCCCACAGTCCAAAGAGGTGCAGCTCAGGTGAATTGGCCATGCTAAATTGCCCATACTGTTAGGTAAGGGGTAAATGTAGGGGTATGGGTGGGTTACGCTTCGGCGAGTCAGTGTGGACTTGTTGGGCCGAAGGGCCTGTTTCCCCACTGTAATGTAATCTAATCTAATCAGTATAGATTCCAGCATCTGCAGTAATCCTACATTGCATGGGGTAGCTGTTTGTACAAAGTTTGAGGAGACTAGTTACACTGAAGAAAGCTGGATTATAGCTGGATTTGATGTTGAGGGAGTAAAGAACGTGCAGCTTCCAGAAAAGGACTCAACTGCCTAGTCCTCCTGCTCAGAACTCTACATTCCAAGTGGCATAATCCCCACAGTGAAATCAACCTTGCATGTTGGGGTAAAGGCAAACTGCACCAGTGGACATATTTTGAAATGGTCTTGAAAGTCATTCAGTTCAACAGTGATTAGAAATGGGCAACAAATCAACCTATTAGTGATGTTCAGATTCCCACTGAAGAATAAAGGGAACAAAACACAAAGGTTGGGAAGGTAATTAGAAACGCTGGTTACACTGCATTTGGAATATTTTGCCAGGGAGATCCCTCTCCAATGGTCTGACTCAAAAAAGCCCCAGAAATCAAAAAGTCCCTAGGTCAGAGAAACCAGTATCTGGGCTTATTAAGGGTAAGTCAGGTCGAAGAAAACCAGTTTACATTTTTTGAGGAAATCATCATAGTAGATGAAGACGTTACTTACACAGACTTTAAGAAGGTATTCAATAAGATTACACATTAGACGCAGTTTTCAAAAAACGAAAGTGTATGAAAAAGGATGCAACAGAGGGAATTGTTAAGAGATAGGGGGCAGCAAGTACGGTGTTTCAAATGGAGGGCGTGACCAGTGATAAGCCCCATAGGTACTTCATGATATTTGTCAATGACTTTGATCAAGTTATTTAACGAAGCTTATTGATGATTCTAAGTTGGGTGGCTAAGTAAATAGTGTAGATAAAAGCAGAAATTCAGAAAAGGAATATTGATTGGGTTTAACTGTGACCGACGAAATGCAATGTGGGAAAATAAGAGGACATCTCCTCTGACTCCTGGAACTGAGGAAGTGCAGAGATGTTTTTGGATCCGCATACAAGAATCATTTGAAATGGCCTAGAAAACCATTCATTAGAGATGGGTAACAAATCAACCTGCTAGTGACGTTCAGGTCCCCATGGAACAATAAAGAGAAAAAAATAGAAAAGGGCGGAAAAGTCTGTTATAGCATTTGGAATCCTGTACTCAGTTCTGGACACTTCATCCAAGGTGGTATGTACTGTGAGGGAGTGCAACAAAAATTGATTTGAATTATACTATGTGGAAAGGGTTAAATTACAAAGGCATAGACAAACTTGTATCCCTGGAGTAAAGACAATGCACAAATGATATACAGGTTGTTCTCCTATAATGTGGGTTTCATTAATGCAAATTCACTATAATGCAATTGACAAATTAGAGACACTGTTTCCAAAGCGTGAACTTTTAAAGCATGTGTTGGCTGTAACATGGTTACATCGCCAACACCTTAAGCACTGTTTCTCAAGTGCGATTTTTCTATAACACGGAGTTGCACAAGAACACAATCGTCACATTACAGAAGAATCATTTGTAACTGGTGTGATTCATTAAAGAACTTCAAGAAGTCAGTAGAGAAAACCATTCCTTCTGCTGAGAGAATCCAGAACAAAGAATTCTACAGCGACTTCAATCTGAAGTGTGAAGTAACGCATTGGGGAAGGGCAAACAAAGCTAGGAATACACAATAAATAGGAGGCTGTCAAGAGAGGTAAAGGAAATGAGAGAGCTTGGAATGCATGTCTTGAAGTTGGCATCAGGTAGATAGGGTGGCAAAGAAACATAGGAAATGTTTTTTTTTGGAAAAGTTATGGAATAAAAAAGCAGGGATGTAATACCAAAACTATATAAGACACTGCTTAAGCTGAAGTTGGGATTTTATCTACAGTTCTCGTCACATTACAGGAGGAACATAATTGCTTTAGAGAGAGTACACAGGACATTTACAAGAATGTTGTCAGAGCTGGAATATTGCAGCTGTGAAGAAAGATTGAATAGGTTAGAGTTGTTTTCTTAGAATAAAGGACTCTGACAGCAGACTTAATTAAAGTTTACAGAATAATCAGGCACCTAGATACACAGGAAAGACCCTAGCAAAGAAGTCAATTACTAGGGGTTGAGATAGAAGGTAATTAGTAGTAGAATTACAGGGAACACAAGGAAAACATTTTCACTCAGAGGGAGCTGGGTAACTAAGTTTGCTGTGCAGTTTGGTGGGTGAGGTGGAACCCCTGCATTCATTTAGAAGGAATCTGGATCAGTAACCAAAGCACGATAACCTGCAAAGCTACAGAACAGATGCTGGAACATGTGTTTAGAATGGAAGGATATTTCATCCAGCCAGCACAATCACAGAGGGCTGAATGAGCTCTTTCTGTGTTGTAATATTTATGTTGTTTCTATGGTTTTCTCATGTCTCTCCAAAGCATGTCCACCATCTACAAGGCACAAGGAGTGCAATGGAATATCCACTTGCCTTAGATGTTTGACATCGTCCACGACGAAGCAGCCCGCTTGACGAGCACTACGTACACAACCTTTAACATTCACTCCCTTCACTCTGTTGCAGTAGTATGCCATGTTTACAGGATGCACACAGTAAACTCTCCAAAGCTTCTTCAACAGAATGTTCCAAAGCTGCAAGACCTCTCACATAAAAGGACAAGTGCTGGAGATGCATGCCAATACCAACTCCTGCAGGTTCCCCTTTAAGTCACACACCATTCTAACTGTAAATATATCCCCTTTCCTTCACTATCACTGGATTAAAATCCTGGAACTATCTCCCTAACAGCTCTGAACATTACATGTGCTGTAATAGTTCAATGAGGCAGCTAACCAACACCAGGGTATTAAGGATAGGTAAATAATGACCATTCGGGGATGATTTTCTGAGGCTGTTAGCCACATGGGGAACAGAAATCTGAACTCTTCTTCAAAAAGCTATTGAGGCTGGTGCTGTCAATAAAAAATTTCAAATCTTCAAAAAGACTTTACACTGAGGAGAAAGGAATACAAATTGTTCGAAAACATTAACCGCACAGAAACAGGTTGCTCAGTCAGTGCTCCATTAGTGTCCTCACATTCCTCCTCATTTTCCCCTATTATTGTTCTCCCTCAAGTGTTTCTTTAGCCTTCCTTTAGATACTTGTGCCCTTATCACCTCAACCTCATCCTGCACTAACAACTCAGTAATTTCTTCTGAATTCTCAACTGGATGTGTTCGTGATGATATAAATGACCATTTGTTTGGGTTTTCCCCTATTGTGGTAAAGTCTTCCCTACATCTATCCTACTGAGTTTTATAATGATCTTGAACAGGTAACCTCTCAGGTTTCAATAGAGAACAGCCCCAGCCTACTCAGTATTTCCTGAGCAACTTACAATCTTTCAGACTAATAATCATTCCAGCATATATTTTTATTCACGTTTTCCATTTAAGTATTTTCCATTTTGTACACGTTATCCTTTTGCTTTTGTATTAGTGGAGACAGAGTTGTATTCACAGAGTTCATTGTGATGTGGAATGCAATACTAGAAGATAGCTCTAACCACATCAAATGTGCCAAAGGAACAGGTCTGGTGATGTTGGATGTCTTGGTGCAAGATTGAGAATCTACCTATTTTGAATGGATGTTGGAGAAATGCCACATCCCAACAAGGATCCCCAGACTCCTTGGTGTTATGCTATTCAGTTGGTAGTGTCACTGTTATGTCCCTGGTCACCAGTGGCCTACCAGGAAAAAGTGTATACATTTAGAATACATTTAGAATATACATTATACATTTGGATTTAAGACACCATAACTCTCTTGAGTGAGGCTAGCCATGAGTAGGGATGGACAGACAAAATCAGAATCTCCATGATGAGCAAAGAATTGGAAGTGCCTGCACCATTTTTGTGGTTTCATGCCTTCCACAGCAAGCCGTGTGATCTCAGAACAGTTACGTGAGAACTAGAAAATATAAATTAGTCCAGTCATTTTAGCTTTCAAGAGCTTTGATTAGCTGCATCAATGAGTTACAACTCAGGTCAGTCTCAACAGTATCACCACACTGGCTCAGATTGTTTGATAAGCTTTGGGAATGTGCCCAGAATAGCATAAATCCTTTATTTAGCTAAAGGATCCATCCTGTATCTATAGATGTCTTTGTATGTTCTCCAAGAATATCATCACACCAGTCCTGGGTTTTGGCTTTAAATGCCAATTGAATTTATTATACAATTGGTGAATGCATGAATAAATAACAGCAATATAAAATGTATATAATGAGAACAAATGTCAAACCATACTAATTCCTCAAAAAGGAAATAATAAATGTTATACAATATACATAATAAACTGTAATTTTTTAATTAAATTTTTGTTTACAGTTATTTCTTCCTTTGATATTTGCTATATACAGAAAATTCCCATCAAAACCTGAGTTTTGTGAAAGTTTAAGACCAAATTTGAATCCCACAGACCTAGCTACATTCTCACCACCTAAAGCACTTGTAGAAATTTGAATAACTCTCAGCTGAATTCAAAAGGAGCTGCCACTAACACAAGACCAAATAAGTTGCAAGTTTCAAGCACTGACAGTAATGTGACTGTCAGCAGTTACAAACAGTGACTCAGTGCAGCCTCAGATATCCATGCAGCAATGCTGGCTAACCCGTGAAAGGACACCCCTGAGTTAGAAGATGCTTAATAAACCATGTATTTAAAACACAATCCATTTAGACAGGGCTGAATAATAAATATTCCTGAACAATTTTTTCTTTTTTTTTCTCTGGAGTCCTGTGCTCATTAAGTACTTTGCCATGTCAGGCATGAGGAATCACCATCAAACACAATGGAGATACAGCACAAGTTAGAAACAGAGTAAAGCACCCGTTACACACCTCATTAAACACTGCCAGGGCAGGTACAGCACAGGGTTAAGTAGTATGAAGTTCCCTGTACTCTGCTCCCCTCAAACACTATTAAGGCAGCTCAAGCATGGGGATAAATGTAGAGTAAAGCTCTTTTTACAATATCCTATCAACCACTCCAGAGCAATACAGTACAGGGTTAGGTACAGAGTAGAGCTCTTTCTAAACTGTCTCTCAAACACTTTAAGGGCAAGTACAGCAGAAGTTTAGATACAGAAGGGGTTTGAAGGGGTCACTATCCCCTTCAAACATTCCCAAGGTAAGTAGTATTCCATATTTCAGCTATCTGTTCAGAGACCAAAACTAATAAGAATCCTAGCAACATTATATTGAGTTTTGTCAGAACCTAGATTTGAACGTCTTGTATATTGTGTCTAAATTAAAGAAAAAGTATCAAGCTAAAACATGGCAAAAAATCATAATGTTTGTTCACACTTAGTTGACAGTACAGGAATATAGCAAGGAAAGGGGGTCATTTTGCCCCTCAAGTCCGTTCTGTAATTCAGTGAGAGAATAGCACATTCTTAACCTAATTCTGTATACACCCCTCCCTACCTCTATACTTCTTCACAAAATTTCAGATAACAAAGTTAATCTCAGATTTAAAATTAACAGTTGATCTTCCATTAATACAAGATAATCAGAGGGTTAGATAGGGTGGACAGGGAGAGCCTTTTTCCAAGTATGGGGACTTTAAAGTGAGGGAGGTATAAGACAGATGTCAGAGGTAGTTTCTTTACTCAGAGAGTACTTGGGGTATGGAATGCTTTGCCTGCATCGGTAGTAGATTCGCCAAGTTTCAGTGTATTTAAGTCGGCATTGGACAGGCATATGGACGTAGTACATGGAATAGTGTAGGTGGGATGGGCTTCAGATTAGTATGACAGGGCGGCACAACATCATGGGCCGAAGGTCCTGTACTGCGCTGTAATGTTCTATGTTCTATAGTCTGTATTCAGAGCAGAGTTGCAAATCTCTCCTATCCTGTGTGTGAAAATAATTCCCAATTTTCTCTCCTAAACTTTTTCCTCTAACCTGCACCTCCCCAAAATGAAGAGCACTGAAAGAAGGGGAGGAGATAGGGAATAGGTTCATTTTGCAACGTAAGGCAAATAGGGCAGCTCTGTTCCAACTCTGCCAATAATATTATTTGCAAATACCTTCTGACAACAAGCAAATAACAGAATTCGGTGTGATTCATGTCCCCAGTCTCATCTCTCCTTCTGTGGTACACTGATTAGATTAGATTAGATTAGATTAGATTAGATTCCTTACAGTGTGGAAGCAGGCCCTTCGGCCCAACAAGTCCACACCGACCCTCTAAAAAGCAACCTACCCAGACTCACTCCCCTACATTTACCCCTGACTAATGCACCTAACACTATGAGCAATCTAGCATGACCAATTCACCTAACCTTGCACATCTTTGGACTGTTGGAGGAAACCAGAGCACCTGGAGGAAACGCACGCAGACATGGGGTGAATGCACAAACTCCACACAGACAGTTGCTCGAGACAGGAATTGGACTGGGTCCCTGGCGCTGTGAGGCAGCAGAGTTAACCACTGAGCCACTGTGCCGCCCTGATCATTTTCTTGGTGTCACTTTCTCATTCGCAGTCTAAATTGTAGCATTTAATCAATATTGTTTCAAACTTCCTCCTCTCCCTAGTTTTCACATGGTTAGATTTTCAGCAATGGTTCCTCCATAATCTTCTCCTTCCTGTCTGTGCAATCTCCTCCAGACTGTCAACCCTTGGGGAGCTATGTGATTCTCAAATTCTGACCTCTTGTGTATTCCCAATGATTGGTGACTGTGCCCGCAATTGCCAGGGCCTTAAGGACTGCAATTCCCTCACGACACTTCTCCACCTCGCCACCTCACTTTTCTCCTTTAAGACAACTCTTAAAATCTACATCTTTGATCAAGCTTTTGGTCACCTGATTTAATATCTCCTTATGTGACTCAGTGGCAAACTTTATTTTATAACATTTGTCTGAGGCATCCTGGAACTACAATAAATGCAATACACTTTGTTCACTTTCCCCTCCTCATCTTCCATTTCAGAGAACACTGTCAATCAATTGCTAGTAGAAACACTTTGTTATACTTTCCAAATTTTACCTCCTATAAGGGCTCATTTCTATTTTTGCAATTCCTCCTCCATTATCACCATCATTCATTGTGACGATGTAATCTTCTACACAAGTGCTTCCAAGGTATCTTCCTTTTTACCCTTGACCAATGACAGCTTCCACTTATGTTAGTCAGGCCCCCTGACCATTTCCATCCCCTTTCACAGAATTCTCATCTCAACCTCCATCCCACTAGTCCCACAGCCAGAATGGGGTTCCCTGTCCTTACCTATCATCACACACAACTTTGCAGTCAATTTCATGAGCTTGACTATTTCCTTCGTCTCTAGCATGTTCCCACCAGCAAACACAGCTCCCTACAACTTTCAACATTTCAAACAGACTGTTCCCTCTACAGTGGCCTCATCTAGTCCTTCTCCTACTCATTCAGATTTTACATAAAACACAGAAGATGCAACATCTTCCCTTTCATCTCCTCCCCTCCAACTGTTACTCCAATCAGATAAAACGATTCTTTAATTTCAGCGCTCACTAGGTGGCTTCCACTACTGCGGCGAGACTGAATACAGGATTTCAGTTCAGTCTGCAAGCGCAAATTGAGCTTCTGGCCATCTGCCACTTTAATTCTCTGCTCCATACCAACCTCTGTCCTTCACTTCCTTACACTGTCCTTTTTTCAAAATTCTTTCATGGAACGTGGGCATTGCTGGTAAGGCTAGCAATCATTGTTCATTCCTAATTGCCTTTGAATTGAGTGACTTGTTAGGGACAATTCAAAGGGTAGTTAACAGTCAATCTCATTGCTCTCGGTCTGGATGTGGTGCATAATGATCATATTAGTTCTGCTTATAGGCATTTCTATTTGTCCCATCACTATTTCTTTTTGTCCTACACCATCTGTTTTGTTATTTAATCTCTCCTCCCTTTCATCCCAAAACAAACTTTCCCTTTTATCCTTTCCACACCTTTGACCTTTCCCTGCCTCTGTACTTGCTTAAAATCAGTTTCATTTCTAATTGTTTCGGATTCTGAGGATAGGCACGGAACTGAAGCGCTGACTCAGTTTCCTCCTCCAAAGATGCTGCCAGAGCTGCTGCGTATTTCCAACATTTCCTATTTTCATAATGGAATACTGAGGGTAAGCTAAAACTTGACGGCAGCAAGATCCTCAAAAAAGTTTTAGACTCCTAAAACCTAGAGACCTCTGGAATCCCACCTATGTCCACCAAATTTTTTTACCAGGAATAAACAACAGCATGGAATGTCCTAATGTCATCAAATCAGCACTCCAGATCTCCAGGCCATCCCCAAAACATTTTGACTGGATGGCTGACAGCTGCTTGCCTCCTGCTGCAATTCTCCCATATGTTAAAGACACAGGTATCTCTCCTGGTGCTTTCAAGAAAGATATGGTCACATTTCAAACAGGTAGGGACCAATAACTGAGTTCAGTTGTAAATGTTTAATACTGGCCAAGATATGTTCCTGGGATTGGAGACTGGCACCCTGAGCGAGTACAAACTGACCAAATGCTTTAACACATTGCAGAAATATCAGTAACCATCATAATCCCATGTGCTAGATCACTCAAATAACGTTCATTTGAAAATATTGATACTCTCCCTGCTTGCATTTCATCAAATAGCCTTTCCTGTAGCAACACCGCATTCTCCATCAGTCGGGGGAGGAAATAAGAATGTTCCAATCAGCCCTCCTCTTCGCCCTCATAATAGCGTTCCTGGCAGCAAGACGAGCTCAAGCACTGATATCCATGGAGTAAAGGCTGCGAATCTGAACACAAAGTGTCACTGTACACTGGTGTCATCTTCATTCCCCAACCCCACTCTCCATTTAACGTTCCAGACCATGCAGTTTGACCACAATTGCACTCTGGACACCCTTACAGACAGTCGCAAGTGATGCTGTGTTTGGATGACCTCTGTCTCATGCCAAATATTGAACAATGACCTTTCCAAATGATCTAATCTCCACAAATGAATCACCCGTCCCAATGCCTCCATGTTCCCCAACTTCACTATATTGAATGACTTGGGCAGATGTAACAATGTGCCTACTGAGATGGAACCAATATGGAATAATATGTCACTGGCATATCAGAGGAGGTTTTACATTGCCACTGAGAGTAATTTCATTAGCTCACCACATCATATCTCAAGGCTAGTCAATCCTCTCTGATCGATGAGTGTTGCATTAATATTTCGATAGACTTCTCTGCGTTGACAATGCTTTGTGATAAATGGCAAATCAACAGAACAATCCCTGGAGACTGACAGTGACAGGACAGAACCCCAGTCGCTGAACAAATTACTGCATAGACCCATGGACAAGGACTGGGAGAAGGTACAGACATTGATGGAGTCAACACAGACCCTTGGAGACTTACGGGGTTTGGGGCGGGGTGGCGGGGGGGACACAAACAACGGGAGACTGACAACACAGATTGAGAGTCTGCAGTGTGACAGAATAGCACCTAGGATTTGTTATGAAGACAGAAATGGCTGCAGTAGCAAGACTGGGCTTTGTACCTATAGTCTGCAGGACGGACTGTGGTCACTGAAAAGTTAAGGCTTAGGTGCTTGCATTGAATGTTCATTGGGAGATAATTGAGGTCAAGTGGAAGATGATTTGTGTGTTAGGAGATAAAAGATTGACGCAAAATACACTGTTTTGGATATGTATAGAGGTGAGCAGGATGCATAGTTTGCTGTATATTCACAAGCTCTACCCTCAGATTGTTCCATATGTTTGCCATGTACAGCTTTTACTGTGTACGCAGTTTGTCAAGCTGTGAGCGGAGGGCAAAGTCTAGGTGATTTCTCATGATCATTGAGGCTCCTCTGTGGAATGACAGTGAGGGGCACTGAACTGGAGCATGAGATAAAATAATAACGTGTGAAAGTTTCTCAGGGTGGAACAACTGGCTTTGCCTGGGATGGTCCATGTTACAATTTCTCATATTTTCCTTTCATTTTAGAATATAGAGGCATTAACGAAAGTACAAATGGGATTTGCAAGGATGATACTAGAACTGACTAGATACTAATAAGGTAAGCCTGAACATTTCTTGTCGAAAGGAACAGAACTGAAGGGTGGCCGGGTACAGATTATTAACGGTATGAAGCAGTCAGACAGGGTTAGCGTAAAACAAATGCGTCCACAAATGCAAATTATGGATCAAAATTACAAGACAGTCACTAATAAATCCAATAGGGAATATGGGAGAAAATTCTTTACCCAATGAATGGTGAATATTTGCTGGCCCAAGTAGAGTGGTTAAAGCTAATATGTATCAACATTTAAAGGGAAGCTGCAACAGCACATGAGGAAGAAAGCAACAGAATTTGTTGAAAGGGGTCAACTGGGAGTGACAGGAGGCTTGGGCAGGCCTTCACCACAGCACAGATTAATGGAGCAAGTTGCCCATTTCTGTACTATACACTCCATTAAGGATGAGACCTGGAATATTCAGGTCAATAATCTAGAATGAGCCACAGCTGAAGTTGCATTGCCCGCTGTTTAATTGGGAACCGCTTTCCAAGATTGAAGGTGATCTGCCATTTAGTTGCCTAGTGTCATAGGAGCTCCATGAATGTGGTAAGAGAAGGGCACCCAGGGATGGGAAATTCCTTCCCTAAATCCAAAATACCAATTCAAACAGAGTCAGATTCCCGCCCCCAACCACTTCCTTCAAAGGTGTGGTCTTCCTAGACTCAACTGTAAGTTTGCTTCTGGAAAGAAAGGAGTGTGTGGAACACTTGTTTTCATGATGACTCAAGATGACTTGCACCAGGGAGTTTCTCTTATTAATTAAAATGAGATTGTTGAAGCTTGCCCAGTGACTTTAGTGTGGAAATATGCTGGGTGCTTAAATACTGAGCCATTCACACTGAGGCAGTCCTTAATCATGCAATATGTAAGCATAACATCCAAGATGCAACAAGTGGTGTTCAAGGTTTGTGTATGGGTACGTTCACTGAGCTGGGAAGTTGATTTGCAGACATTTCGTCCTCTGTCTAGGTGACATTTTCAGTGCTTTGGAACCTCCTGTGAAATGCTGCTGTGCTGTGTCTGCTGGAATTTATTTGGTTCTGTTTCTGCAGGTTCCAGTTGTTTGTTATAGTGACCAGTATATTGGGTCTAAGTCAATGGGCTTGCTAATGGAGTCCATGACTGAGTGCCACGCTTCTAGAAATTCTCTGGCTGTTCTATGTTTAGCTAGTCTTATGATCGCTGTATTCTCCCAGTTGAATTTGTGGTCCTTGTCATCTAAGTGTATGGCTAGTAGGGACGGCTGGTCGTGGCATGTAGTGGCTAGTTGGTGTTCATGGATGCGGATTACAAGATGTCTGCCTGTTTGCCCTATATAGTGTTTCATGCAGTCTTTGTAACCTGCATCCACAAATACCAACTAGCCATTAAACACCACAACCAGCTGTCCCTAGTAGCCAAACACACAGATGACAAGGACCACAAATTCGACTGGGATAACACAATGATCATAGGACTAGCTAAAACAGGACAGCCAGAGAACCCCTAGAAGCATGGTACTCAGCCACAGACTCCATCGATAAGCACGTTGACCTCGACCCAATACATCTGCCACTACAACAAATAACCAGAACCGGCAACCAGAAACAGCAGAAACGGCAACCAGATAAATTCCAGAAGACACAGCACAGCAGCATTTCACAGGAGGCTCCAAAGCACTAAACCATCACCGAGACAGGGACGAAACATCTGCAAATCAGCTTCCCAGCTCGACAAAAATACTCACAACCACAACAACAAGTAGTCTCATCATCCATGGACAAAGAATGATCTTTCAGAATTCATTCTTCTGATTACAATCTAGTGATTCTTTTTGGAAAGTATGCATGTTTTATCATGATGAGTTCCGATCCCCCTTGGCACACCCCACCTTTTGAATCAGTCAAATGACACTGCTTTCCAAAGTGTTTCAAAGAAGACCTCTATTATCCACATTAACAGGATCTATCCTGTAGCATAGAACAAAGATTGGGAAAATGGTGAGGCTCCACAGGAGCTCAGTACCAACTTATTCTGCAGCTGATTTAAAGCTGCCTGCCATTACGTTTAGTTCCTCTCCACCAAACTCTCTGCCTCTGAATTCCTTTTACATCCACAGTGCATCTCCCACTTCTAGTATCAGCCTGCATCAAGCTGGGAACTCCCTCTGTTAGCAGGATCCACCTCTGACATTAGCAGGATGTGTAGATCAGTGAAGAGGTTTTGTTAAAGGACTGCTAAAGAATCTGCACTCCGTGCACAACAAGGTTAAATGATCTGTGCTGCCTGCTGATGCTCTGTTGGAAGTGAGCCACTGCACAGTCAGCAATTACATTACACACAGGTTCTGCTTTCTGATACTGACTCATGATTGCACCACTGTGCATCGAACAATTACTGGTCACTCCTGTAGGACTCACAGGGTGACCAAAGTCTTACCATCATCTTTGCCATTATCTTTTCCTTTGTCTTTTTTGTCTTTCTTTGACTTTTTCCCCACTGCCTCCTCTCCAACTGACGTACTGGCAATGGGTGTTGTAGGAAGGTTTGAGACTCCTGGCACTTGATTGGATCCTCCAGGGACATTGTACATAGGAGGAGTAAGCACAGTGCTGATAGTTCCTGCAAGGTCAGTGCCATCAGTTATGTTCTGATGCTGCAATAGCCTTTTTAATAGGAACCTAAGGGCATTTAGAGAGAGGAACAACATCATGGCTAGAAACATCCATTTTATGCACAGAGGAACCTCAATTATCCGAAAATCGGATTATCCGACGGCGATCTCGAGGTCCCGACAGAAAGATTACATCAAAGTCGTGTGCCCAACACTGATTTAATCACTGTAAACACATGATGCTAAGTGCTGCCGAGAACAGTCCTGAACTGACGGGAGTGCAGGCACCATCTCTAAATGACTGACCTCCCACCTCCTCTCTCTCTCTTCCCACACTTTCCCTGAAGTTCTACATGCGTGTTCCCTAAACTCCCCTTCCTCAGATAACATTGTCCTGTACAGGGCAAAGGGGGAACCTGTCAAAAAGTTGCAGTAAAAAGTTGTGTGTGTGTGTGGCGCGCGTACACTATTTGTAGACTCACCCCACCCCCCCAAAAGGCAGTAGCAGCAGCAGCAGTCTTGTTGTTCGTGCCCAGTCCAGCTGCCTGGGAGAGGGGGTGGGGGCCGACGGGGCAGCTGTTGGGATGGACGAAGGGGGATGGTGTTGGGGGCGGACGGGGGGGTTGCGTTGGAGGGTGGGGTGGGGGAGCGATGGGTGGTGTTAGGGGTGGGCGAGGGCTCGCGTGTGGTCTGTTGCTGCTAGACTCCTGAACGGGGAGCAGACAATAGAAAACTCCAAGCCCCAGAGGAAAGGCATTGCATCAATTAACCGAATAATCAATTATCCGAACGAAATAGTGCCTGCCCATCTTGTTCAGATAATCGAGGTTCCTCTGTACTAGCAAATAAACTAGATTAATGACATCAGGAGAACAGGAAAATTACAAACCCTGTTAATTTCAAAAGCGTATTTTTGAGCAAAATCCACAGACAGACTTTCAGCTATTTTCAGCAAAACTTTGTTTGGTTAATTAGGGGCGGCACAGTGGCTCATTGGTTAGCACTGCTGTTTTATAGTACCAGGGACCAGGGTTCAAATCCAGCCTCGGGCGACTGTGTGGAGTTTGCACATTCTCTGCGTGTCTGTGTGGGTTTCTGGGTTCTCTGGTTTCCTCCCACAGTCCCAAAGTCCAAAATAACCCGTAGTGTTATTTCGGGTGCCACGTGTGAGTGAGAGGAGAACAAGAGGATACAGCAGATGAATGTGTGGCTAAACAATTAATTCAGGGGGCAAGAATTCAAATTTTAAGATCTTTGGGATCTTTTCTGGAGAAGAGGTGACCTGTTCAAGAGGGACAGATTGCATCAGAACTGGAAAGGGTCCAATATCTTGGCAGCCAGGTTTGCTAATGTTACAAGGGAGAGTTTAAAGATGATTGGCAGGGGGGGGGGGGGATGGGATCCTTAACAGCAGGGGAGCGGGATCCTCGACAGCAGGGAGGCAACTGCAAGGCTGGAAGGTGATACAGTAATCACAAATAGTGAAGTGAAGAGACAGCTCAGGCTGGAGCATGACAGGGATCAAGGAATGCCTGTCGGATTAAATTGCATCAATTTTAATGCAAAAGTGAAATCAGGAGGGCGAAAAGGGGGCACTAGATAACTCTTGGCCGATGAACTCAGGGCATGGATAAACAGGTGGAATTGGTATATTATAGTCATTACAGAAACGTGGCTAAGGGACAGACAGGACTGGCAGCTTCATGCAGAGTACAGGTGCTTTAGCAGGACAGAGGTGGCGGAAAGAGGCGAGCGGGAGTTGCTTTGTTGATTAAGGCATGTATCACAGCAGTAATCAAATATGAAATAACTGAAGAATCATCCAGCTTTGTGGGTAGAGCTAAGAAATAAGAAGGGGATGGTAACATTATTGAGGCTGTATTATAGGCACCCAAACAGTCAACGGGAATTAGAGGGACAAATATGCAGGGAGATCGGAGAAACTTGCAGGAGCAATAGGGTTGTTACAGTAGGGGATTTAAATTTTCCTAATATAAACTGGGACTGCCAGAGCATTAAGGACTTAGATTGGTTGGAATTTGTTAAGCTCATTCAGGAAGGTTTCCTCAAGCTGTATGTAGAAGGTCCTATTCGGGAAAGGACAAACTTGAATTACTCTTGGGAAATAAGGCAAGGCACGTGCCTGAGGTGACCTTGAGGGAAGCACTTTGGGACCAGTGACCATAGTTCTACTAATTTTAAAATAGTTATGGAGAGGGACAAAACTGGTCCACAGATTCAGGTTCCAAATTGGAGCAAGGCAAATTTTGATGGAATTAGACAGGAGCTTGCAGGGGTTGATTGGAATAGTTTGAATGCAGGCAAAGGGACCTCTGGCAAGTGGGAGGCCTTTAAAAGTGAGACACCTACAGTTCAAGGTCTATATGTTCCTGCGAAGGTGAAGGAAAGGTTGGCAGGAATAGGGAAACCTGGACAACAAAAGATATGGAGCTTTGACCAGAAAAAAGTAGGAGGCATCACTCAGTACAGGCAAGTGGGATCAAGGGAATTCCTGGAGGTATACAGGAGGTTACTGAAGAAGGAAATCATGAGGGAGAAAAGGTAGCTTTGGCTGAGAAGATTAGAGTGAATCCAAAGAGGTTCTTTTGAGTATATTAAAGGAAAAAGAATAACTAGAGAGAGAATAAGGCTCCTCCAGGGACAAAGTGGACATGTATGTGTAGAACCGCAGGAGATGGCCAAAGTCCTCAATGAATATTTCTCCTCTGTGTTTACCACAGGAAAGACATGAGACTTGAGAAATTGGGGATGTTAGTGGTCAGATCTTGGGGACAGTCCATATCACAGTGAAGGAAGTGTTGGACAGATTAGAATGTATGAATGTGGATAAATCTCCTGATCCTGACCAGATATATACATGAACCCTGCAAGAGGATAGGGAAGAAATTGCAGGAGCCCCTGGCTGATGTTTTTGCATCATCATTAGCCATGAGTGAGGTCCTGGAAGACTGGAGGGGAGTCAATGTTGTGCCCTTATTCAAGAAAGGCTACAAAGAAGAACCTGGGAACTATAGACTAGTGAGCCTTACCTCTGTGGTGGTTGTTACTTGAGAAGATTCTGAGAGATAAGCTATACATGCGTTTGCAAATACAGGGTTTGATTAGGAGCAGTCAGCACGGCTTTGTACAAGGGAAATAATGCCTCACAAATTTGTTCTTTGATGAAGTGACCAGAAAGGTTGATGAGGGCAGGACGATAGACGTCATCTATATGAATTTTGGTAAGGTCTTTGATAAGGTTCCACATGGTAGGCTGCTCTGGAAGATTCTATCACATGAAATTCAAGAGGACCTGGCAAACTGGATACACAATTGGCTTAATGGTAGGAAGCAGAGGGTAATAGCGGAAAGATGCTTGTCAGATTGGAGGCCTGTGATTAGTGGACTACGTCAGGATAGGTGCATGGTCCCATTACTGTTTGTTATCTATATCAATGAATTGGATGACAACGTACAAGGCATGATTCATACATTTGCTCGTGAGACCAAAAAAGGCAATATCGTGGACAGTGAGGAAAGTTATCAGAAATTGCAGCAGCACCTTGATCAGTTGGGGAAGTGAGCTGAGAAACAGCAAATGGAGTTTAATACAGATAAGTGTGAGGTCTTGCATTTTGTAAAGTCATACCAAGGCAGGAGTTTCATGGTGAATGGTAGGGCCTTAAGGAGTGTAGTGGAACAAAGGAACCTTGGAGTTCAGGTGCACGGTTCTCTGAAAGTGGAGTCACAGGTAGACAGGGCAGTGAAGGCGGCTTTTGGCACAGTGGCCTTCATCAGTCAGGGCACTGAGTATAGAAGTTGGGAAGTTATGTTGCAGCCGTACAGGATGCTGGCGAGGCTGCACATATAGTATTGTGTCCAGTTTTGGGCACCTTGTTTTCGGAGGGATGTTATTAAACTGGAAAAAATGCAGAAGAAATTTACAAGGATGTTGCCAGGACTCAACGGTCTGAGTTATAGGGAGAGGTTGCACAAGCCAGGAGTTTTTTCTTTCGAGAGTAGGAGACTAGGGGAGGATCTTATAGAAGTGTATAAGATGATGAGAGGCATGGATAGGGCGAATGCACTCAAGTCTTTTTCCCAGGGCATCAGTTTACAGTTACAGGAGAAAGAACACAAGGGAACCCGAGGGGCAATGTTTTTACACAGAGAGTGGTACGCATATGGAATGAGCTGCCAGCCGAAGTTGTTGAGCTGGGTTCATTAACAACATTTAAAAGGCATTTGGATAAATACATGGATAGGAAAGGATTAGAAGGATATGGGCCAAATGCAGGGAATTGGAGTTAGCGTGGACCAGTTTGGGCCAAAGGGCTTGTCTCTGTGCTGTAGGACTCCATGATTCTATAAGCAACAACAGTTAGAAGTGTTCCTTACCGTCGTTCTTCCTTAGTCCGGATGAATTTCTGCTCTACATAAGCAATTTCATCGCAGAGAGCTGCATTCTCCTGTAATATAGATTAATTATACCCATAAATAAGCTCATAAAGAAAGGTTATCTTGTTGCTTACTTAACTCAAAAAAGTTCATTCCATACTTCGTGCTGTATCCCCTCACAGAATGCTTACTATGTTCAGCAGCACAGTTTACAACACATCAGCAGCTAAAATGCTTGATAGAACTTCAATAACTGTCACATTTTTTGTCATTTTTACAGTTCATTATTTCTCAGGTTCAGCATTTCTTGCCCATCCCGAAAGAAGCCATGATAATCTGAGTCAAACTGCATCACTTCTGTCCAATGTCTTGGTAAATAATATTTCGCTTAGATTCCCTACAGTATGCAAACAGGCCCTTCGACCCAATAAGTCCACACCGACCCTCCAAAGAGTAACCCACCCAGACCCATTCCCCATATTTACCCCTGACTCATTACAGCTGTACTGAGGGAAGATATTCCCGGAAATATATCCAGAGAAGCTATTTGGGTGGAACTGAGAAATAAGAAAGGGATGATCACCTTATTGGGATTGTATTATAGACCCCCTAATAGTTAGAGGGAAATTGAGAAACAAATTTGTAAGAAGATCTCAGTTATCTGTAAGAATAATAATATGGTTGAGGAATTTAACTTTCCAAACAAAGATTGGGTCTGCCATTGGAGAGGAATTTGTTAAGTGTACAAGAAAATGTTCTGATACAGTATGTGGATGTACCTACTTGAGAAGATGCAAAACTTGACCTACTCTTGGGAAATAAGGGCAGGTGACTGAGGTGTCAGTGGGGGATCACTTTGGGGCCAGTAACCATAATTCTTTTAGTTTTAAAAGAGTGATGGAAAAGGATAGACCAGATCTAAAAGTTGAAGTTCTAAATTGGAGGAAGGCCAATTTTGACAATATTAGGCAAGAACTTTCAAAAGCTGATTGGGTGCAGATGTTCGCAGGTAAAGGGACAGCTGGAAAATGGGAAGCCTTCAGATATGAGGTAACGAGAGTCCAGAGAAAGTATATTTCTGTCAGGGTGAAAGGAAAGGCTGGTAGGTATAGGGAATGCTGGATGAAATTGAGGGTTTAAGAAAACGAAGGAAGCATATGTAAGGTAGAGACAGGATATATCGAGTGAATCCTTAGAAGAGTATAAAGGCAGTGGAGTATACTTAAGAGAGAAATCAAGAGGGGAAAAAGGGACATGAGATAACTTTGGCAAATAGAGTTAAGGAGAATCCAAAGGGTTTTCATAAATACATTAAGGACAAAAGGGTAACTAGGGAGAGAATAGGGCCCCTCAAAGATCAGCAAGGCGGCCTTTGTGTGGAGCCACAGAAAATGGGGCAGATACTAAACAAGTATTTTGCATCAGTATTTACTGTGGAAAAGGATATGGAAGATATAGAATGTAGGGAAATAGACGGAGACACCTTGCAAAATGTCCATATTACAGAGGAGGAAGTGCTGGATGTCTTTGAAACGCATAAAAGTGGATAAATCCCCAGGACCTGATCAGGTATACCCTGGAACTCTGTGGGAAGCTAGGGAAGTGATTGCGGGGCCTCTTACTGAAATATTTGTATCATCAATAGTCACAGGTGAGGTGCCGGAGGTCTGGAGGTCGGCTAACGTGGTGCCACTGTTTAAGAAGGGCGGTAAAGACAAGCCAGGAAACTATAGACCAGTGAGCCTGACGTCAGTAGTGGGCAGTTGTTGGAGGGAATCCTGAGGGACAGGATGTACATGTATTTGGAAAGGCATGGACTGATATGGGATAGTCAACATGGCTTTATGCGTGGGAAATCATGTCTCACAAACTTGATTGAGTTTTTTGAAAAAATAACAAGAGGATTGATGAGGGCAGAGCGGTAGACGTGATCGATATGGACTTCAGTAAACATTTGACAAGGATCCCCATGGGGGTTTTAGCAAGGTTAGATGTCGTGGAATACAGGGAGAACTCGCCATTTGGATACAGAACTGGCTCAAAGGTAGAAGACAGAGGGTGGTGGTGGAGGGTTTTTTTTCAGATTGGCGGCCTGTGACCAGTGGAGTGCCACAAGGATCGGTGCTAGGTCCACCACTTTTTATCATTTATATAAATGATTTGAATGGGAGCATAAGAGGTATAGTTAGTAAGTTTGCAGATGACACCAAAATTGGAGGTGTAGTGGTCAGCGAAGAGGGTTACCTCAGATTACATCGGGATCTTGATCAGATGGGCCAATGGGCTGAGAAGTGGCAGATGGAGTTTAATTCAGATAAATGTGAGGTGCTGCATTTTGGGAAAGCAAATCTTAGCAGGACCTATACACTTAATGGTAAGGTCCTAGGGAGTGATGCTGAACAAAGAAACCTTGGATTGCAGGTTCATAGCTCCTTGAAGGTAGATAGGATAGTGAAGAAGGCATCTGGTATGCTTTCCTTTATTGGTCAGGGTACTGAGTACAGGAGTTGGGAGGTCATGTTGCGGCTTTACAGGACATTGGTTAGGCCACTGTTGGAATATTGTGTGCAATTCTGGTCGCCTTCCTATCGGAAAGATGTTGTGAAACTTGAAAGGGTTCAGAAAAGATTTACAAGGATTTTGCCAGGGTTGGAGGATTTGAGCTATAGGGAGAGATTGAATGGGCTAGGGCTGTTTTCCCTGGAGCGTCAGAGGCTGAGGGGTGACCTTATAGAGGTTTATAAAATCATGAGGGGCATGGATAGGATAAATAGACAAAGTCTTTTTCCTGGGGTGAGGGAGTACAGAACTAGAGGGCAGAGGTTTAGGGTAAGAGGGGAAAGATATAAAAGAGACCTAAGAGGCAACATTTTCACTCAGAGGGATCTGGATGGGTATATGAATAGGAAGGGTTTGGAGAGATATGGGCTAAGTGCTGGCAGGTGGGAGTAGATTGGGTTGGGATACCTGGTCGGCACGGACGAGTTGGACCAAAGGGTCTGTTTCCATGCTATACATCTTTGTGGCTCTAGTGCAACTAATATTATGGGCAATTTAGCATGGTCAATTCACCTAACCTGCATATCTTTGTATTGTGGGAGGAAACTGAAGCACCAGGAGGAAACCCACGCAGACACGGGGAGAAAGCATGAACTCCACACAGACAGTCGCCCAAGGCTGGAATCGAACCTGGGTCCCTCCTGCTGTGAGGCAGAGTGCTAACCCCTGAGCCACCGTGCCATGCTGAAGGTACAGTACAAGAAATGTAGTTTCTGAAAGGTCACTAACATTTACTCAAATCTCCTTTCCACAATGCACTTGATACATGTAGTTACCAGTCCAGAACTCAAAGCCAGATTCAATTTATTAATTAGCTCAAGAATGACGAGTGAGTAGGTACAACACAATGAAACACATTATAATTACTGGAGTTTAGAAGAATGAGAGAGGATGTAATTGAAAAGTATAAACTTCTAACAGGATTGGACAGATTAGATGCAGGGAGGACGGAACCAGGCTGGGGAATATGGAACCAGGAGATAAGTCTCAGCTAATGAGGATGGCCATTTAGGATTGAGATGAAGTAAAATTACTTCACTCAAAGGGAAGTGTATCTGTGGAAGCCAAGTAACTGAATACATACAAGAAAGAGATACTCTTTTGGATGTTAAAGGCATCATAGGATATGGGGAGAAAGCAGGAAAATAGCATTGCGATACAGCGTCAGCCAAGCTCATGTTCAACAGCAGTGTAGCTTGAAGGGTCGAATGGACTATTCAAGCCCCTAGTTTCTATATTTCTGTGTTACATGAAATAATAAGTATGAATAAGAACTGCATATTCCTGTTGCCAACAGACAGCAGTACAAGAACGCTACTCAAATTAAAGTCAATACTCACAAAGATCAGAGTCTTTACAGTCTTCCGCAGCCGAAGGTACTTAATTCTATACTTCTCATTCAGAGTCTTCTTCAAAACTTTTTTCAATTTGGGTTTTGATTCCTGGAAGATGGAGGGGGAGGGGAAGTTGGAGAGATGGTCCATTAACTGAGGATTAGGATACTCAGGCGGATGAGTCACTGGAACAAGAAAAGGCTGTGCAGGGTATGTCTGGAGTAGCTGCTGTCGTTCTTTCTCCGTCTGGAAAGCAAACAAATGGACCATTTCAGAAGAAATAGGCTTTCCTGTCCCCTCAGTGCCCCTTCTCTGGCACAGTGTGAAGACATGCCCCCTCTGATTGTGCTCCTCTGAAGTATCTTAAAATGCTTTATTACATTAAAGATGCCACATAAACACAAATTGTTGTTGTAAAGGTCTACTGATTATTGGATCAAAATTTTGACAGGGCTAAAAGAAACTATCCTCAAAAGTTGTATCTGACCAGTTTTTCGCCCCCCTTTTCAAAATCAGTGACTAAGAATCACACAGACACCACCCCTTTGGTATCAAAACCAAGTACGTATTGCATGATTCTTAGTTGAATATTTAACAATGGTTTGTTGCCCCATCTTGTTTTTAAGTTCACTCGTGGTTTTTTAAATTCATTAGTGGAATGTGGGCATCGTTGGCTGACCAGCATTTATTGCCTGTCCCTACTTGCCCTTAAGAAGGTGGTGGTGAGCGGTCTTCTTGAATCGCTGCAGATCACATGCTGTGGATTGACCCAAAATGCCTTTAGAAAGAGAATTCCAGGATTTTGACCCAGTGACACTGAAGGAACGGCGATGTATTTCCAAGTTAGGATGATGAATGGTTTGGGGGCAACTTGCAGGTGGTCAAGTTCCCATGTACCTGCCGCCATTGTCCTTCTAGGTGGAAGTGGTCATGGGTTTGGAACATGCTGACTGAAGATCTTTGGTGAATTTCTGCAGGGCACATTGTAGATACTGCCAATGTAGGTGTCCAGATGATTACCGTTCAAGGTAGGGGGTCCTGGTTAATACTTTCTCCTCAGGTGGTAGAACACCTGTAGCCACAGACAATTTCTATAGCCAAGAACTAACTCAGCACTAGACACTGACCAGGTCTATATCTAGAAACCTGATGAGGTTTGCTGGGTTATTTAAACCATTACTGACAATGTGCAGAGGCATCCACAGTTTACTCATATTACAACTTCATACACCATATAAAACTCAATTCATCACTAGTGGCACTGGCCCCACACACACAAAGCAATTTATTCCAGCAATTCTCTCTCTGCTTCTTTCCCAATCTCATTCAAATCACCTGGTGTACCACATTATTCTGAAACATTCTTAGTCTTTTCAGGAAGGTAATGGGGTAATGGCTGAGAGGAAACAAGAGCAAGGGTTAGGGTAATGGAAGGAGTGTGATATGGAACTGCCAGGATTTCAGAGAACTTGATGGAATTCCTATGTGTGTGGACCAATTTATTTTGGGGGACAGGCAATTTAGGTTATAATCGATCCTGGAGTGGCAAAGACGTAGAGGAATTTATGGGTGACACAAGAAGTCTGGGAACATTGTTGGATGCTGCAGGATGATGCCGGGGGATGCCAACAACAGCCAAGAAGGAAACTAGTAAAACTTAGGAGGGTAGGGATATGGAAAATCTGGAGATCCTGGAAGATTCAATAAACTTGGATATGGCAGAAACAAAATGGACTGGGCTTTGGAGGTACTAGAAATTTAACACCAGCAACACAGGTTACACAAGACTCCTGAAGAGTTAATGGGGTCTTGTCCTCATCGGCAGGCACTTTTAATTCTGCTGGAACATGGAATGTAATACTCTGTATTCATAATACGAGCCTGCTTGCACTGATTTATGGCCATCCTTGACAATAAATATTGATGAAAATTAACTGATTCGGCACTTCTCTGTTTTTTTTTAAAACACAATGCCAGGAGAAACTCTCATCCGCTTACATAATTCTTGTCTCTAAAATAATCTCTCTTGTTCCTGTTTCATGTCTACAGATCCCCACTTACTTCCTAAAATAAAACATGTCTTTAAGCAGAATCTTTTGTGGTCTCAGGACATCACAAAATGTTTTACAGCAACAAAATACTTCTGAAGTGTACTCACTACCATAATGTAAGAAATGCAGTCTTTCCCATAAATGGCAAAGAGCATAATCTGTTCCGCTGATATAAATTGAGGGATAAATACCTTACAGAACTTTTGAGAATGCCTGCAACCTTTTAAGAAAAATTGCTATAGGATCTTTTGTGTCTGCGAGATGGGTGCTGGATTTAGTCACTCATCCAAAAGATGGTGCAGCTCTACAACCTTCCCTCAGTACTGTACAGCGTGTCAGCCTGGATTTTATTCTAAAGACTCTGGCATGGAACCTGAATCCACAACTTTTTGAGTAACAGGCAAGAGTGAGTCAGAGCTGACGCATCCTGATTCACCATCACCCCTCATTCATTCTCGAACATAGAACAGTACAGCACAGGAATAGGCCCTTCGGCTCATAATGTTATGCCAAACTTGACTTTAAATTAAACTAATTTGTCCATATTCCTCCATTCCTTGAATTTTCATGTGCTTATGTAAAAGTCTCTTAAACACCCCTATTGTATCAACATCTACCACCACCTCTGGCAGCACATTACAGACTCCTACCACTCACTGTGTAAAAACCTTGCCCCTTACATCTCCTTTAAACATTCCTCCTCTAACTTTAAATGCATGACACCTAGTTTTAGATATTTCAACTCTGGGAAAAAGATTCTGACCATCAACCCTATTTATGAATCTTGGAACTTTATGGATTTCTATCAAGTCTCCCCTTAGCCTCCACTGCTCCAAAGATAACAACCCGAGTTTTTCTAGCAGGGACAGGACTGGCTGCTCAATGATCTAGGGTTTGGTGTTTTAGACAAGATAGAGAGGAAGGTAAAAGAGTTGAAGGAGTTGCATTACTAATTGGAGAGAATGTCATATCTGCACTCAGAAAGGACATACTGGATGGCTCATCCACAGAGGCAATATGGGGAGAGCTCAAAAATAAAGTAAGTGCAATCACTCCAATCATCTTAGCTCCCCAAAAGCCACCAAGACATTGAGAAACAAAAATGGAGGCAGATTATGGAACAATGCAATAAAAACAGAGTTGTCATAGTCAGTGACTTTAACTTCCTCAATAATGGACTCCCCGAGAGCAAAAGGCTTAAACAGGCAGAATTTGTGAAGTGCATCCAAGAGGGTTTCTTGAAATAGTATGTGAATAGTCCAGTTAAGGAAGGACCAGTACATGGATCATGGCCAGTGGCTGACTTTTCAGTGGGAGAACATTTTGGAAACACTGATCACAAATCTTTAAGTTTTTTTAAGGACTCTCTTGCCCCCCTCGATCTATTCTAATTTTCTCCAGTTTCCTTTCCTTTCCTTTGCACAAGTTCTTCAAATTGCAATATTTTTCAAGTGCCTCAATTCCTATCTTGATCTTGTCTTGTGTCTCTCGTCTGACTTGGAAGCACTAAGAAAGAGTTGGTCAAGAATATCATGAGCAAAATAAGCACAAAGCAAATAGGTAAGCAAGATATTCTGAGGAAAAACACGAATAGTGAACTGTGTTGAGTTGCATAAAGTTGCATAACTTCAGAGTCATACAGCATGTCCCTTCGATCCATAATGCCTATGCCAACCAACAAACATCACAGTACACTAATCCCATTTACCTCACAGCCTACTCTGCCCTGGCATTTTAAGTGCTCATCTAGATGCTTCTTAAATATTGCGACGGTGCCTGCCTCCATCACCTTTTCAGGCAGTATGTTCCATATCTCTATCATCCTCTGAGAAAAAAAAGCATTTGTCAGATGTCCTCAAAACTCCTCACGTTAAACATATATCCTGTGGTCTTAGACACGGGGGGAAAAAACTTTTCACGATCTGTCTATGCTTCTCATAATTTTGTAACACTTAATCAGATTTCCCCTCAGCCTCTTCTGCTCCAAGGAAACCAAACCCACCCTATGTAGTCTCTCCTCATAACTGAGACTTTTCATCTCAGGAAACATCCTGGTGAATTGTCTCTACACCCTCTCCAATGCATCATGTCTTTCTGATAGTGTGGAGACCAGAACTGCACACTGTATTCCATCTGTGGCCTCACCAATGTTTTATAAAGTTGTAACAAGACTTCCTTGCTCTTATATTCTACATCAATGCTAATGGAGGCAAGCAACCCATATGCCTTCTTCACCATCAAGACTACCTGTGCTATGCTGTGTTGTCCAAGGACATTTCCACCAAGGTCCCTTTGTTCCTCAGTACTCCACAGGAACCTATCATTCATTATTCATATGTTTCCCTTATTAGAACTCTCAAAATTCATCAGCATGTACTTATCAGGATTAAATTCCATCCGCCATTGTTCTGCCCAATTTCCTAGCTGATCAACATCAGACTGTACCCGAGACAATCTTCCACACGATCAACACCACCAATTTTCATGTCATCTGCAAACTTACTAATTATACCTTCTACATTCACATCTGAGTTGTTAATGTACATAACAAACGGCAAAACCAGCACCAATCCCTGTGGTACACTGCTAGCCATAGGCTTCCAATCACAAGTACTTCCCTTTGCCTCCTGTTTACCAGCCAATTTCGAATCCAGTTTGCCAACATGTCTTGGATCACATGGACCAACCTTTTGAACCAACCTTTTATGTGGACCTTGTCAAAAGCCTTAGAAAACTAAATCCACTGCATTATCAACATTAATATATTTAGTCACCTTTTGAAAAATCTCAATTTTGTCAGATAGGATCGTGCTGACTATCCATAATCAATCCCTGCCTTTCCAAGTATTGATTAACCATGCCCCTCAGAATTTTTTCCAATAATTTTTCCACCACTGATCCATCAGACTAACTGGTTCCATAATTAGCTGACCTGTCCTTACTGTCCTTCTTCAAAAAAGGAACCACAACAGCTACCCTCCAGTTATCTAGCACTTCACCTGCATCTAGAGAAGTATTAAATATCGCAGTCAGGGCCTCAGCAGTAGACACAATAGCAAGATTCAGGACAGAACGGGATAAATACTTGAAGGGATAAAAACAATTTAAGGGCAACACAGCAGGGAGTAGAATTAAGTGATTAACTCTACAAGGAGTCAACACAGTCACCACGGGCAAAACAAGCTCTTTTTGTGCCATATCATTCTTTAACTCTATCAGCAAAGTGAAACCACATAACTGTAGACCTTTTTGTCAGTCTAATATCAGTTGTGTGGAAGTTATATATCTATTAAGGGCAGAATGACAGAACATGCGCTAATCACAATCCTGTAGAGTTGTAATTGGGAAAATATAGCTTACCAACTTAATTTAATCTTTTGAGGACGCCATGGACATGATAGTATGGGAGTGTGTAGATGTAAACTATACAGACTTCCAGAAGGGTAGTATTTGATAATATTTCAAATCAGAGGTTAGGAGCAAAAATTAAATTGTAAATGGATTTTGATTGGTAGGATCTCATGGTTTTCCACAGGGATCTGTACCATCTGTTCAGCTTATCACTATGTTTTGTAGGAAACCTTAAATTAGGAGGCACAGTTAAGTCCTGCAGATCAAAGGAGCAAATTAGAAAGCCAAATTAAATGATTGGGCAAAACTATGGCAAACAGAGATCAATGTGAATTAAAAACTATCTGCATTTATATCGTGCTTTTCACAACTACCCAACTACACAAAGTGCCTTATAGCAAATTACATGTTTTTGATGTGTCATCACTGCTGTAATGGACAGTCAAACTGCACAGAGTCAAAATGCCAAAACAGCAATAGCAGATAATGACTAGATTTTTTTTATTTTCGTGATGTTGATTATATTGGCTAGGATATCAGGGATAAGCAATTTTCTCTTCTTTGAAATAGTGTAATGGGTTCCTTTACATCCAGCCAACCAGAAAAATTGGCCTTAGTTTAATGCTTCATCCGAAAAACAGAACCTCAAACAGTACTGCACTTCATCAGCACTGCAGGGGAATGTAAGCCATAGCCTTTGTGCTCAGACTCTCAAGGGGGACTTGAATCCTTTTGACTCTGAGGATAACTCAGTTTCCCACTCATTGACTGATCTGCTAAATGTTCACGCATCTGCAGTTTCTGTTTTGCTTTAACTTTGTAAAAAAAATCACAAAAAATTAACTGAGTTCTAGGAGAGGAAGGGAAAAAGGAAAAAAATAATAGCAAAAACAAATCATAACAATTAACACAACCCAGGTTCAGACTTACCAACAAACCAAAGACCCCATTCCTGTTCTCAAGTCTCTTGAAACGCCTGCTTCCTTTTTGAGTCTGCAATACATATTATAATGACACTAAGCTACATCACATTTAACCCATTGACCCAAACAAATCAATACTGCAACTTCACATGAAAAATATTACATTTAGACCTGCTGTAACTTAACAAGCATCAAAAAATGTCATCAGATTACTGAGACAAATCTAATCACATAACACTTGAAGAAATATTATCCATTCTGACATCTGGTGCTGTGAATTAAGCTCAAGCTGTTTTCTCTAATTCAGAAAAATCAATATTTGCAAAAGCCATCAATGATATTAACACAACAAGACTTGTTTCACCTGTACTGCAAGAGTTAAGGTTTTAAAAATAACCATCTCACATTTAAAAACTGCTTGCCTATGGGACTGGTTTTTTGTGAATTTAGCTGGTATACAATGAGCAAGTGGATACACAGGATTCTGGGAGTTTAAATACAAAGGTCAGTAAAAATAACAACACAGATTAATAAGGTTATAAAGAAATCACACCAAACACTGGGATTTATTCTACAGGAATATAACAGATAAGTAAAGAAACAAAGGCAGAAATTGCTGGTGAAACTCAGCAGATCTGGCAGCATCTGTGGGAAGAAAACAGAGTTACCATTTTGAGTAACTCTTCATCAGAAACTGGACTCAAATTGTTTCAGATCTCCAGCATGTGCAGTTCTTTGTTTTATTTATATAAAAAGTAAAGTTAAAAGTTTATTATTTATTTATTTAAAATTTTAAACATATATCAAAACTCTGAATTGGAAGTATGCAGACAACAGAATGTTCCTGTTGGGTGAAACAAGGACAGAACCCCCCCCACCCCGCCGGTGCTCACCTTCCACCCTACCACCTTCACGTAAACCACCAAACGGACCCCACTACCAGTGATATATTTCCCTCCCCA